>NC_073302.1:349186800-349496039 GCF_027595985.1 Sorex araneus
GCTGCTGGGTTCCGAGATTGGTGTGTGTGCCTCTGGGATCATGGCCATTCAGGAGCCAGGAGCTGTTCATGGGTGGCAACTCAGGGCCTAGTCAGGATGTGGAGAGGCACTGGTTCCACCACACATCTTGTGAGGCCCCATGTGTCACATCACTGCAATCTCATAGCTGGCTGTCCAATAAGCTCTGAAAAGGTGGTGGCTACTGCACCGCAGAGAGAAAAGGCGGAAAGAACAAACACCTTTCCCCACCTGGGCTTGCATTGCACCCTAGTTTAATGCTCAGTCCAGATGCATTTCTGCCAGAAGTTGCTGGGTTCTGAGATTGGTCTGTGTGCCTCTGGGATCATGGCTGTTCAGAAGCCGTTTGTGGGCAGCAACTGGGGGCCTTGTCAGGGCAGGGAGAGGGGCCAGTTCCACCCCCCATTGTGTGAGGTCCTGCGTGTCACTGCTCTCTCTAGTTTGGGGCAGGGACAGACGTTAGATCATTTATTTTCCATTGCTCACTTTGCATATCAGGAAAGGTCGCTTCAGAGGAATCATCACACACACTGGAGCCACATACCGGACCCATGATTGTAGAAGCTCATGGTCGCCGGGGTTCCATCTGAAGAAGACAGGGAGACTGCACCTGCCCCATCGAGGGTCCCGGAGATATCGGCTTAGTATGGAGCCCAGAGGATTCATCGGTATTATGGTGTCCACTGGATTTCTTAACTGCTGAGTGCGGCAAGATGGCACTGGGGCCGGGTTGAGGGCGTGACTTCTGGCACCAGGAGAGACTGGGAGCCAGAATGGAACTGCCCATTTCGCACCACCATGGGGTTAGGAGGAATAGTCCTGTAGCCACATACCGGAGCAATGCTTGTAGAAGCTCATGGTCGCCAGGATTCCATCTGGAGAAGACAGGGAGACTGCACCTGCTCCATCTGGGGCGTCCCAGAGATATGGGCTCAGTGTGGGACTCGGAGGGTTCTCTGGTGTTGTGGTGCCAGCCGGCTTTCTTCACTACCTATTTTTTATGATTTTTTTTGCCTTTTGGGTCACACCCAGCGATGATCAGGGGTTACTCCTGGCTCTGCACTCAGGAATTACTCCTGGGGGTGCTCAGGGAACCACATGGGATGCTGGGAATCGAACCTGAGTCAGCCGCATGGAAGACAAACACCCTACCCACTGTGCTATTGCTCCAGTTTTTGTGATTCTTAATAAAATAAAGTCATGATAAACAATGGAAAAAATAATAAATAGTCATGCATTCTTAAACTTCCAAAAGCATATTGGAATTCTCAGATCACTATTTGATTGTGGTGCATAGGCAATAACATTTGTTAAATAAGACTAAGGAGAAGTTCATCTACCCGTAACTTTTGGTAAATTATTTATGATTCACCAAAATGTCAGGGCTTCCTGTCAGTTGGCCTCATCCATCAATGAAAGAGGCCTTAGACACTTAGACATTTCTGACTAGAACTGCTATTTCCACTTGTCACAGTCATTTATTATAAAATCACTACAATTAAAAGTACTAAGCTCACAGAATCAGGATGTCTCAAGGGTCCCTCTGGTAAGAAGCATTAAAATCAACTTCTCCTAAGGAGAGACTATGTATTGCTCTGGGATCTTTGCCAAGTTTTCTTGACCTTGTTTTATACTTTGTTTTTTTTAAAAAAACTTAAGTAATAGGAAACATGTTAGTGAGCTGTTATGTTGCCAATCACTCTTGATATTCAGTTTCTCTAAAGAGAAACAAACAAACAAAAAAACCTATCCTGCTAACTAGAAGGTATTCTAAATTGTTCCTTTTGGCTTGTTTATTGTTATCTTCTAATTTGAATTTTTGTCAGCTATCATTTAATACCTAGGAAGCTCTGAGTGTCTGAAAAGTCTTTGTCCAGCATAAGCCAAACTCATTTCAAGTATCCTTTCCCACCCAATGGGAAAGCTCAGCCTTGAACAAAACCTTGGCAATAGAAAAGGTGCAGTAGGCCAGTTAAAAGAAATTTCAGCTAATATAATGAATGCAGGTTATCCTAAGAAGGTGAAAAAAAAGCATTTTCTAGAACTTTTATTCTTTGCATTAAATATTCAAGCATAAACTTCTAATAATCCTTAAGAACTAAATTCCTACCTTAAATACATTTCTTTGTTATGCTCTTCACACTTCTTCTTTTGGTAAGAAAACCTTAAATTTATTTATCCCATTTGACCCCAACAAGCAAAATAAAACTGAGAATTACAAAAAATAATCTAGCAAAAAAGGCCATTGAAAGGAAGTTATCACTTTATTCACAGTGCCACTCATATTTGCATCTCTGTCTGTTTGCTCCTCAGCACTTTCCCTGCTCAATGGTATGTTAGGAGCTCTTCTCAGAACTGAATCTGAGAAGGAGAGAGAGAGAGGGAAGAAGGGAGGGAGAGAGAGAGAGACAGAGACAGAGACAGAGACAGAGAGACAGACAGAGACAGAGACAGAGAGGAGAGAAAGAGAGAGGAGACAGACAGACAGAGAGAGAGATACATCACCACTGGCTAAGATTGCTGGTAGTACAAACACAGCAGGGGATGTTTAATACAGGCCAAGTGCAAGGTTTGAATCACATATGCCAGGAAGTACATCTGATCCCCAGCAGAGAAGGCTAACTCTGCCCTCAGGTTCCAGATAACTCAACCACTTTCAGCCAAAGACCAGCATACCACAACATAATCAAAACTAGAGTACTCAAGGTTTACAAGCTATGAAGGTATTTTGTATTTTCTTCCTCTCCTGACAGAATGCCATCCTATAGTTTCTTAATATTTTATGCAGGCTTCAAAAATATTTGCTTGCCTCACATGCAGTCAAACTGGGCTTGATCCCCAGCACTGCCTATGGGCCCCCTCGCACTGCCAGGACAGATCTTTGTGTTGTTCCAGGTGTGTTCTTCCAAACTGAGAATCTAAACCTAAACAACAGAAATATTTATACTGATTATACAGCATTTTATCATATTCTTAATTGTGGGACAAAGGTTTCTAACTTAACAGTATAGATAACAATTTATGGCACATATTCATGTGCCATTATCTTCAGATCTCTTATTTCTGTAGTGTTAACAACATGCAACAGCAGGATTTCTGCATGTGATGGTAGCAACATTTTGCTTTCCTAAAAAAAAATTAGAATGTGGGAAGTCGAAAAGTAAAGATGAAAAGTGGCTATTAATTGAAAAACAAACAGATGGAAGACTAAAGTAAAATACATATATAATTAGAAAAATTGTAAGTGGACTAAGCTACCCTTTAAAAATTTAATATCCAAATCAAATCTCTAAGAAAGTAGGTATGTATGTTTATATGTGACTTTCCAAAGGAGTACCTGTCTAACAAAATAGCACAGAAAGGTGGAAAGTAAAGGAATGGAGAAAGTGTATCCCACTACTGGATGCTTCAGTAATGGTAATCAGGTAAAACAGCATTAGAGGTACAAAAGATAAAGATGCAATATTAGGAATATACTAATAAGATATCACTCTAAGTGCATTCTCATTTATGATGTTTTCTTCACATATCTACTAAAATTGTCCACTTTACAAATAAAAGTTGGCAACTCCTTAATAATAGAAAAAGGTTTTGAACACAGTATTCTCAGAAATAGTAAGTTTTGAAATTGGTAAAATTATTGAAAATTTGAACAATTCAACATAACATTGAATTAGACATATATAGAACACTACATTCAGGAAATAGAGTATACATATCTAGTATACATTTGTAAAAAATTACATGAAATGTTGTCCAAAACTCACTGCTTTTGAACTTTTTTTTAAATTTTTTTATTGAGTCACCATGTGGAAAGTTACAGTTTTCAGGTTTAAGTCTCAGTTATACAATGCCTGAACACCCATCCCTTCACTAGTGCACATATTCCACCACCAAGAATCACAGTATAGCTCCACCCCGCACCCCCACACCCCTAGTCCCCCCACACTCCTAGCCCCCCCATGTAACTAATAAATTTCACTTTACTTTCACTTTGATTGAATTCAATATTTCAACAAAACTCACTATTATTGTTTGGAGAGTCTCTCCCCTAAAGTCGGACCTGCTGAAAAGGAAGCATTAGATAATTTGTTTTCCATTGCTGAGAATGAAGAGTTATGAGGTCGAGTGACCGCACTTAGTGGCCTCACGGTTTTGGGTTTCTGTAATTTAGTATTTTAGTAACTAAGTCCAGAGAAATATCTGCCAGAAGTTGCATCATTGCCAACTTGTACTTCTCAGTTACATTATATTCCACATATGAGTGCAGTCTTTCTATGTCTGTCTCTTTCTTTCTGACTCATTTCACTCAACATGATACTTTCCATGTTGATCCATTTATATGCAAATTTCATGACTTCATGTTTTCTGACAGCTACATAGTATTCCATTGTGTAGATGTACTAGAGTTTCTTTAACCAGTCATCTGTTTTGGGGCACTCTGTTTTTTTCCAGATTCTGGCTATTGTAAACAGTGCTGCAATGAACATAGAAATGCAGATGCCATCTCTTCTATACCTTTTTGCCTCTCCGGGATATATTCCCAGGAGTGGTATTGCTGGGTCAAATGGAAGCTCAATTTCTAATTTTTTGAGAATCATCCATATTGTTTTCCAAAAGGGCTGAACCAGTCGGCATTCCCACCATGACTGCTTTTAAACTTAAATGTCTCAACATATCCTAAAGATTGACCTAACTTGAAACACAGTGAAAGATTTAGCATTCTCAAAAAGAAGTTAGCAAAAATTATATCTGAATATTCTTATTGGGAGTATTTTCTTAACAGTTGTTTTGAATTGGAAGTATTATCCTGGATTAGGTGAATGACTTTTGAAGAACATATATTGCATATTGCTTAAAGTAAACAATTAAGATCTATTGATATTAACATGCATGGATGTTCAATATGTAATAGAGAAATTACTTTAGAGAGATAAATAAAGTACCATTTGTGTGTAATAAAAACTATAAAGAAATATATGCAATGGAAATATTAAGAAGATAAAAGCCTTTTACTTTTTAGGACAGAGGAAAATTCAAGGCAAATAGAGCAAAGTATTTACATTTGTAAATTCTGAGTACTGATCACTTACTGTATTGCTCTCTTTGTTTTTGTTTTTTGTACATAATTTTGAACAAAAATTTGATTTACTAAAGCACACGTTAATACTTAGTACTTAGTTTCAATGTTTCAAAAATTTTTTACTGTATAAACTTTCTTAATATTTATTATTTTCAACTGAATTCCTTTGATTTTCCCTAAATTTATTTATGCTTAAAAAGTGACTTGATTTTCATTCTTTTACTCTTGAATTTTGTTTTTTTTGTTTGCATTCTTACTTGTTCTTCTTCTTGACCCAGAAAGTTTGGCATTATGAATATTAAACAAGAAATAATTGTTTTCATTAAAAGACACTGAAGTTGTAGGAATGAAACACAATTCTATCCTTATTACTGACTCAATTTACATTAGGCTTAAATGCTATTTAATGACTTACCCAAGAACTCAGAAAAAAATTATTTTCCTTCACAATCAAGCAATGGTGACTTCACTCTAGCCTCTATGATACATAATTCAGTTCAGTGTCTAATCTAGAACATTGTCAAAGACAAAAGAAATATAACAAGAACATTTTCTGCATTTATAAATGGTGATAATCTAGCTTTATTTATAAAAGGCAAATGCTGTCCCAGAGCAAGGAAATAATAGAATTAGGAGGAGGAGCTAGTGAAGATCTGATTATCAATACTTTAAAAGAATAGAAAACTCCTCTCTACCACAAGGCAATTTCATAAACTCACCTTGATTCCTAGACTGATTAAATCCTTTCTGTCGTGATCTTGGCTCAAAGTGGAACCTCAGAGAGTTTCTCTGGCATTTCTTGTGTCTCTTACCATAGCCCTGACCATGATAACTTTTCAGTTGTCTATTCAGTTGTCAGTTCCATAAGAATGAGTTCTCTCTCGCAGTGTGGTCTTCTAGCCCCACTGGTATTGCATTCACTAGATGCATGTTTGTTGAAGGATGGAGAGTGAAGGACACAATAAACTCTCTTTAAAGAATGCAACTACATTTTCCATGCACTGAAATCTTCAGGAAAATATGTGGGTGGGGCTTTTAACAACAGTAATGTTAGAGATACACTTACCCAAATATTTCCATTTTTGTAAAATATTTGTTTACAATACTCTACAGCATTTTAATTTTTTCCCCCAAGTGGGAACAGGAGTCAGACTGGTTCAGGACAAAGTATTTTGGCTAAAAACAAATAGGAATTGAAGGTATGCTCTGTAATGAAAGGTAAGGTGGAAATGTGAAATCACTGGGTTTATCTTTATTTTGGAATTTTTAAGGAGTGAAAATCCAAGGTCAACCTCAGATGATAAGATAATGTGTGGCCTGGCAGAGATGAGGGTGATGACCAGTCCATTCTCAGGCTAGAGCTCCACCCCTTCTCTCCGTTTTCTCTCCAAACTGTAAAAAAATAAAGAGCGCCGAGGGGGCGAGTGCACTCGTGGGCTCTCCCGGCGGCTCTGTCTCACCGCCCGCGTTTGGTGCCCCGGAACCGCTGTGTGTAGGCGACGGAAGGAAGAAGGCCAGACTGGTTGCTCGATCAGTTTATTTCATTCTCTCCCTCCGCTTCTCTCCTGCTCTCCTGGATCTCGCCCCCGTGGATCTGGCCCCGTGGATCTGGCCCCCCAACCCACTCTTACAGCCTAGTTAAATCTCCACAGCATGAAGGGGTTGGGGCATACACATAGGTGTGGTCACCATTAATAGGGTAAAGTCCTTTCCCTTAGGGGATGCTTCTCCTAGGACTTAATTCTCTTTCAGCAGGAGGATCCACCCAAGGGCAGAGTCCCATGAATGTGTTTCTCTTCTCCTCAGCCAGCAAACATATAAGAATTCATAATATTAATTATTTTGTATGGACACAATAAGAGATGCATTAAAGCTTATAGAATTGCTCTCCTGGGGCCATCTCAATCTCAGACTACAGTGCTCAGGCCAGATCAGTCTTTCCTATCCCTGGCAGGGTCCCAGTCTCATAATTACTATTGGATCATGACAGCGTTTGTCTATGATCAAGCTCTTAACTTATAGTTAAGAATTAGGCACTTTGGCCAGGCCCATCTCGATGCCAGGGTAGCACATAACTCACCGCTTGCCCTGGATCCTTCCCGTCCCACGTCGGGGACCCTACTTTGGGGTGCTAGGAACTGAGGGCAACTGAGGCTTAAGTGGAGAAAGCAGAGGCCCGAGAGGGAATAATATTCGAGGCCAATTAATTCCCAAGTTATAAAAACATAATATTGTCTTCTTGTGTCTATACAAAAAGGACATTGCTTTAAAGTAAATTATTCAAAAGGCACAAGAAGAGGAGAAAGGCAATATTAACTTATATAATATAAATTCAGTATCCTAGGAAGGTCTGACCTTGCAAATTAGCAGTCAGATTAAGGGAAAGCCGCAGATTAACTCTTTTGGGGAAGAGAACATGGAGAAGTGATTATAGCTAAACAAAGGGATGGGAGAGATTTGGGAACACCTTGATGGGTGTGACTGGGGTAAGCCTGAACTCTGGGTAAAACCGGGACAAGCTACTTGTGGCAAGGAGGGAAAGGACAAAGTAATGTCATCCTACACAAACTATCTATTTTTTGTGGCATTCACCCTAAACTCCTAGAGAAAAATTACTCCTTCTGCTCAATACTCATCAGACCATGGATTCTTCCCATCACAACTGTCATTTTATCCAAGGTGATGGTTGGTTTTGTTATTGGCCGTCTTGGGCATGTTAGCCCTGCAATGGGCCCATATTTTCTGGATTACTGTTTTATTCCCAGTACTAGAAATATAAAGATTTGATAAATGCTTCACAAATGTTTGAGGAATCAGGCCAGTAGATGAACATGACAGACTGAAGAGACTACAGGTTATATGAATACTGAGATGACTTAGATCTAATTTAGTTATGCTTTATAAGAAAATTATAATTTGTGTATCTTTTTATTTGTGCACCTTAACTATGATTCAAGTAATATTATCTATGATACATACTAAATTATTTTAGTATGCACAATGAATATCTGTGTGCGTTCCTGGCATGAATAACCAGTATTTGAATGTCTTTAAACGCTTAAATTCATTTAGAATTTTTTTAAAACTTTGTAACTTTCTGTAATATAATTTCTGTGTCAATAGTTTATATAATAGCATTTACTTTTGCATATGAGATGTGTGTATCACCACACACTAAGGTATTTGCACCATTCTCCTTTATCCTATTGGATACCCAACCCCTCCCCCACCCCAATATACACACCTGTTTCTTCCTACTACTCTGGTAACCACTATTTTGTTGTCAGAGTCTAAGAATTTTGTTCTGCTTCTTTATTTATTTTGTTTCTCACCAATCCTCATTTGAGTGAAACTGTATGGTAATTATTATTTTATATAATAACCTCAAATTCCATTCATTTTGTCATGAGAAGCAATATTTTATCTTTTTAATAACAGTAATATTCCATTGTGTACATGTGCCACATATTATCCCAATATCAATATGCTTCCCATATTTTGGACAATTGTGAATAGTGACACAATAAACATAGGGTGCATGCATAATTTAAAATTAAACACACATGCACACACACATATATACTTTTTCTGGGAATTAAGCCATTTCTGGGATTTCACACTTGCAAGGAAAATGCTTTGCTGCTGAACTATATCTGTAGTTCTCAAATTAGAATATACAATAATTTTAAAAAACATTTGAACATATATCCACATTTGCATCTTTATCTCATAGATATCAGACTTGAGCAATAACAGTAGGTAGGGTGTTTGCCTTGCATGAGGCCGACCCAGGTTCGATTCCTCCATCCCTCTCGTAGAGCCTAGCAAGATACCGAGAGTATCCCACCCGCATGGCAGAGCCTGGCAAGCTCCCGTGGTGTATTCGATATGCCAAAAACAGTAACAAGTCTCACAATGGAGACGTTGCTAGTGCCCACTTGAGCAAATCGATGAACAATGGAATGACAGTACTACCTTCATATTTAACTATGTTACAAGCTGCTATTATGTACATAATTACATATGTCTTTCAATGCTTTCACAAAATATGTATTGTAGTAATCATTTACCTAATGTGAGGGAGTGAGAAATATATATAGAAATCCTGGTCTTTTGTGCTTATAGATCTACTAAAGTCTACTTTGGTAGACTTTCTTCAAGCCTGGATTTGTGTTCTACTATTCTTTGAATCCAGTGCCCTCTCAGTGAGGCAAAAACCTGCTCTAGGCTACTGCTTTTCAAACTTGTCTGTGCCCAAGAGTTGCCAGGAAAACCCATTACAACTTCGGTTTCCGGATAGCAGGTCCCCACACAGAGAACCCTGGATGAGTGGATCTGGAATGAAGCCCAGTAGTCTGCATTCCACCTAGCTTTGGGGAGTGAGGAAAGTGATGCACTTTCAGTTCTCTGTTCTGGGCCAGCAATCCGCAAGCTTTAGTGCACATTCGACATCCCCAAGATCTTGCTCAGTAGGTCGGGGACAGAGCTAAAGCTCCGTGATTCCAGGAGCTCACAAGATATGCCCCAGGTGAGGTCAAGGCACTGGTTTGGGAAGGGCCATTGCTGCTCCAGTTGGGAGGAATTGCTCAGAGAGCACCCAACTGCATGCAGCAGGCCTGGGTGCAGTTCCCTGGCCCCACTGTCTCTGGGGAGCTGCTGGGAGTGACTCCAGAGTTACAGAGTGGGAGTAGAGCCAGTGACCATCAGATGTGACCAACACACCCCTGCCCCCAGAAGACAGAGCATTGCTCTAGCACAAAGGCAGTGTCAGCTGTCTCTTCAGGCTGTTATGGATTTTAAGTGCACAGGTGTCTGCCCTGCAGCGTTGAGCCAGGAGGAAGACAGTTACTCTGGAGGAGACCCAGTCTTGTTAGCCTGGGCACCTCTGGCTGCCTTGTCTCATCTTCTTTTCTTTCCTTGGGAATTTTCATTGTGCAATGCCCTTCAGCTGAAGGATGATTCTGAGGAGCTTTGAGACAGTATTACAGTTCTTTTTTTGGGAATGGTCCCCATAATAATGAAGATTGTTCATTTTTCTCATGCTTGTGACTATGTACACAGGGATAATTTTCATCAATAGTCTGAAATAATATTGCCTCAGCAATTACCTGGCTCTCCTGTAAAGGTTAATGGGGAAAAAAAACAATGTTCTTCTTAGAGTTTGTAGACACTCTTCCAATAGATTTTCTTATTAAGTTTTAAATATCATATTCTTTCTTTAGAAAACATTGCATAGAAAAATGCAATTATAAAGGTTTATAAAATGCTGAGCAGCATCTGTGAAATTAAGGAAAGTGATTTGAATGCAAATGTAAGGGAGTAGGCTTATATTTTTATTTCATAACCTGTGAAATAGAGATGGAAGGAAATCAGAAGACCATTAAAATGCTTTCTGAACTTTTAAGATTAGAAAAGCTGATTCATTGGTAAGAGACTAAAAATTCTGTGTGAGTTTCCTGGCTATAAAAAGTAATAATTTATTGGCCAGATGAGGGATTCCTGTGGAAAGGAGCAACTAGTGCCCTCTGTCAATGTGAGGATTAAGATCTCTTGGGACTGTGTTTGTTCAGCCTCAATATTGGGACCACGAACCAAGATCTGTTGAGGAGCATCACCTCCTGCATGGCTGCTTTTTATCAGGGTCCACCTGGAGGCTTCTCATGCACTGGCCACACTTAGGTCCTTAGAGTCCTGCTTGCTATAGACTTGGTTAAAACAGGATACTTTTAGGACTGAATAAAAGTGGTTGAGAGGGAAGGGATTAGTTTTTTTGTACTTCAGAACTACTTCTGTGAGCTTCTGGGTTATGTTTCTCCCCTCTCTGCATTATCTTATTCCTACCTCAATTCCTGCACCACTATCCTAATAACCTCTGCAGCTCTGTGTTCTTCATTAAACACTTATTTTGTCCTCTAAGTCCTCTTTAACTAAAACTTTAATTTCTTTCTGACTAATAGCTAATTAAGATTTATATACCATTTTGGGGGGTTAGTACCTAAAGAAATACACATAGGTTTCCTGTTGGTTCAAACCTCTTCTTCAATTTCATTCTTTTTCCTAGTAATATGTGAAATTAGAGTGCCTTGTCTTTGAATTGTCTATGGTTTCCAGGGCCAAATGGAGTCTTTTGTTCACAGAAAGCACTTGGCAAATATTTGTTGAAGGTCATCATTGATTTTCCTCTCTTCTTTAACTTTCAAGCTAGAAATTTCCATCACTTTCTGAATTATATTGATGTAAACTCTTAAATATTCCTGTACAACATCTCCTTGGTTGCCTTAGCAACTCTCATTGCCTTTGTGCAGGCCCCCATCAACTCTGTGTTTTAGTCTCTGCTTCTCCAGGGGCCTCTCTCACAGGGAGCACTTAGTTCTGCTCTACACCATGATTTTCACGGAGTGTTCAAAGAGGGCATTTCAAATTATGTGCTTCAACTTGTGTTTTTTTGGTCTTGTCACACTACTAATATGTACTATCAATTTTTAAATATAAAGATATAGTATAAGACACGATTCCAAGAAATTTCTTCCTGTTGATGCAAGTACGTTTTGTTTGCTTCCTGTGGATTCTATATTTAAATCTGAGTAATTAACTGATAGCAGTTAGTAAAAACTATTTTTCAGCTTTTGGGTATGTTAGTTTTCCTAATTTAGACAATTGTATCATTCAGAGAGAAGGTATAATTTTGTTCTTCCCTACTATAACCTGTGCCTGTTATTTGTCTCTGGGTAATGCGAGGATTAACTTGAAGAACATTTACTAGAGCACATGGAAGACAGCTTTTGATTTTACCTTTTTGGCTTTTGGGCCATGCTTGGCAGTGCTCAGTACTTACTCTTGACTGCACTCAGGGATCACTATTGGCAGTGTTTGGGGGACCGTATGAGGAGCCAGTGACTGACTCTGGGACTCAGGTAGGACCATGCAAGGCAGGAAGTTGCTGAATTGTCTCTCCTGCTCCTCAGCCTCTGTTATTGAATTGACTGACAAGCTCTCATAGTTCATCACTAAGCATGATTCTGACTCCTTAAATTGGATTCTGACTCCTTAAATTTAATGAAAACAATTCACTGTACTAAGCAAGCATTCTTTGATTTTGTTTATTTTTTATTGCAATGTGAATAGTAATCCCTATTTTATTTATGAATATGAAAAAATCTATTTCACTAAATATATTGATATGAAGCCACCCTTGTCTAAAAGAAATGCTTCTTGGTTTGGTATGTTTTTTCTAAATTTACTATTGTTTAATTTTATTTTAATTTTATTTTATACAGCATTTTTTACCCTGAAATTTTGTCTGTCGTTCTCTTGATAACCTATATTTTCTTTTGCTAGCACTAAAATGCTTTCCCCCATATATGTGTCACCTCATGCCACATAAAATTAATTTTAACGCACTACTTTGGTAGTGTCAGTATAAGGCTAAGTGACCCTCCCTTCAATGCTTCCTGTGCTTGTTTGCTGTCCACTCAGTCTTGAGATCCTTGGCAATTATTGGTTCCCCACCTCAAGGAAGCCTTTTCATCCCCAACTCAGCTGGGTATTTCTCTCCTGCTCTCTCTCTCCCTTTTCAAGCATCTGTTTTTATAATCTCAAGTATCTATTTCATATTTCTATTTTTATATATTTTTAACACCTGACAGTGCTTGGGGTGGGGAGTGTGAGAGGCTGTGATTGAACCCAAAGCCTGTGTGCTGAGAGCTGTACTCTCACTCCATCAGGTTAAAAAACAGTCCTTTGTATTTCATCCTTGAAGGTGGAGAGTTTGACTGTATGCAGTAGGTGCTTAGTAGATGTTCACTGAATGAATAAGTGATTGAAAGGACCTCGTGCCTTTCTCTAGCTTTGCTATCTGGTAAATTCCATGAACTAGAAATAAGCAGCACATATATTTTTAGTCCTGTTTCTTAAAAGTGGCCGTCTCTTGTCCTGAGCAGAGGCTGCACCATGTATTTGAATCATTCAATCTGTGCCTTTAATGTGACATGTGTGGTGGCAAGACATTATATTTAGACAAAAATAGGAGCAGTCCAGTGGAGACCAGGCTAGTCATTCTTCCCTTTTCTTTAATAAAATTTGGGTTTAGTTCATGAAAGTAGGAACATTCTTCAGGCCACAAGTATTTATTGAGCTCCTCTTTCTGCTATGATGGTTCTAAGTGCCGGGATTCAGCAGAAAATTAGACAGGCATGGCACTTCTTGGAGCTTGCATTCTATCTGGGGATTATAACCCCTGCCCCTCCTAATTAACTAGTTTAAGTGGTAACAAGAGTAACTTTCCATTTGAGAGAGGGTGGTGAGTGGGGTTGGCATTATTTTAGTACTGGTGGTAAGAGAAGGAAGCAGAGGTGACATTGGCTTGGAAGTTGAGGCGTTTTGAGTCATTTCTCCAGCAAGTCTGGCGGATTCACTGTGCCAGAGGTGGATGAGCAGATTCATCGTGCCAGAGGAGAATAGTTACGAAAAACCGGAACTCCAGCTGATTGGAAGACAGTGAGCTGGTGAATAGTGAATAGACTGGTGAATAGACTGAAAATACAAGATGGGGTGTAGACTCCTGGCAATATGTGAGGCATGATCAGGGCTTACACAGTTGCATTTTACATTCATGAGACACTTAAGAAACTTTTTATTAGGCAAGCAGTATAACGTAATTTATATATTTTAAGTACATTTTCAGGGACCACGGCAATAGTACAGTGGGTAGGGTGTTTATCTTGCATATCGCCAACCCAGGTTCAATCCTCAGCATTCCATATGATCCCCAAGCCTGCCAGGGCTGAGCCCTGGGTGCAGAGTCTGAGGGGTGTGGCCACAAAGCAAACAAACTAAAGGGCGCATTTGCCAGGCAGAGTTACTACAAGGGCATGTGCCTTGCATGCAACTGAGCCTGATCTGATCCTGGTAATAGCATTGCCAGGCAAGACCCTTGAGCCCCCAGTCTCCGAAGTACTTAGAGGATGGCCTGGATAACATAAAGCACATCTTTGGGCACCTTGAATTAAACCAATAGTGGCCCAGTTGGCTGAGAATCACTGGGAGCAGCCCCCACTCCTTCTGAGCACCTCAGCTCCCACCCCCACCCCAGGAACATTTAGATACTGTGTGGGGAAAGAAGAGTATGTTCCCTATAGTAGTGAATTGGCTACTGCATGGGAAGACAGGTAGCAGCCTCTGCCATTACTGGAAGTAGGCAGTCAGGAGACAATGACTTTCACTGTAAGTTTGACGAAACCATTTCTGCCCTTTCCTTTCCCTACTTCTTTCCTACCTTCTCTTCCAGTGCGTGGCTTTTAATAGTTATCTATGTAAGGTCTGTTCCCTTCTGTCACGTTCTAAATTTTTTGTTCCATGCAATACATAGTATCAGCATTCCAATGTTAACCAATCATACTTTAGATTCTTATACAGTTGGAAAGAGATAAAAGAATATATTATAGTTTTTCTAAAGTGGTTACATCGTCTTGCTGAGTGAATAGCATTATTATGAGACATTATAAAACAGTAGACTGCCCAGAGGTACTTGCAGAGGTGCTGTGAAATGAAGAGTCCTTTAAATTGATTTTGCAAAGCACTTAGTTACTATTTCATGGTGGGCAAAACAATAATAAATCTTAATGGAAGAATCTGAGGTATGGTGAAAACTAAAGCTAGCAAAAACTTACTGCTTGCTGTTAGTTTGCATTTTTAAATGGATTGCAGGTGAATAATAGGAAGAAGATAATTATGTGTATCTCTCACTGAAGTTGGAGATATGTCCATGGGGTTGTTTAGTTCTGTTTATAGTTACTGTGTTTACTTTGTATCACATTTGTTGCATCTTACAAAAAGTCTCACGCTTGGTTTACTGGATAAAAAGGACCAATCTTGTCTTAACTCCCGTGTCCACTTTCAATATCTTTCAAGAATGTTAACTGGTTGCAGAAGGATGCTAGAACTGACTTGTGTTGAGTCTCTAGAACCAATGTTTATAATATCCTCTCCACTCTGTCAGTGATCAGCCAGGCCGTATGAGTAGCTGAAAGGGGTCAATGGCTAGTGTTTACTCCCCCCAAACTGGCATCTAACTCACATCGGAAAATCCCTGTATTTCCCCAACCCCCACCCAAATCTAATTGATGAGTTTCCTTCATCGCTTCATTGCTGTGATGTTTCTCTGAAACTCAGCAAGTTCAAATAGAAACTCGCTGTCATTCCTTCCTTCTTTTAGCTATCACCTCCTCCTGCATTCTTCTGACTTGATCCCAGACTTCAGACCCAGGCTCAAATATAAGGCGATTGCTTTGCCTCTTTTCTTTTGTCCAAATGTGAAATATTTTTTCTGAATTTATACATGCTCCTATCTCATATTCTTTATCTTCTCTTAATTTCTATTTGGCCTTCAACAGATAAGTGTCTGGTGTGACTATTTTTTTCTCTCATATCCCCCAGATTGGTCATCTGGAGTAGATGCTTATTCCCCCATTTAATAATATAATTTCACCATCAGACACAACATTTATCAGCTCCCTTGTCCCCTTTTCCCCGTTTGTGTCTAATTTTGTACCTTCTCAGATCTGTCATCGAGTCTGTGGTAGCCAAGTAAGGCATGTGCTCCGTAGCGTGACACGGAGACACTCCTTGCAGACACACAGCCCAATGTGCCGTTGATTATTTCCTATAACTTTTGTTCCCCTTTGTGATGCTCATGATTTTCCAAATGGCACACATGGCATTTAAAATAAATGCATTTTAAAAAATTGGATTGCTGTGAGATATACAGTTACAAAGTTGTTCATGATTGGTTTTTAGTCATACAATGTTCTAATACCTGTCCGTTCTTCAGTGTATGTTTCCCACCACCAGTGACCCCAGTATCCCTCCCCTCTGAGGGCAGGCAGTTTTCTCTCTCTCTCTTTCTCTCTCTCCCTCTCTCTCTCTATTTTCTTTTGGCATTATGTTTTGCTTTATAGGCACTGAAAGGTCATCCTGTTTGTACCTTTACCTGCTTTCAGCACTCTGTTCCTGTCCAGAGTGACCATTTCCAACACTCTTTACTGTGGGGATCCCTTCTCTCTCCTAGCCTTCTTCTGCTCCCACCACTTGTGGCAGGCTTCCAACCATGAACCAGTTCCTGGCCTTGGATATTAAATTAAATGCATTTATAAAATACTAGTTTTCTGAAAAGCTCTTCCTTCTTTTTCTGCCTGGGAAAATGTATTCTCTCTCTTTTAAGATGTAACTCAAAGACTCCTTGAAATCCTGTCCAACTTCTGCTTATTCCCCACCCTCAGTGCCAGAATAATCTTTCCCCTTGAACTCTCTTAATGACACAGTATTGCTTTTTATAGAGATCATAACTTTACCCTTTTTTTGCAATTTATTTTAGTACATTATATAGTTTAGAATAGGAATTCCATCTTGTTCATCTCTGTCCCTAACTTGGAGGTAAAAAATAATGACCTACACAGAAGATATTTGTTTAAAGACTAAATCTAAAGGAATGAAGGATTATCTTAGTTGCACATCCCTTATCTTCCAGGTAAAAAGGAATTAAATGCACAAAAAGTAAAATATGGTATGATAGTAATTTCTGAAAGTCCTCTAAAGTTAACTTTTAAGTATAACATTTTTGGCTTTCATAATATATTTGAAGAGAGTATCATATGGAAACTGGAATAGAATAGAATTCTACAGTGTAACAAAAGGTAGAATCTGGACAAATAGATGGGAGTTTCACAAACCAGTCTCATTTAATATGTAAGGCAACTTCCTGCGAGATAGTGGCCATAATTGTCTATCACGGGAATAAGATTCCTAAAAAGCTACCGAGTTCTTATTGCAGACATGGTGCAGATGTGTGGCCATCTGTCAGAGATGTTATAAAAGGAACTCCTGCAGAGAGTAACTATTTTGAAGGTCTTTTAAGGCTCTTGATTCTATGACTCTCGGTCTGTTTATAATGGTTTATGAGTCATCAACTCATAGTTGGTAGGACTTTTGAGCAGTCATTTTCCTAAACCAAGAAGGTTACCAGGTTGCTATAAAAATTTGCACTGCATAGTTAGGACCATTCAGCTACGTAGGAAGAAAGAATCAAGGACAGTATACCCATACTCTGACACATGCACAAAAAAGTGGTATCTAAATTTCTGGTCCCCAATTCTAGACAAAACAATATCCTGTCACTAATGTTAGGTAATAAAATTAAGGTCTACAAAACCTGCTACAAAATCTTTGACTCCACAGGCACCAAAGGTAAATTTCTCCAGAGGTAAATCACTGCTGGATTAAAAGTCTGGCTTATTTTTTATTTCACTCACTTGCCTTTGGCTCCTAAGGGCACAGACCGAAGTAGAAGTTTTTTCCCTATGATCCAGCCACTTGACTGGAGTCCTTCCTCACCTGAAAGTGATAGTTTCAAATTTCCTTCCTTTCTAAAGTCCTTCCATTTTACTCCCTTCCCCTTCAGTTTGGAGGAAGAGAAGGGAGGGGGAGGGAGAATAATAGAGAGGGAGAGGAAAAATACACTTAAGAGAGCTGGGCTTTTTCAGAATAGAGAAGGGGCCCCAGTACACATCCCAGCACTAGACTGGAAAGTGTGAAAGTATACATCTCAAGACGAGAGATGTGGGCAACACATGGGCTCAGGAACCACATGCGCTCAGGGGCAACACATGGACACAGGCAGCACATGCCTGTGGTACTCTAGAAGCTGTTTTGTTTTTGTTGGTGGTGGCTTTAACCTGTTTCTTGACTGTATCATCTATAAGCATGAGAAGTTTTATGTTTACCTTTCCCAGAAATTGATTATTAGCAAGTGAAAATGAAGAAAACTGGATGTTTCTCCTGAATTCTTTATCACATCCTCACTTCTTTCTCCATGATATTATTACCTAACCCTGCCCGTTTCTTTCTTTCTTTTTTTTACTCTTTTTTGGGTCACACCCAGTGATGCTCAAGGGTTATTCCTGGCTCTGCACTCAGGAATTACTCCTGGCAGTAATGGGGGAACATGTGGGATGCTGGGAATCAAACCCGGGTTGGCTAAGTACAAGGCAAACACCCTACCTGCTGTGCTATCACTCCAGCCCCACCTGCCATTTCTTAAGGTCAACACTTTCTCCTGGGCTTCTTTTCCCACTGCTGTAGATCAAGTTCACGTCTCCCTCCCTCTCTCACCCTGCCCCCCACCCCCCACACACACACCTACAGGACTGCTTTTCAAACTAATGTCCCATTCCTGTCCTCTTTCCTACCAGCCCTTTGAAAGTAGGGTCCTCATTGAACACCCACCCTATTTCCCACTTTAACCATATTTCAGGATGGCTCCTCTCCCCACGATTCTTGTGGGACTGTTCCTGCTAAGGCTACTGCGGATCTGCAAGTTGCCCGACTGAGTTTTCAGACTGTGCTCTTCTTGGCCATCAGTAAAACTTTACTCTGTGGGCTGCTCATACCTCCTTGAAGCTCTGTCAGGCCACTTAGACATCTGATTTCTATTCTCTCAGTAATCACTTTACCTGAACTTGATCATGTCACCATCTTTAAATGGTTCATCCAGAAACTGTTTAAAGCTTTTCCTCTCAACCCAACACTGCACCAGGAAAAAGACAGTGAAGAAACTGCTATGCTGTAACACAGGACATGTGAGTTGTTACTGAGAACAGTTCAGGCTGTGATAAAGCTTACTCAGGAATGCCAGGAAAGGCCGGGGAGATGGTTCAAAGACCTGGAGCACATGCTTTGCATGTGGGAGCCCAGGGTTCAATCCTCAGCACCATATGGTCCCCAGAGCACTGCCAGGTGGTATGGCTAAAAATAAAAAAAAAATACTGTGCTCTGTGAATACTTAGTAACACCAACTAGTTTGGGGAGCTCAGAAGCACTTCCTAAGATATCTACTGAGCTGCATATTGGATGAGGAGCAGGTCTGACCAGGAGATGGGGTGAGGGAACCCACAGAAGGAGGCAGAGAGCAGGGATGCAGCCCTGCATGTACTAACAGTGCAGTGTCTAAAAGAATGATCCCATCTCTTCAAGTCATTGTTCTCACTTCTCTCAGCCATCCTGAGTCAGAATTCTTGTGCCATACATGTAACACACCTGCTAAATTTTAGGTGTTCAGGAAATGCTGTCCATACCCTTCCACTGAATGAGGTGTATCCTGGGGGCTTCAAGGCCCCAACTGGGAGCCCCGAGGGTCACAGGTGGAAACTGCATGAGTGGGGTCCATGGCACTAGACTTGGGCCAGCCAGTAGAGGGAAAAGGCGAGAAGGGACCAGTGTGGAGAGCAGGCTGCGCAGTGTTGCTTTCAGGAAACACTCCCAGATTGCTTCTTAGAAATGGACTTCACAGGCATGTCTGGGGCCCAAGGAGCCAGAAGGGGGTGGGTGTCATGTGTTTTTTATGACTGGATTTGAGGAATATCAGGTCTCTGAACACTGTCCTTGAGATTCTAGGCTTATCCTGTGTCATCCCCGGGGACAGGGGTTGGTGAGTCTCTGAGGCAGAGAATTCTCCTTCATCTCAAGGGAGCTGAGTTGGCCCTGGACGGCTGCCCTGTGGAGCACTGAGTGCTGGAGCTCATCCCTGCAGAACCCGGATACCATACCAGCACGTGGTGGAGCCCAGAGAGGCTGCGGATGCTCCACGGAATGCACCAGCATCTGCTAAAGCTCAGCACCGCAGCCTCCAGGCGACTGCACCGCCCGTTTATTAAGCACAGAGCAGAGGCTTTGTGAGACCTGGCGGCCAGCCACCACCTAATGTGAAAAAGGCCCCGGGAAGGCTCAGCCCTTTGAAGCAGCCAGGCTGCTGGTGGCTGGGTGTGGCCTGCAGATGCCGGACGCCTTAATTTTCCTGGGTCTCCCTCGCAACCACTCACGAAGGTGCCCCTCAGTCACTGTGCCCAGGGCAGACGGCTGCCATCTACGTGGGCAGCCCTATTCTGCCTGGCCTGCCGAGCATGCCAGAGCCCCAGTGAAGGCTGGCAGTCCCTGAGAACAGTGCTCTGGGGTGCCATTCTCTGAGAGAGAAACAAGAGAGAGAGCCAAGCCCCATCGACACCACCCTCTCCCGGCCTTTGCTCAGCTTGCACTCCCACCTGCATCTCCTGGTGCTGCTAAATTTCTTTTCTAGCCTGCTCGGAGCTGGTGGGTGCTGGGAGCAACTGCTCTCCTGCTCCTTCTTGGGAAAACCCGATAAGAGACCAGAGACGTCAGGCAGGAAAGCAGCAGAATGCGGAGAAGGATTTACCCGAGTGGCAGCCAAGGTCTATGCGCTGGTTTGATGATCCCTCACCTGCGGTTCCTCGCCACACCTGCTTGTTCTGCGGGACCACCAGCCCCTACCCCCTCTCCTCGGTGTCCTGAGCCCAGCCCAGAGAGGTGGCACTTCTCTATGACTTGTCAATATAGGTTCAGCCCCTGATCCCTGCAACAAGTCCTGCCCTGGACCCTGTCTGTGGAAGCTCCATGTTCCTGGCACGCCACGGCTCCTGCAGCATCCATCAGAGCCCAGCCTGGCCTCTGTGCAGAGCAGAGGGGTGATTGGGCTGTGCCAGGTCCCTCTGCAGAGATGGGGGTTGGCTTTTGCTGGGGAGAGAATCAGGAAGAGAAGAGTCCCAGCACGGAGAGACGGAGGTAAAGAACCTGCCTCTGTCTTACAAAGGCACGTGTGCCCATCATCCAGGCTGGGACTGGTGTCTGTGTGCAGGGCAGGTTGGCGCGTGGACACAGGCCCAGAGAAGGTCAGTGCTCTGGGAACCCACATCTTCCTGCTTAGGGGGAGGGTGGCCCTTGCTCATGGCTATGCTGTTCACATGCCTGTACTGTGTGCTTGCATCGCTTGGACAGTGCTTCAGGAGGACGCTGCCTCTGTCCTGTGCTTTCATACCTGAATTCCCTGCGAGAACAGGAGATGCTCACAGGGGAAGGAAGACTGTCCAAAGCGGGACGGGTTCCTCTCCTTGCCGTGCGCGGGCATCCTTTTTCATGCTGCCTCCCCGAGCACAACGCGCGTGGCAGTGGCTGAGCACAGGCTTGAGAGCAGAGCGGCACACTTAGGCCACTTCTACACTCTGATGCACCCGCGGGCCCTGAAGAACAGTCTAAGGGGGATTAGGCTTCCTTGGCGCTCTGACTGTCTGCCACTAGAGGGTGGTAGTGACCAGGCTTCCATCCCACGCAGCCTGTGCCTGTGAATGCTAGCGTCCCCTCTGAGAGGGACAATGAAGCAAAGGACTCTTAATCAAGGCCTTTTCCTTCCCCGGAGCTAGTGTGTGAGCAAAATCATTTCCTTTTTCTAGGACCAGTTTTTTTTTAGTGGTTATAGAGTTTAATGCTTTGGCCAGGTTAACCTCTGGGTTTGGTACAAACAGAAGGGTACATCCTTTTTCACAGCCCTCAAACTCAGGAAAACACCAGCTCGTGACACCTGTATGCATACATACTCTGGGATGTGACCTTACCAAGGCAAAGCGTCTGTGTTAGACCCAGGCCAGGCCTGATGGCTGTTGGGCCTCTGCTCAAATGAGGAATCTAGTTAAGGTAGAGTGAGTAAACCTCATTAAACTTCCCATCGCTATGGGCCTGGGAGACAGCACAGGGTGGAAAGTGCTTGCCTTACATGTGGCCTATGTGGCATATGTGTAATTCCTGGCGCCACATATGCTTCCCTCAGTCCTTTAAGGAGCAACCCTGATGTGTAGAACCAAGAGTAAGCTCAGAGCATGGCAGGGCATGGCCCAAAACTAAACAAAAATAATTTAAATTGGCACCTAGGGAAAAATGAAACATTACAACTTTTTGACCCTTTTTGAAATTAAATTTACTTTAATTGCTCTATGAGTAGATATTTAGAGTGAATAGACTCTACAGTAAAAAGTAAATATATGAAAAATTATTCTTTATCTTCAAGGGTATTAACTTTATTATTTTTTTTAATTAAAGAGCTGTAATTTGCAAAGTAATTGATAGTTGAGTTTCAGGCATATAATATTTCAGCAACAGTTCCTCCACCTGTGTCAACTTCTCTCCACCAGTGTTCTTATATTCCCTCCCCACCCTAACTCCCAACCCATCCTTTTCTATCAACTTGACAGGTGCATTACAAAGTTTCAGTGGTTGTAGTTTAGATTTTATGTTTTTAGTTTTGCATGGCATCTTTTATTTTCCTTTTCTAAACTTTTAATTTTTTAGCTAAATCATCATTATATAGAGCATTGCAAAGCTGTTCATGATTGGGTTTCAGTCATAAAGTATTCCAACACCCAACCCTCCACCAGTGTAATTTCCAGTACCAGTGTCCCCAGTTTCCCTCACACCCTTCAAATCCCCCGACCCCAGCCTGCCTTTATGGCAAACACCACACACACTCTCTCTCGTTTTAGGCATTATGGATTGTAATACAGATACTGAACAGTTATCATGTATAACTCTTTACCTACTTTCAACACTCAGTTCTTGTCCAGAGTGATCATTTTCAACTATTGGAATCACAACTTTTTTATAGAACATCTCTCTGTCCCCAGATACCTGCTTTATTCCACAAGAACAGTCCTTAGGTTTAGAAGGGGGTCACAGGTGAGTGTCCCTTCTGGAACTCCTGTGCAAACTAGCTGTTACAGTGCAGACACTGACATTTATCTACCAAGGACTGTTGTAAGGGCTAAGATAGAAGCAAATTTCAGGATCTGGAGAGAATCCAAATACAACTCTTAGGTTCGGAATGGGAATGTTTTCCAGTGGGTACCATGTGAGCAACTGGAGTGGAGAGAAAGCAGTTAGGAAGGGATGCATGGCAAATAATTGTCAAGATGGTTCAGTGGATTTTGTCGCTGTTTAGTTAGAAGCTTATTTTTGCCAGGGTGGGACGAGAGGGAGGAGCCACCAAAGTCTGAGAATTGGGAAGGTTGGAGGCTGAGCTATAGCTTTGGTAGTTATAGCAAAGGGTTAAGTCTGGAGAGGACCAGGGCCTGGATCCCTGGTTGGAGAGAGGCTCTGTGCATGAACAGGTCTTCAGGAACAGACCCAGCCACTATCTGTAGGTGACTTTGCTGTCTGATCTTGTTCTTAGTAGTTCTTTGGGCCACATGCCATCACTTATGAGATCTTGAGACTGGGCGACTCTTTGTCTTCTCTCGTGTTATCTTTGTCTGGAATTTCTGCTTATTAATTGTTCAATGAAACAAAGTCTCTATATTTTTTGCTTGCCATTTTGGGGGCCACACCTGACAATGATCAGTGTTTGGTTCTGGCTCTGCACTAAGGAATTACTCCTGGTGGTACTCAGGGGAACAGATGGGATACCAGGGGCGGGGGTGTCCAAACCTGGTGAGTCATGCGCAAGTCAGTATCCTACCTGCTGTACTATCTCTCCAGCCCCAAAGCCTAGATTGTTCCAGACTCAGTAACTCTGTACCTCTCCAACTTTGTGAAGCATCTGGACACCCTTGCTTCCCCCCCCCCCTCCCGGATCTTAGTCCTTGGCATGCCATTGCACCTGTTTTCCACCTGTAATGTCCCATTGCCATTTGGACTTTGTGTGGGGCATCTCTTCCTGTCCAAGTGCCCCTTGTAGTTAGGTATCATCTCACCTGGTGCCCCAGTTAGTGTCTGGGTCTAACAGGTTATGGAAGATTCTTCTTTCACACTGAGAGTGGACTGAAAGTCTCACATGTTTGGGGTTCGGGTGGGAGCATTGATGAGGCTGGACTGAAATTGAGTCCAGTCTCCAAAGCAGAGAAACAGCTGGACTCTGCGGGTTTTCTGCTCTGTCTCATTCATATTAAGTTAATGAAACAAGCATACCCAGAAGATCCTGGTCTTACTGAGTTACCCTGGCAACTCAGGGAAACATAATTTAAGCTAATATTTGCTGTTGAAGAAAGATTAAGCCACAGCAGTGCCAAACTGTGGCTGGGCCAGGAAGGATCTAGAAAGAGCAGGGCAGGCCCCTACTGGCCGGCTCAGCAGGCTGCCCACCTGCTCACAAGCAGCTCCATCAGGCAACCTTGCAGTGCAAATGTTTACAGTCTTTTGGCAGAATTTCTCATGGCAAATCTGAGCAAGGTTTAGGCGGAGCATTCACAGGCTTTGCATTTTCATTGAGTGACTTTGTGTGTGAGCGCAGAGGAAGAGAGTCAAGTAGCATCTACTGAGTTAAGAGGAAATGGCTTTGGGTCATCTACACCGTGATGAACCCAACCCTCCTTGCATGGCTACACCTCGCGTTTTTCCTATCACATAGATTAGATGGCCAGAGACCATTTCCAGACTCAAAGCACCAGTGGGTTTGGTGAAGACTTTGATCACCAAGCACACTACTCGCTCTACATCCCATAGCCTGTACTGTCTTCTTCGGCCCTCAACATTCACATGCTCACAAACTTCAGGTGCTGGCACTCTCTTCTCTCTCCCTGAGAGGTGGAGCACGAGCAGCCACAGTTCCCACTGTGGTGGCCCTGTTAGCCTCTGCCTGCAGCTTTATTGTTGCTTTCAGGAATCCAGTTTCCAGGTTGAGCAGTGCAGTTCAGCCCAAGATGCTCCACAGTATAGCACAGACGATGGGGCACATGCCTTGTGGCCAACCCAGGTTCCATCCCCGGAACTCCAGCTGATTATCTGAACTCGGAGCAGGAGTGGGCCCTGAGCACAGAGCTGGGAGTAAGCCCTGAGCATGGCCTGGTGTGGCCCAAAGACTGAAAAGAAAAAAAAAACAAAACTATTGGGGTATTGGGGCTGAAGCAATAGTGGGTAGGGTGTTTGCCTTGCACGCGACCGACCCGGGTTCAATTCCCAGCATCCCATATGGTCCCCTGAGCACTGCCAGGGGTAATTCCTGAGTGCAGAGCCAGGAGTAACCCCTGTGCATCGCTGGGTGTGACCCAAAAAGCCAAAAAGAAAAAAAACAAGCACAAACGATGCCCCCACCCCCCTGGTGGCAGAGGAGCTGGCTGGAACTCTGGCTGGCTCCCTGAGAGACTGGTTGCTTGAATTTTCCCCTGGTTCATCCTCCAGTGCTTCTGGGAGCAGAATGGAGAGCTCTCCATAGAGTCACTAACTCTGTCTTTCAAAACTGTGTAGCAGAGGTACGAGAACTTAGCTGCATCTCTGATGGGGCAGCCCTCATGCCAGAAAAAGCAGATGGAAAACCACTTGATTTGCTGTTGCTAGGAAGCCAGGGCTGTTGGATGTTTGACTTGAGCAGTGTTGGAAGCTTGCCTTTTTAATAATGGACAGCTATAGGTTGTTTATACAATGTTGAATATGAGGTTTTCTGAAGATGTTTCATAAAAGGAGAATTTTCTCATCAAATCTTTTTTCCATATCACTAAATATATATATGTAAATATATATTTATATATGTGTGTGTATTCAATGAGCTAGAGAAGACCAGGGTCAGACAATGCTCATGAAATGCTAAGAGTATGGAAATGGCAGTAGAAAGGTGCTTGCAGCTTCACTTCTTTCAGGGTTGCTGTGACAGCAGCTGCTAAGATCAGAGTTATGTTAGACACTAGTGTGGAGGAGGGATAAGATCAGGCATCAGCCTCCAACTGCCCTGCCCCGTGGAACTAGACAAAACTTACAAGTCATTCTCACTCACCCTGTCAATCCATCCCCTGAATGCTTATGTGTGATTATCCACTGGATTGGCATATTCAAGGCCCATGTTTGACCGGATAAGCAAGATGCAGGCAGTGGGAAAGAGGGTCTGAAGTCCAGAGTTTGCATGGCAGTAGAGGACAGAGCCCATTTTCTTAGCTAGTCCAAGGGTTTTGCTTAAAGATTTGAACTGAATCTTAAGGTATAAGATTTGCCCCCCACCAGTGGTAGAGACAAGGAAGCAGCTTCAAAACAAGAAATTGTTAGGTAAATATTCTCCTTACTAATGGCTAAAAAAAGTGATAGAGAAGGAAAAGGAATAGAATGAGATGCAGCCCCAAATCTAGAGTAGGTCTTCCTCACCATTTTTCTACTGGCGACCTCTTTGCCTGAGAAATGTTTACGGTACTCTGGGAATATATACAGTAGGGATAAAATCCAAACATTTACTGGCAGTGTAGCACTGTATCACTATCATCTCATTGTTCATCAATTTGCTCGAGCGGGCAACAGTAACATCTCCATTGTGAGACTTGTTGTTACTAGTTTTGGCATATCAAATAAGCAACAGGGAGCTTGCCAGGCTCTACCATGTGGATGGGATACTATTGGTAGCTTGGAGGGCTCTCTGAGAGGGACGGAGGAATCAAACCCTCAAACCCAGGTCGGCCGCATGCAAGGCAAATGCCCTACCTTCTGTGTTATTGCTCCAGTCCAACAGTGTAAGTTATAAATTTATTTTAAGACAATTTGTGCACAACCTGCAGCTTTGTGACCCCCATACAGGGTGGGGTACACCCAGTTTAAGAAGCCAGAGTCAGGATCACAAATTTGATGCTAAGAAATTAGAACTCTCTCTGCAGGTGCCTGGTCAGAAAGCAGGAATGATCTGTATGATACAGTGACTGTCACTGTACCTATAAATCTCTCTGGGAATGACAGTAGTGGCTTCCAAGCATAGCGAGGACTTTGCTCATTGTACTGTCATTCAAGAAACTTCTTCTCCTGGTGGAAACGGTCTAAATCAGTATAGAACAATACAATGGCCATAGTCACATGTGGCTATTGAGTACTTGAAATGTGACTGGCAGCACCAACGACGTGGAAGATTTTACTTCATTGTAATTTATTTAGATTTTAATTTATAATACTTCATTTGTGGCTGCACAGCTTTGCAGAAGCCAGTGGTTATAACTCAATGTGGGGAAATGATGGAGGACTCCCCTGTTGATGCATCCTACTAGGTGGATTCAGAAAGTGACCAGCTATAGGTTGCTTCGGATACCAGTGCTGTACTAGACAGTGTGAGCAAAAGCCTTCAAATTGTCTTTTGTGTTTGTTTGTTTTGTTTCTGGACCACACCCTGTAGTGCTCTGGGCTTACTTCCAGCTCTGTGCTCAGGGATTACTTCTGGCAGGGCTTGGGGGAACATATAGGGTATTAGGATCAAATCTGTGTCTGCCGTATGTAAGGCAAGTAAGTGCCCTGCCTACTGTATTATCTCCAGCCACACCTGAAAAAATGGTCCCTGTGTCAAGGTGTGCTAAGGTGGTACCAGCCCTAGTCAACCTGACAGTGGCTCCCAGCCACCTATTTCTGGCCTGGAAAGGTGTCAGCATCAGGGTGAATATATCAGAAAATCACTTCTAAGCATGTTAGCTAAAAGCTGTTGCAGTGAAGGGTGTGCTTTACAGGTACATTTCAAGGGAACAGGCCTGAAGCCTTTGTTATTTTGTTAGGTCTATCAAAGTGTCATCCCAGAGTAGAGGCAGGTGCTCTTTACCTGGACAGCTTTTCTGGGGAAAGCTCAGCTGCAGTGCAGCCTGGGCTTCTCATTGAGGAGACACATGGGGATTTTCTGGGCAAGAACTCAGCATCTAAGAGAACATAACTCTGACAGAATAGTAGAACCAGTGAAAGTAAACTAGAAAGCATGATCAAATTCTTCCACTTTGCCTATAAAACGAACAGAAATGTGTAGTTTTGATTCATTCTGACAAGGGAGAGAAAACAACAGCTTTGCACTAACCTATAAAAACTGAACTCCACTGTGTCACAAATTAGGTGTTCCTTTTACTGAGTTGTTAAGTTTAACAAACATGAATTAAACAGTTGAAATGACAAAAGCTTGGCCCTCCCTGAAATTTGAAGTTCATTTAGTGATGCACCACCACCTTTAATACATTTCCTTGCAACTAGAGGAAGTTGGCAGAATTATTCCATTATATGTTCTGTCCAGCTGGATTTCAGGTGCACGGCAGGAGAGGGATGAGAGGGACGTGTGTGAGTACAGAGCAAAGAGAAAGGAATAATGCCTGTGCCAGACTGGAGAAATATTTAAAACACTGATTTTTAAATAAATCTCCATTTTTCTCCCATTCTTCATTCTCCCATTACAGTATGCCAATTCATGCTTACATACTAGTATGTTCAATGTTAGTCTCCTTGTTTTAAAAATAAATGGATTTTTATCTTGTCAGTAAAGTGCCTTATTTCATTGGAGAAAATACGAATGAGAAGACAAACAGAATGCTACAATCCCACAATCCAGAGTCGATGGCTCTGACTCTACACATGTCATCAGCTTGAAGTTCTGTTTTTCCTGTGTGACGACATAATAGTCAAGCAGTTTTATTAGCCAGTTCTTCTGTTAATCCTTCCAAAACATTTCTTCACATTTTAGCATGTCTCCAAAACATCATTCTGCTTTGTATCAACATACAGGTGCAGAGTATTTGTATGCTCAGCACTGTAAGGAGAGATTTTTCTTGGGGAGGGGCCTGCATGTGTATAGGTAGGGTGCCCCTCTCCATCATGGGTAAATCTACCCCTTGTCCCTTTCTTTTATAACATTCTGGTAAGAATCTCAAAAGGTAACATCTTCATCCGTAGACATTGCCTTTTCCTTAAGTGTAGAATTTCCAGGTCAAAGGATCAGAGCCTATCTTTTGGCAAATTTTCAGTATTGCCAACTATCTTTTTTTTTTTTTTGCTTTTTGGGTCACACCCAGCGATGCTCAGGGGTTACTCCTGGCTTTGCACTCAGGAATTACTTCTGGCAGTGTTTGGGGGACCATATGGGATGCCGGGGATCGAACCCAGGTCGGCCGAGTGCAAGGCAAACGCCCTACCCGCTGTGCTATCTCTCCAGCCCCCGCCAACTAACTTTCTAAAAAGATATTCTAAGTAGTTGGTATGAAGATCAGGAAGTCACATAAACCTGAGGTCCAGCCCAGTTCTTGCAGTCTAGCATCTGACCAGGCTTATTATCACCATAAAGATGAGCTTTAGCAGCATCTCCACCCCTCTCTGTTCACTGGGTGGCAGTGATGCTTGCTTCATATGCCATCACTGTGCAGAGTAACAAGATAACTCACATCAATGATGATTATTACAACGTGCTTGACATGAAAACTAACAATTTTGCACTTCTGCCAGTGGCGTATGGACCATTTATATATCTACTTTCTCACAAACCCTGGGCACAAATTTATGTGAAAAATCGTTAGCTTGACAAGTGAAAAAAAGTCATCATTTTAACTTGTATGACAAAACACATCTTTCAAGTCCTTAAAAATTGTGAAATATCTCAAGTTAGAGACTGGTTTTGACAAACATTTTTTACTCAACGATTGTTTTTCATGAGTGCCAAGTAATAGAATATGCTTAAATCTCTGATGGCCCAGGTAGGTAGATTATTGACTGTATCTGGAACATAGCATGGTCTATCCATGGGGTGGAATTCATGTATGTAGTGATTTGAATCATGCTTAAAACATATTATCGAAAAAGTCCTAATAAATTGGGTGTAATCCAGTTGATTTGAAATTGTCTAAATAACTTCCTGAGGTGACCAGTAGAAACAAAGAAGGTAAGGAAAACATTTACTAACAACCCTTTTATCCAAGTATATTTTTTGGTTTATTGTTCACACAGTTTTGGAGAATGACTTTGAATATTCTGTCAAATAGGAGGAAGCATGTCCTTACTGTGAGATTGGTTATCTTTTATACAAGTACCATCATGATATCATTTCCCCAGGCCCACCAGTTGCACCTCAATCCATGTCACAACAGTGGGAGCGTGGGACAGGGGAAGTAGCCTGCACTCCATGGCCTCACCCTCACTGTCCTGCAGTGCATGGAGAATCCCCTAGAAGTATAAAGTAAGGCTGCGATGAGAGTGTAGACCCAAGGCAGCCAAGAATGTTGCAAAGACTGCAGGATATTATGAGCATTGATCTGAAAGAAAAAAAAACCTAGACAGCAGGGAAATCAGTAATAAGGATGCATTTAGAGACTGTTTTAAGGATAGGCCTCATTTGACTTTTCTTTGGAAGCCCAGAGGTGGCACATGGATTTTATTTTATTACTTTTTAATAAAAATTCATTCATTTTTGTTAAAAAGCCAATCAATTTAGTATAGTAATTATTTATTTTTATTTTTATTTTTTATTTTTTTAAATTTTTTTATTGAGTCACCATGTGGAAAATTACAAAGTTTTCAGGTTTAAATCTCAGTTATACAATGCTCGAATACCCATCCCTTCACCAGTGCACATATTCCACCACCAAGAATCCCATATAGCTCCACCCCGCACCCCCACACCCCTAACACCCCCACGCCCCTAGCACCCCCAGGCATGCCACTGTGTTTACTATGAAAAAAGGTTAGTTAGTGAAGGTGATTTCACAGCATTTCATAATGAGAGAGGGAGAAAATATTAAGAAAAAGTACCTGATTTGTATAGAGGAGAGAGATTATGTTTTCTGATTATTATGACCTCATTATTTCATCTTATCAGTCATCAAATAATCTCAACGTTGAAATGGAAGAGATTCTTTTGGATTTACATATGCCCCTTTTTGGATTCTTATTTTATATTCCCCAAGGTTGTGCCCTTAAACATTGGATCATTATAATTGTGAGTTTTAGCACATAGTAAACCTTTTAATATGGTTTTTGCTCATTAATTTTTGTCTTGTTTTAGGGCTCCCCAGCGTAGCTCAAGGCTTGCTCCTGACTCTGCTCAGAGATCATTCCTGGTGGGCTTGGGAAACTATATGTGGTTCCAGGGGTGAAACCCAAGTTGGGCAGGTGCAACTCATATGCCTGACCTGCTGTCCTATCTCTCTGGCTCGTGCTCTTTTTTTTTTTTTTGCTTTTTGGGTCACACCCTGCTATGCACAGGGGTTACTCCTGGCTCTACACTCAGGAATTACCCTTGGCGGTGCTCAGGGGACCATATGGGATGCTGGGAATAAACCCAGGTCAACCACGTGCAAGGCAGATGCCCCATTGGCTGTGCTATCGTTCCAGCCCAACTCTTTGATTCTTGTTCAGAGTAAGCAGTGTGATAGCTTTATACACTGTGCTCTGATTGTGCCCATAATCAGATGCCATGCGTCAAAAGCAAATACCGACATATTAATAGCATACCATATTTCAAGATCATGTGTGCTACTTATATCATTTATAAAAGTAATTTTTATTTGATAAAATAGTTGTGATTTATAAAGTCATAGATAGTTAAGTTTTAGGCTTATAATATTTGAACATCAGTCCCGCCACCCGTGTCAGCTTCCTTCCACCTCTGTGCCCATACTCCAGCCCATAAAACTCCCATTCCCCAAGCCAATGTGACAGACACATTATGAAGCTCAGCAGTTGCAGTGTAGACCTTATGTTTTCAGTGTTTCTTAGTCAGGGGGGTGGGGAGTGGGGGTTGGTTGGTTTGTTTGATTGGGTTTTACATCACACCTGGCAATGCTCAGGGGTTAGTCTTGGCTCTGTGATAAGGAAACTCTCCTGGCAAGCTCAGGGAACATATAGGTTGCCAGGGATTGAACCCAGGTGAGCCACATGCAAGGCAAATGCCCTACTCTCTTGTACCATCTCTCCAGTACCTGGTTCTGTGTTTTGGATATATGGCTATACCTCTGGCCCACATCAGCAGTATAACCAAAGTCCATGCTTCTCCGTTACTTCCCTTTCTCATCGTCTTCCTTCTCTCTTGACATCTTTATTTCTCTGTATTTATCTTTTTTTAAATTCTGAGACCAAGGGTGATCTAGGAATCATATGCTTTACTACATTGCATTCGATCATCTACTTATTCTGTATTCCACAGATACGTGAGGTCATACTATGTTTGTCTTTCTCCTTCTGGCTTACTTCAATCAACATGATATCTTTGAGTTCCATTAGGTTGCAGCAAATTGCATGATTTCATCTTTTCTTGCAGCTGCATAGTATCCCATTGTGTATATATACCACATCTTCATCATCCATTCGTCATCTGTTGAACACCTAGGTTCATTCCAAATCTTAGCTATTGTACTAAGCACAATCATGAATAATGTTGTGTATATGTCCCTCTGAATAAATGTTTTTATGTCCCGGGGTAGATGCCTAAAAGTGGAATTGCTGAGTCATATGGCAGCTCAATTATGACTTCTGTTTAGTACTATCTATACGTATATTTTAGAAGGGTTGAACCAGATAACATTTCCACCAGCAGTGGGTCAGAATTCCTTTATCACCACACCTCCAACTGTGCTACTTAAATCTTAATCTTATCTCCCCCTAAATTTCAAACTAGAATTAGGGTCAATAAGTTGGTTTTACTTAAGAAGGAAAAAGATAAAAGGTAGTTTAATTATATTGAGCTTAAAGCATCATGTGTAAAAATTAAGTCAAATTGTTAGGCAATAAACTTGCAGGGTGGATGAGGAGGATGATGGTATCTTATGATTAAAACAATTCATCTCAGTGTTAAGAGATTTTATTCTTTTTCCACTAATTAACATGACTTTGGGTTCATTTCTTTTTAAGATGGCCTTTTGGTTTATAAAAAAGGAACTTATATTCTATCCTATTTGGCACTCCATATGTGAAAATACTTCATAAACTCCAATACTGTTTAACAATTTATGGTTATTTATGCATGTTTAAAGTCAAAACATTTGAATTTGTTATTTTGTCTTTAAATACAACATGTATTATCTTTATGTCCTTGCCCATAAATTTTCTTACTTAAATTTAAGGTCTGGGGAGACTTTGAGTTCTCTATATTTTTCATTCAAGTAGGATTCTGAAGGCTTTCTTTCTTTTGAATCTGTCATACCAATTCTAAAGAATAAGATTCAGTACTCCTTAAAAAAACCAAGATTCCAAGAAATTGCAAGTGTAAATTAAAATTACGTGTCTTCAGAAAGCCATAGGTTTGACTTCATCAAGCTGGTTGCTCTTGTTTTTATATTAGAATTATTGATAACCTGGTGGCACTTTGAATGCCTTTCCAGCATGACAATGGCTAAGCTCATGTGCATATTTTTAGTCCATGACACTCAAAAGTAAGTCAAGTAAAAATTCAGTTCCTCAACTACAGGAGATGATTCCCAGTACTCAATCAGATAAGGACAGTGGTTACTTCACTGGACAGGGCAGACGATAAGGCATTTCCATCAGTGCAAAAACTCTATTGGACTGTTCTGCTATAGAAGAAATAAAATCTGCTATTACATTGTTTAGAAGTATTCTGTTTAGATTCTATGCATATTTTTAATTACATGTTTGAATTTTTAATCTAAAATATCATCCTGGAAAGTCAGGTTCTTCCTCCATGCATCCATCCTTTTCTGCATTACATTCAGGGTTCTGATAATTTGGTATTTTTCTTTTGCCTCCCTTAGGTCTTGTGTGACAGACATGTGCGAATGTCCAGTCCATAAAAACTGCTACTGTGAGTCATTCCTGGCATATACCCGGGCCTGCCAGAGAGAAGGCATCAGTGTCCATTGGGAGCCCCAGCAGAACTGTGCAGGTGAGAAGTTTCTGTTGATCCATCCACTACAATTCCACTGTAACTTCCAAAACGGTGATGGAAGAGAACTGAATGGCCATGTGACACCCTCTCCCCTCAGCTACAGGGAAATCCCAGCAGTGGCCCAGTAGTATCACAACACTGGAATTCCCCATGAAGCAGGGTGGGAGAGGCACTGAGAAATGCTTTGTAACATGCACATTTGGAAAATTTCAGGGTTTCCACTGTTGCAAAATTCGTACAACCTTAAACTACCAGCTGGATGTACTTGGCTTATGCGCAGTCACAGCTGTGGCTTAGGTTATGCACAGAGCAAAGGAGATTCAGGACAAGTGCAGTCGTTTAAGGTCTTTGAGATAAGCCTGATGTTTTGGGAAGAAATTGTTATACAATCCCTAGCAGAAAGTTCCTTATGCTCTTTTTCTTCTCACAGATTTCTGTGGTAGAGCTTATAACTCTTAGGGAAGTTAATTCACTTATTTAATATTTGTAACATGGGAGTCTTTAACAATCAAGCAAAGTTTCTTACCAATGGCTAAGTACCAGGCTAGTACTCATCATTGCAAGTACTTTGGTAGCTGTGAGAGGTAAGCCACTGTCACTAGGATACTGAGAGTCCAACGAAGGAAGTGGACAGACACCAGGGCAGCTGGTAAGTCGTAGCATGTGTGGTAAGGGAAAGCAGTAGGGCAGAGCCATGTAACTCAAGGGAGAGGGAGTGGTGTCCCCTGGATGGGAAGTAGGGTGAAGGCTTCTCAATAGAGGTGATACTCTCAGCAAAGTGAGACCCAAAGCACTGAAGAGAGTTGAGACAAGCAGACAGTGCAGTAAAAAACACATTTGATGGCCTTAAAACAATGAAAATAGCACCTCTTGGATGAGAGACATAGTGTGATTTGAATAGTGAATAAGGGAAATGGGGCATAAGATGAGGGTCAAGTAGCAGTGGGAACCAGATGGTGCGGGTCTTTGTAGGTCTTAATTAGGGGCCTAGTTTTTATTTAAGACTAGTGGTAGTCAGTCATGGATTTTAAGTCCTTCTCTGCTTTTCAAATGTCCTTCTGGTGACTGCATATGAAGCATACTTAGTGGGGCAAAATCGAAGGCAGATAACCAAGCAGGAGGTAATTGCAATAAATATAGTGAAAAATTCTGATGAATTAAATTAAGACAGCGATCGATTGAGAGGAGTCAGAGTCTTGATATATTTTGGAAATTACAGTAATATATACAATGCAGTTATATACATTGGTGATAAGCATGTGCAAGATCTTGAAGAGTGTCAAATTCAGAGAATCAGATACTCAGCTTTTCATAGTTGCTGCTGCTGTTATTATTTAAATTCTATGATGAGAAGAATGAATATCTGCCATCTACTTGTAGGAAGAACACACTTTTTTTCCCTATAAAAGTGCCTTATTTGCCTGAAATGGAGAGAATGAAGCTTGCAAAATTTTATATTAATTCATTTTGGGGGAGGGCGTTTGGAGGGAGAGGACTATTCCAAGATTGGTGTATAGGATGCTATGGCAGTGCTCTGGATTCACAGCCAATTGTGTATAGAGGGCTATGTTGTAGACTATATCCAAGGCCTGTGCCTTAAAGCTCTGTTATGTCTCTCTAGTCCTCCCCTGTCAATCTTAATAAATGTTGCTCTGATATACAAAATAAAAAGGAAGACCATGATATTGGTGGAGACCAGGAGCTGTTCTACAATCTATAAAGTTGGAAGGATGAATTCAAGAGAATTGCTGTGAAGCTGAGTTTACAATGCGTGGGCATTGTGTTTGTTTACTTAGTGTAGTGACTGGCTAGATATTAGCATCACTCTAGCAACTAAAAATTAAACCAGGAAACTGTGTCTGGGCCCCATATCTGTGCATATTTTGGGTTTTTTGTTTGTTTGTTTGTTTGTTTGTTGTCTTTGGAGAGCACATCGAGCGATGTTCAGGACTCCTGGCTCTGTGCTCTGGGATCATGCCAGGTGGTGCCCAGGGGACCATATGGGATGACAGGAATCAAACTCCAGTTAGCCAAATGCAAGGCAAGCACCATAGCTGTTGCAAAGCTTTTGAATCATAAAAGGTGATTCTGAACTGCAGTCAGATTTGAAACCTATGAGTTAACTGGTGTTTTTATTTTGCTGACTTTGGGGAAGCAGGCTGACAAAAATGTGATAGACGCTAAAACATCTTCCAGCTGATTCTTGAAATAGTCAGTTACCTGTGTCCTCAAGTCTTATCAAAGTCCTTTTACCCCCAATTTCTCCTCTGGGTTCGCACTTCTCTGCAAACCCAAGTTCAGACTTTCTGTGTAAAATAAGTTGGTATAGCCAGAGGGCTTATCTATCAGTGCTTTCTCACTAGAAAAAGATTAATTTAATAAAAATAACTCACACAGTGTGGATTCTGCTCCCAAAAGGTGAGAATAAATGGCTTACTTGAAACATCAGTGCTAGATTACAAAATAAGGATAGTAATTGCTGAGGGTCTGAATCCTTACAGCACACACCCTTATCTCCCTTTTTGAAGTTGCATTAATGGGTTCACAGGAAAAACATATAAAGAAAAGCTCCATCTATTTACATTGTGTCCTGTACAGTATGGCACGACTTCATTAATTTTATTAGTGTACTAGTGTGTTAGTTAGAATCATCTTAGATGTAGAATACATACACTGTCTTCTGACCCAGAACTGTACTTGGCTCAACTACAGTTGATGTATTGCATTTGTAGTCCAGACTGTGAAGACTATACATTTTACTCTCCATATCTTGATTTCAGGTACTGGATCTCAGGAACTAAAATTACTTTTCTAATGGAAAAGTAATATGGCTCCTGAAAGGTTCCATTTACCACTTAAAATTAGTTGAGCCATCTGGGTGAAGAATAACCCTGGCACTTTGCTGCTGCAGGGGACTTTTACACACATCACACACACACACACACACACACTAACATCCACAGATTGAAAATTGGCACACGAGAAATAAATTTACAGATATCTGAAGCGTCTCTCAGTAGATTCATTTCCAATTCATGTGCAATAACAAAGAATTTAAGGATGCTCTTCACTTGATATTAGCTCCAGATCTTTTGAAGTATGACAGTACTTAAAGTCATAATACAGAGAAAAGGAATTTTCCAGTGTAAAAGCTTTGGAGTTGAACAAATAAGAAGCTACCCAGGCAAGAAACTCTGAGAGAACAAGGGACATTTTGAATCTAGCCTAAATTTTAACACTATCATCACTACCATCACAAACTATGCTCACTCACTGTGTTAAGACAGAAAATGGAATTCTGATTTAGCACATGAGTCATTAGGTATAATACAATATGCGAATGGTCTGTGTATGAAATGTGTGTGGTATATCTTGGGTGTGTGATATGTGTATATTGTGTGTATGTGAGTGATATATGTATGTTGCATATATATATATCTGTGATGTGTGCAATGTGTGGTGGTGTGAAATGTGCCTATGATATGTGTGATATGTGTATGTGTGCATGATATGTGTGATGTGTGTGTACTTGTGTCTTCTGGGAGCACACCAAATGGTTTGCTGGGTTTTGTGGTCAGTGTCTACCTTGTTTTTCTTGCAAACTTAGCTTCTCTGCAGCACCTCTGCCCTGGCCACACACACTGAGCTTTTTCTTCATGGACTGAGTGCCTCCTATGTAGTTCTAAGCATTAGGCTAGTACAGGGATAAAGGCATTTGCCCTGTAAGCAGCCAACCTGGAGTTGACCCCCAGCACCTCATTAGGTTCCCGGAGCCCTACCAGGAGCGATCCCATGAGCACAGGTTCAGGAGTAAGCCCTAAATACAGCAGGGTATCACCCCACACCAAAAGTGAAATTTGTAAAGCTAAAGTAATTTTTGTAAGCTTCCTTGTTATGAGGACAGGGAAGCTGAGTTCCACAGGTCAAACAGCCACACACGATGCTGTTGCTTGGCATATTACTATCCAAAGTGGCTGTGTTGGCATTTGTATGCACCCGGGAAACAAATGTAGCCTTTGTGCCCTCTTGAGAATAGATGAGTGACTAATTCCAACCATTTTGGTAGTTTCCTCTCTCTCTCTCTCTCTCTCTCTCTCTCTCTCTCTCTCTCGTTATATATATATGTATGTATATATATATATATATATGGATCTTTTAAAAATGTATCAGAGCAAATTGAATTACATACATGTGTAAGAAATCAACATTACAAATTCAAAAATTGCCACATTCATAGACGGTAGAACCGAATTCACATCAGTTCACATCAGTATACTCTTACCAGGATCCTCCCAACATTGTGACAATTTGAGGCCAAAGCTGAGCCTGTCACCCCCAGTTACAAGATCCCCCCTGCCTTTGTCTCCTTCACTCTCTCTCCTGAAACTCCTGCACAACCTCCCCAGCCCTGCCCTCACTGAGCCACAGCAGCAATTGCCACAGGCATGCCTTTGCTTCCTAATTTTTTTAATTATTTAAATTGTTTTTAAAATTTTTTTATTGAGTTGCTCTGAGGTACAGTGTATCATGGTCGAGTTTCAGTGATATAGTACTCCAACACCCATCCTTCCCCCATGTATATTTCCCACCACCAATGTCCCCAGTTTCCTTCCCACCACCCTCCTATCCTGCCGCCTATCTCTGTCCTTTATTCTCTTTCCTTTAATTCTCTCTCTGTCTGCCTCTCTCTCTCTCCCTCTCTGCCACCCACCTTCCTTTGGGGCACTATGGTTTGCAATACAGGTACTTAAAGCTTATCATGTTTGCTCCTTTACCTGTTTTCAACATGCAGTTCTTATCCAGAGTGTCATTTCCAACTATCTTTTTCATGGTGGTACCTTCTATATCCCAACTCTCCCCCAGCACCTGAGGCAGGCTTTAAAGTGTGGACCATCCTCCTGGCCCTTGTTTCTATGTCCTTGAGTATTGGTATCACATTATTTTTTAATTCCACAAATGAGTCCAGTCATTCTATGTCTATCCCTCTCCTTCTGACTCATTTCACTCAACATATTCTCCATGTCCATCCATTTATAAACAGATTTCATAACTTCATTTTTTCCTAACAGCTGCATAGTATTCAAATGTATAGATGTAACATAGTTTCTTTATCCAATCATCTGTTCTTGGGTACTTGGGTTGTTTCCAGATTCTGGCTATTGTGATAGTGCTGCAATGAACATAGAAGTGCAGATGGTGTTTCTGCTGTATGTATTTGGGCCCCGAGAGTATACTCCCAGAAATTGTACTGCTGGATCAAACAAGAGCTCGATTTCTAGTTCTTTGAGGAATGCCAATATTGTTTTCCAAAAAAAAGACTGGAACAGTCAGCATCCCCACCAACAATGAAGAAGAATCCCTTTTTACTCATATCTATACCAGCACTTGTTGCTCTTGTGCTTTTTGATGTGTGCCAGTCTCTGTGGTGTGAGATGATATCTCATTGTTGTTTTGTTTGCATCTCCCTGATGATTAACAATGTAGAGCACTTTCTTGTGTGTATTTTGATCATTTGCATTTCTTCTTTGAGTAAGTTTCTGTTCATTTATTTTCCCCATTTTTTGATGAATTGGATGTTTTTTCTTGTTAAGTTCTACCTACCAGTGTCTTATATATCTTGGATATAAACACCTTATCTGATGGGTATTGGTTGAATATTTATTTCCCAATATTTGGGCTTTCTTTGTATTTTCATCACTGTTTCTTTTTTATTATTATTTTAAATTTTAATTAATTAATTAACTTATTGCTTTTTTGTTCATACCCAGCCTTGCTCAGGGGTTACTCCTGGCTCTCCATGCAGGAGTTGCTCATGGAGTTGCTCAGGGGAACATATGGGATGCAGGGGATTGAACCTGGGTCGGCCGCCTGCAAGGCAACACCCTACCCACTGTGCTGTTACTGGGGGCCCCCAAGGTCACTGTTTCTTTTGAGGTGCAGAAGCTGTTTATTTTGATGTAGTCCCATTTGTTTATCTTTGCTTCCACTTGCTTGGTCAGTGATGCTTCATCTTTGAAGATGCCTTTAGCTTCAGTGTCATGGAGGGTTCTACCCACATTTCCCTTCCATGTATCTTATGGATTCAGGTTTGATACTGAGGTCTTTAATTCATTTTGATCTGTCTTTTGTGCCCGGCATCAGGAAGAAGTCTGAGTTCCATTCCTTTAGCATGTAGCTGCCTGGTTTTTCCAGCACCACTGACTGAAAAGGCTTTCCTTACTCTACTTCATATTTCTTGTTACTTTATTAAAGATTTGGTAATCATATATTTGAGGATCTGTGTCAGGATATTTGACTCTGTTCCTTTAATATGCAGGTCTGTCTATATTCCAGTACCATGCTGTTTTAATTGCTAGTGCTTTGTAGTACAGTTTGAAGTTGAGGAAGGTAATGTCTACCATCTTCTTTTTCCCAAAGATTGCTTTAGCTATTCATGGGGACTTTGTCATTCCATATTAAGTTCAGGAGTGTTTGATCTGTTTCTTTGAAAAATGTTCTGGGTATTTTTCTAGGGACCACACTGAATCTGTGTAATGCTTTGGGGAGCATTGCCATTTTGACAATGTTGATTCTCCTAATCCATTAGCAGGGGATGAGTCTTTGCTGCCCTCTCTGCCTGGGAAACGTCTGGTCAGTCAAATTCTTACTCACTTGGTAAGACTGAAGCAGAATCTTATCTGGGAATCTCTCTGGATCCTTACCTAACCCTCAACTTTGAGGGATCTTTATCTCTCTTACTATCCACTGTATTTTGCTTTTATTGTCTCCTATGATACATTATGCATTTTATTGAGATTTCATATGTCACGTCCTTTTGTTTGGTAATAACCAGGATTCTTTCACTGAAAGTCAGAGATACTATGTGATTAACATTTCATTTCCCAGCTTAAGAGAATTTCTTGAAAATGATAGATACTCAGAAGATGTCTACTGATTTAATTGGAATTGAAATGAGACTTTGTATGATGAAGGGTAATACAAGAGAAAATATGTTTTGTTTTCTCTAAGTAGTTGTACACTTTTTATAGTCTACTCTCTGCTTGTTAATTTTGAGGGAAATACCTGTGTTCAAAGCCAGGGTGTTACAATAGAGTTTAGCAATCTAAATGGCAACAGTAAAATAAAGAATTGTGGCTGGAAAAATAGTGCAGTGGTTAGGGCACATGCCTTGAAACTGAGATGGGTATGATGACCAGAACCCTATATGACCTTCTGAATATCACAGGAGTGATCCCTGAACACAGAGTCAAGAATACATCCTGAGCATTGTTGAATATAGCAGGAGGGAAAAAAGGAAGAAAGGAAGAAAGAAAAAAAAGGAAGGAAGGAAGGAAGGAAGGAAGGAAGGAAGGAAGGAAGGAAGGAAGGAAGGAAGGAAGGAAGGAAGGAAGGAGGAAGGAAGGAGGAAGAAGGAAGGAAGGAAGGAAGGAAGGAAGGAAGGAAGGAAGGAAGGAAGGAAGGAAGGAAGGGAGGGAGGGAAGGAGGGAGGGAGGAAGAAAGGAAGGAAGGAAGAGGTTCTGGAGCAATAGCACAGCAGTAGGGCATTTGCCTTGCATGTGGCCAACCCGGGTTCGATTCCCAGCATACCATATGGTCCCCTGAGTACCGTCAGGAGTGATTCCTGAGTGCAAAGCCAGGAGTAACCCCTGAGCATCACCAGGTGTGACTCAAAAAAAGCGAAAAAAAAAAGAGAGAAAGAGAAAGGGAGAGAGAAAAAGAGACCAGAGAGGCCAGAGAGGACAGAGAACTCTATAAAGCAATGAGAAATAAGGAAGACCATGGAAAAGGAAAATCTTTGAGTTTTCTCTAAACATTGGCAAGGGACTAGGGACTAGAAGAGAGCTCTGCGGGATCTGAAGGGGAGTAATGATACTGGAGGGTAAAGTAAGATGGAAGAGGCATCATGGAACTGGCAGGGTGGAAAATGAACTCAAGGCCATCCGGACATAATCCAACTGGGAAATGGGATGATGGATTGAATGTCATTAATAGGCATAGACACTTATTAAACTGCTTCTCTGAGTTTGGTCCGGTGCCAGAACATTGAGCCATGGAAGATAAGGACTCTGCCCGCAGGATTCCATGTCTCAGTGGTTCACTCTTCAGCCAATGGTGCTGGTCCTAGTGACTCCTGGAAACACTTTTATCTACAGCTATTCAGGCCCGATTGTGGAGGAAGAGCTACTCTCTTTAGGAATGGGACAGAGGAGTCTGGAGGTCTAAGTTTGTTTGGGGTCTCTTAAGAACATCACTGTCCAAGAACCACAGCTGCCCTGTAATTAAGGGATTAAATCAAATAAGTAACTATATTGCGAAGAGTGCTGAGAGATGTAGAGGAGGGAAAGGATCTGGGTTGATTTAGAAAATTGGTTGAAGGAGATAAATTAAAACTTGGAAAGTGATTTGATTGGAAAGAGAAGTCAAGCTGGGGAGAAGAGCTTTCAGAGCTCTTTGACTGAAAGGCAAAGATAAAACCTTACTAATTCATGGAGAGGTGGGGGGCATGGAGATGATAGAAGGAAAGAAAGGAGAGGATTTAGGGGAAGTGATTTTGAAATTTTTAATTGAGTCGACATGATTCATGAAGTTACTTATAGTTGAGTTTTAAGCATACAATATTCTACCACCAATCCCATCACCAGTGTCAACTTCCCTCCACCAACGTCCTCAGGTCCTCTCTAAGTCCCTAGCCGACTTCCTGGACAGACACATTTTAAAGTTTGGATCTCCTGCTTTCAATGTTGTTGCCTCTATCATTTAGATGTATAGATACACCACCACAGGGGAATAGTCTTTTAGGTAATTTGGACATTTAGTGATTTAGTGTAAAGCTGTAAGAGATGTTAACCAAAGAAGCAGAAGAAAACAGTGAGTAAAAAGACCAACTACTCTGTGGTGAGGCCATTAGACACTAAGGCTTGATGACACTGAAACCATCTAGGGAAAGGAAAAAGTCTGGTGGTAACTGCTTCAGGGAAACGGTAGGGGAGACCAGTCTCCAGACTTGATGGTTAAATGACTAAAGTCTTCTATGAAGTTTGGAGGTGAAAGAACAAACCAAATATTAAATTGAACACAATTTAAAAATGATTAATGTTTTTAATTGGAAAATGGTGTCTATATTCAGATAATTATTCAGATAATGAAGTCAGGAGAGAAGTGGAAAATCAGTGTCCTGATGACACATAATCGGTGTTCTGATACATATGTCTCTGAAGAAATGGGGCGGAATGCAGGAATAGCAGTGAAGGATTGTGGAAAATAAGGGTTGAGACAGTGTATACAGTATACAGTGAGTATATGGGGGGAGGAGTGAAGATGACCTCAAGCCATTGATAATGAAGTGAGAGCTCCAGTAGGGTTCTGAATGCAAGATGATAAGAAAGAGTAGGGGCTTCCATTGTGCACCAGCTTCTACTTTGGGAACATTATCTACTTCTTTTCTGTAAAACTAGACGATTTTCTCTAGTGACAGAAGCATGTATGTTACAGTTGCTGATAGGACCAGTTTTCAGTTCTAACTACACAGTAAATTGCCTATCCTGGGAGAGGAGGATTTCTTTTACAAAGTTACTGACAGCCAGTTCTCACCTTCTGGGGATTGGTCTAGAATGGAGTTTGGGCATCAGGAAGCTCCCCAGTTAATCCTGTTTTCCACTTTTGAAAACCATTAGTCCACAGAATCTTAACAACAATTACTGTGTGAATATGGCATTCAGCTATGATGTTTCCAAATTAGAAGGCATGTGTAGTGCATCACATGGCAGAGCCTGGAAGCTACCCGTGGCATATTCGATATGCCAAAAACAGTAACAAGTCTCACAATGGAGACGTTACTGGTGCCCACTCGAGCAAATCAGTGAGCAGTGGGATGACAGTGACAGTGACAGTACAGCATGTAGGTCATCCTATTAATCAATGAAAATAGAATTCTAGTGAGGTCAGTAACATGTAGAAAAGTTTATCAGAGAAGCATAAATTGAGAGAGTGGAAAAGAAAAGGTCTGTTGACTCAATCACTTGCTCATCCGCATAGCTGTGAATTCAGTCACCCAACAGTCCCCTGAGTACCTGTCACCCATCAAGTGTCACAGTATTTCTGGAAAAGGAGTACAAAATGGACTTTCCCTTCTATTGCCCATGTCTAGTTCAAGAAGGAGGAGAAGGAAGTAAAAAAATTGCAATTTTATGGAATAAATATAGTGGAAATGGACAGCAGGCATTGTGAGTATACAGTTGGGAGATTTCTTACCCAAATAAGGGAGATAAGAGAACTGAGACCTCTTGGGGATGGGCACAAGGGAGAGAAAGATGGGGTAGCATTGTAGCACTGTCATCCCATTGTTCATTGATTTGCTTGAGTGGGCACCAGTAATGTCTCCACTGTGATACTTGGTACTGTTTTTGGCATATCAGATACACCACGGGTAGCTGGCCAGGCTCTGCTGTAAGGGCTGGATACTCTCAATAGCTTGCCAGGCTCTCTGAGAGGGACAGAGGAATCGAACCCAAGTTGTCCATGTGCAAGGCAAACGCCCTATCTGCTCTGCTATCGCTCCATTCTAAAGATGGGGTAAATTGTCATATATACGGCAGAGAGTCTCTTGCCCGCATGCCTGGCTGTCTTCCCCGGGACCCCTTGGAAGGGATGGGCTCCAGCTTCCCTCCCCACCCAGAGCAGAGCTCCTGGCGGTCGAAGACCACCGGAACCTAGCTACAGCCATGCTCGAGGTCCCTCTCCACATGTTCGGACAGGCCTCATGCATGAAGGTACCAGCAGAGGAACCCAAGAGTGTGTAATTCCATCAACAGTCAACACCCATAGACTTAAAAATGAGTTCCCAGAAGCGAAATCTTGTAGCCTACTTCTCCCTCTGGGAGAAACTGGCAAGCTTCTGAGCATTTCCTGCCCACATGGGACAGCCTTGCAAGCTTCCCATGGTGTATTCATATGCTAAATCCAGTAACAAGCTGGATCTCATTCCCCTGACCCTGAAAGAGCCTCCAGTGCGACATGGTTGGGAGGGCCGAGTCGAGAGAGACTTCTAAGATCTCAGGGAAAGAACGAATGGAGAGGTTACTGAGCCCGCTCGAGAAATCGACGATTAACATGATTTCGTGATTGTGATCGTGATGTGTATGTACATTTATATTTATAACTTTAATCATGTTGGGCCTAAGGAGGCAAGGAAGGTTATTGGAATTTGGGAAGAGAGAGAACTCGGTGGAAAAGATAGCAGTTACTTCATTTGTTTCTGTTTGGACCACACCCAGCTGTGCTCAGAGCTTACTCATGACTCTGTGTTCATGGATCACTCATGGCAGGTTTAGGGGATCATTTGGGGTGCTGAAAATTGAATCCAGGTTGTCCATGTGCAAGTCTAGTGCCTTACCTGCTGTATGATAGGCCCCACTGATCACTTTATTTGGTGAAAGTGACAGTCCATAATGACCCCAGAGGAAAGAACTAGGGCATTTTGTATCTCTACCTCATTCTTGGACTTTCTTTTAATCTCCTGCAGGTGCTACTTTCAAAAGTGAGCCCAACATAGGACTCATAGTACAGTGAAATGAGCAGTTCAGAAAAGGGAAGAGAAAGTATATAGAGGGGCTGTTGGAATGTCTAGACCACCCACTATTGTATGGCTCATTCATTTGTTGGGTTAGTACTTACTGCTGGCTTTTATCTCTAATATAGTTTGGTAACTGTAAATGTGTTTAGAGGCTAGAGCTAGTCATATACCAGATGAAAACTCTGCCCTCAAGTGAAAAGACAGAAAATAAATATGATACAAATAGTAGTGAGATTTGTTAAGAAGAATGCAATGTGAAAGAGGTAGAGGATTTGGTGGTGCTTGGATTTGAAGCTAAATTGATATGACCCACAAAATGGCAAACAGAAGAGTGAAGTAGGCATAAGGATCAATAATGTTGCATTTGATAGTTCAAAATAATTGACTAGTAATTTGATACTGTTACATCAGACTGTTGGCCATGCCATTTTTCTCAACCCACCATATATCTTGTACAGTGAATTAGTTTGAGACAGATAGTTATTAACAGTTAATAGTTTAGTTGACAATTGAGACAGAGATAAATATGCCTGTGTTAATAATGAAAGTTTGTTCCATGTAGAAAAGTAGATATTATAGAGACATATATAAAAATGTTGGTACATTCAGATAGTTTGCATGTTTCTTGCACCTACGTTTTCTAGTAATACATAAGAACTGTGAGAGGCAATAACTACTATCTGGACAGTATATCTTTTCCCCATCTTTCCTTAGCTAGTATAATAAGCATTTGAAGAGTGTTTCTAGAATTTAATTCTTCCCAGTCTTATTAACTTAATCTTTGTTAGATATGGCCAGACACAAATGGTCAGTGGTATCTCTAAGTGAATAACGTGGAAACCTCAAAGTAAGTTCTCTCAGTTGAAAAACAATTCTAATTTTCCATTTGACAAGGACATGAGTTTTGACCAGGTTGATTTATTTTGCAAGCTGCATAAACAAGAATGAAGGTACTGAGTTGATGGTGATTCCCACTGTTCCTGTTTGGAAGAACTTCAAATGAAGCTGTATTGCTATTGGTTTTCCTGGAGAGGTTCTCTTCTATGTGTATGGGGGGAAGGGGAGGCGTATCATGTAAACAGTGTGGTAAACATTGCTACTTTTGGAGAATAAAGGGTGGCCTTTTTTGATTGTCTCTGGAAACAGAAAAGTTAGTCATGGAACTTTGCATGATTTATTTTCCCTGACAAATCTATATTTATAGATTTTCAGGAACTCTCAGAATTTTGTCAAAACAGTCTGACCTCTAAGTTAAAAATGTTAATAAATTAGTTATAATTAGGCACATCATTTTTGCATTCTTTGCCCCAGTCACCAGCTACACAGTCTCTTCTCTCTTCCCAGTTGCTTGCCTGATATTTTTCTTTTGCTCTTACTTGTCTTCAAATTGATTAATTCAACACAGGAACACTACAATAAAAATATGTCACACATTTCCAATATCCTTGGCTGTTTTTTTCTATACATGTAATTTTGTATATTTTAATATTTGATGTAGTTGCACAAAATATTCCTATGCATCACAACTCAATAGCTGAAAGAACTGTTTGAACTTAATTTTTAAAATTCTCTTCTCAAAAACTAAATAATCTCATAGCTTTGCTAATGTGTATTTAATTTTATAATCTCTGAAGGAAAAGTACTATCTCTTTATTTTGTTGTTTACTGACCCAGTAATTAATTTTATTTTTTCGTTGCTAATTTCCTGTGTTTGAGAAATGTCGGGTGTTTTCTGGTCAAATGTGAACCTGTGCCATGGGAAGGCTCCTACATGCAGGACATAAGTCTACAAAAATGGCTTTGGGCTGAAGGTGAATTAAAGTGGCTGTTTCTTTGCATCTCACCTCCATCTCCTCTCTTCCAGCCACCCAGTGTAAACACAGTGCTGTGTACGACACCTGTGGCCCCGGATGTATCAAGACCTGTGATAACTGGAATGAGATTGGACCATGCAATAAGCCTTGTGTGGCAGGGTGCCACTGTCCTGCAAACTTGGTTCTTCACAAGGGACGTTGTATCAAGCCAGTTCTTTGTCCTCAGCGGTGACCTTTGTTCTACTCTTGAAAACTTTGAAACGGGGTGTCCTTGACACTGAAGTGGAAGAGCCAATGAAGGACTGCAGTCTGCGTGTGCTGATTGCCCAGATACACACAGAGTATATATGTGTACATATATAGATATATAGATATATTCAGAAACATTTCATCATTTATATAAACTATAGGTGGATTGTTATATGTATATTTTTTGCTATGAGGCGTGTACTGTTTCTAGGATCCTAACCTGTAAGCCATTGGAAATGTATAAATAAACTGGTGTTTTTAATTTAATAAGGCAGCATGCAGACATTCTGGAGATCTCTCACATCACATGTATTTGTCAATTTTTAAGAGAATTCTTAAGAAACATTAATTTTAGCTTTGAATCAGGATTTGCACTTGAATGGGAAATGTGTTTCTCTGGAGAAGGGAACATTTATTTAGGGGCATTTCATGCTTCCAAAGAAAGGAATGAATGCCTAGAGAGATGGCTAATGATTGGCTAGAGGGCACAATGATGCATGTAAAACAAGGCATAGACTGTTAGACTTTTTTGGGTCTGATATTATTTTCAAAACTGATTGGCTACTTTTGAAGAAATGTATGTTTTCACTGGAGCTTAACAAAACAACCAAACGATTCCTTGCTCCCTTTGCGTATTCCATGACTCTCCTGATTACATGTGTGTGTCTCATGGGATATCCATTTCACTGTGAATTATGACATTAAGGTATTTTGTTGACACATAATTTTTATTGATTATGAGCAGATATTTGGAGAAGCTTTTCCACAAGACAAATATCCATTTCTCTTAATCTCAACAATTTAGAAGAGCAAATCTAAAGAACCATCCATTTGGTAGCTTCCACATATAAAATGAAAGCCTTGCATTATTTCTAGAGGATTCCCAGCCCAGTGCTATTTAGTAATGGTTAGTATGCCATCATTAACCAAGAGAAGACTTTTACTGCCCAGTTGCTCAGTCCAAATAAAGAACAGTCTCTGTGCTCTAATTTCCTCGTGAGTTACTACCAGTCATCATGTAATTTTCCTGACTTTTTGCAATTGAGTAAGTTAAATTGTCAACAAAACAAGCCCCACTGATGTCTAAAAATGTTCTGCATTGTAGTAAATAAAGGGAAAAATTTAACTGATACATTTTCGATTTCAAAGTGTGCTATTATACTTTATACTTCTTTATACTTGTAAATGTTATGTTATCAACTTCAGGTTTGTTATTTTAAGATTAAATGATATACAAACATTTCTTGGACCACACCCAGAAGTGCTTACAGCTCACTCCTGACTCTGCACTAAGGGATCACCCCTGGAAGTGCTTGTGGAATTAAAAGCGGTGCTAGGAAATAAACTAGGGACAGTCACATGCAAGGCAAGACCCTACCCAATATACTATTTCTCCAGTCCTTTGATATATATTTTATATGCCTATCAGTACTTATTTTTTATGAATAATAGAAATGCTTGCAAACTCCCCAGATTTTGACAGCATGTTGTCATTGCTTATTAAGATATTTATAGATTTTTAAAACATATAACTACCAGATAAAGGATTAATTTAGAAGTTTCATATGATTACCTCTAGTTCTTATGAACTGAATAAAGACTGGTGTGGTGGTTGGGGAGCCAGGGGACTGGCTGATACTGCCTTGCTTGGTTGGTAAACACCCTCCGTGATCAAGTCATCGCTATACTGCTGTACTCAGAGAGAGAGCCTTGATGTACGAAACCTGGACACCAGTTGTAGCTTGCAACTTTGTTTATAAATTTTGGGGACCATATTATTGTTTATCTGGACAAAACGAATCAGTGTAGTGTAGAAGCATCGTTCAGAATCAGAAAACCAAGATAGTCACGACTGGTGAGGTTACTCACACAGCAATCTGAGGCTCTGCAAGTCGCCAGGACGTTACAAACTTGGATATCCTTGATTTCCCTCACTGCTCTGAAGGGAGAGAGAAGGAAACCCTATTGATTCCTTGTGGTTAGTTTCTTTTGTGTATCTTTATTTAATTACATTTAAATTATTTTCTAGTTCACGCTAGGTTACCCCTTGATGCAGAAGATGTATTATTAAACTTGAGGAGCTTATTTACTGCTAAGATTCTTCCATTTTGGGCAAGAGTGCAGAATGTAGTACAGTGGGTAGGGCATTTGCCTTGCATGCAGCTGGCCCAGCATCCCAGATAGTCCCTGGAGCAATTGCCAGCAGCAACCTTTGGGCATCACCAGGTGTGTCCTAAAACCTAAAATCAGAAAAAGAAAGATTCTTCCAGTTAAGTAGTAAATAACAGTCGCTGATAAATCAGGCTAAGTTTTATAAGGAGTTTCCTATTTGACATTTTAGATTATGACTAGACAGACGAATAATAAAGTCTCTTTTTCATAAGCTAATTTAGTCAGTTTGATAGCTTGATAACACATTTGTGCAATGTATCTTATATAGAATTTAGTTTAGTCTTTGTACCTATTTCATTCCTAATCCTAGAATAAAGACAAAAGAGAGAACAGAGAATTATTAGGATTGACTAAACTAGATATCTGTTTTATGGGCAGTGAGAATTTGAGCTAAATGAGCCCTTGCTTATTCTGGTTTGAACCATGGACTATAAGCGCTGACTTTGTCTAATAATGGATTATTCTGGACATATGCCAAGTGTTAGGATCATAGTTGTTCTGCCTTATTGATATGGATACTCCTGCAGAATTAGATGACTGGGAATGAAAAGTTTCTACTTCTCTCCTTTAGGGGGAGGCTTTGAGGTGGGGCTCACATACTCCTGACTCTATGTTCATGAATCACTCCTGGAGGACTCAAGGGCAATATAGGTTGACAGCGATCAAAACCAGCTGCTGTATGCTAGGCAATTACTCTATCCAATGTACTCTCTCTCTAGCCCCTCAACTTCTTTATGCACAAAACCCAGGTTAGCCATTAGTTTGGTTCCATTATACAGTCAGATAAACAGAAATGAAATGCAAAAGATGAGTTAATATTGTCATTTTATCATTATAGGATCTCTACTTTGAGGACGGGCTGGAGAGATAGCACAGCAGGTAGGGCGTTTTCCTTGCATGCTCCTGACCCAAGTTTGATTCCTCCGCCCCTCTTGGATAGCCTGGCAAGCTACCGAGAGTATCTTGCCTGCATGGCAGGGCCTGGCAAGCTACCTGTGGTGTATTCGATATGCCAAAAACAGTAACAATAAGTCTCACAGTGGAGATGTTACTGGGTGCCCGCTCAAGCAAATGGATGAAGAATGGGATGACAGTGACAGTGACAGTGACTACTTTGATGACATCATTAGCTAAATACCCATGATAAAAGCAGAAACTTAAAGAGTGTATTACTTAGTCTCAGTAAAAATGTTATTTGCCCTCCCCCTAGTGCTTGAATGTCTTAAGCAAAACATTTTTGAAATGAGAAGAGAGATGAACATTTCTAACAACAATTTTTGTTAAAAGGGAATCCACAGTTTTTAAGCACCCCCCTCTTCTCTCCTCCCCACATCCCTAGAGTGTTTCCTGGACATCTGGCCAGCTGCCTATCAAAGGGCACCTGCCATGTACCAGTGGTCGAATAGCAACTTTCCCTATATGTGGAGAAAACATCCTGACTGGAAAACTCTCACTTATGAGGTATCTTAGGGGCTCATAAAATCATGGCAAAAACATTCATGATCCAATATTCTGCATTGGAAAACACAACCTAGTAGCTTATTTTTCTCATACAAGAAAAATCAGACTGTGTCTCATTGCTGCAGCAGTTCTGGCAGTTTTCCTTGTTGAGTTTCTGTCCACTTCGCTGCTCTTTGTCATTCACATTCATCTGGATCTGACAAGAATCAAGGATTCGATCTGGGAAGCTCCGGTGTGGAGAAGGAGATTGCCCTAGAGGATAGGCGCCAAGATATTTTAATTAGCGATCTCATCCAACATAACCCTCAGGGGCAAGCAAAAACAGTCTCCAATTCTAAATCCTAAAGCACACATCTTTTTGGAACCCAGGACTTTCATTCTGAAAAATGACAATGTTCAGGTAGCCAAGAATGAATAAACAAGAATAAACAAGTCCTGATTATGTTGATCCTAGTTCTGGAGGGAGTTTTCTGACTTCAGAACCCCATTACCATATATGGCTTAATTAAATCAATTGAATGATAAAACACTCACTTGAGATCCATATTTACTGTCCTTTTCTTTTATATTATTTTTGTGCAAGCCAGCTTTGAAAAGATTAATGTGGAGGAAAAGGTTGGGAAATTTACATGTAGAGATACATCTTGAAAGAGTTTCACCTGGTGACACAGACCAAGAAGATGGCAGGGGAGTTTCCTGCAGAAGATAGCAGGGGCACAGGACAGTCAAGGTTCTCTGTGCTGGTGGGTACCCCAAGGGTAAAGTGACAGGGAGGAAAAAGCAAAGCAGGGTGCAGAAAGAACCTTATAGTTATGCTAAACTGCCTGGGATGTACACAATGGGGTGGTTCTTCCCAGAGTGTGTGTGTGTGGAGGAGGGAAGGGGGTGTCATTATGCATTCAGAAAATAATACTTGTCTGGGTTATTGTGACTTGTGTGTGACTGATGGTTGCCAGCCTGTCACTGGCAACAGCAGTGGGAGAGCAGATTGATACACATTTTGCTATCATAAATAAAATGTTTTCTTTACCTGTGTTGATTTAGAAGCAGGCACTGTGAATATCAGGGTTAGACACAGCTCATCCTAAAACAGTTTCTGTCTGGGTAGAATTACTTGTGGTAAGCTGGCACAGAACAAGGTTGATCATGGCATCTCGGAAAGGCACATTTTGGGTCTTGTGTTTGGAGGAGGCTCAAGGAAAACGTGCCAGAGAAAATGAATCCTTAGGTGATGATCCTTATTTGGCTAACTTGATAGGCCCCACCCACCTCAGTTAAGAGGCGTGTGTGTGTGTGTGTGTGTGTGTGTGTGTGTGTGTCTGTGCACGTGTGGGCATTTATGAATATAGGTATGTGTGCATTTGTGAGGCTGTATCTGCATAAGTGGGTGTGTATGTGTTCATGTGAATTTGTACATGTGAGTGTCGGGGCAAGGTAGGGATGATATAACAGGCATTTAAGGAACAAGTTGCCATGGATACAGAAAAACCAAGCAGACTGTTCAGGGCTGTAAAGACAACTCGACAGCTTATGGTGTAGGGAACAATGGATTTTTGATATTTCTGGGGTGTGGGGAGTTCACAGGACTTTCGGTAACCGCAGTGCAGCTCACACACCCTGAAAGGTCTTTACAAATCCTCCTTGGTTCCTACTGAGGTGAGCCAGCAGAGGCTTTGAGTAGATGCTTGAGTTTTATTGTACACCCTTTTGTTTTCGTGTTTCCTTTTGTATCTTCTGAGAATCTGTAGAGAACAGAGGCTTCTAATGAGACCATTCCCTGTAACCACGCATGTTGCCTGATCTCTTCTCAGACCCTTCAGGCCCTGATTGTGGAAATACAGTACATTGATTGTGAGCGGGAAGTACGTGGAGCCCAGCACTTAAGTAGCACAGCTTAAGCCACAATGGCCAGAAACTCAGATCACTTCAGATGTTCAACCTGAGTCAATTCTGTCATTGTTTAACCATTCAATGTTGTGACCCAGATTATGGCTCAAAACCAGACATAAACTACTTTCTTCAACTGGAACTTGGCCAACTAATTAATTCCTTCAGGAGTACCTATAGCACTGAAATTTGGCATTTTAAAAAATATGTGAAATGATGTAAAAGTTTCACTGTGGCTTTGGAAATGTAAATGTCATCTATTATATTGTCATTTCCAGTTTTCTTACATGCCACTTAAGTAGTGAGATCCTGTGCCCAGGGGGTGGATCAGTGGCTGACAGTGCCTGCCTTGCAAACGATAGACATGAGCTTGATCCCTGACATCACCTGCATGGTCTTGGATCCTGGCAGATCTTCTATTTGGGAGCTCCCTCACCACAACCAAGTGTGTGAGCCAGCACCAACAGATGTGGGTGAGCATCATAACTAAATTGTGTGCCCACCAGTATGCACCAGAACTAAGACAGAGTGTAGTACTGTGGCCAGGAGTGTGACCCCAGTGAGCACTGTGCAGATAGCACCTGGTGTCTCCTATGAGCAGATGGGCATGAGCACAACTAGAGTTTAAACACAGTGGCAAAGATGTTCATATAATGGGGACCATCGTAATGACCCCTGGTAACAGCAACAAAGGGAAGACAAGGAGGAGTATTAGGAATCTACATAAGTAAATTTGTGAAGAATTGAATGTTTTTTTTTTTACTTCTGGATCTGAACTCAGGAATAATTCCTGGTAGTGCTCAGGGGACCATATGGGATGCTGGGGATCATATCTTGGTCATCTGTGTGTGCAAGGCAAGTGTCCCATCCACTGTACAAACTCTCTGTTCTCTGTATCCTTCTTGAATGAAGAATTAAGTAAGCTTGAAGGCAGCAGACCCGGGCTGGCTAGCTGGCTCCCTCCCCATGATGAGCCCATCCCAATTTCCAACCTCAGAACCGATTACAGGATATGTGCAATAGGCCTATGACCCCATGAAGAAGGTAATTCAGCTCAGTGTGCATTCCCATTGCCTTCTCAAAAACATTCAGAGTAGCAGGAGTCTGCCCTATAAACCTTGCTTAATCTCTGTTCCTGGAACTGACGGGGACAGCAGATGGGAACAGGAGAGAGAAAGGGCGGAAAGCATGTTTGCTCGTAGAATCCATCACTCATCTCCATTCTCAGAGCCTCAGGAGGCCATAGTGTTGATCATGTTGTAAAGCATCCCATACTCAGCTCAGGGAACCACATCTGGGAAAGGTCTAGTCTCACCATTAGAATAGCTCAACTAAACAACAGTATTTCCACATTACCTCTGCAGCATCTGTGGACTTCACTATTCTCTGAGGTATGCTGTGAACAGTCCTTCCAATGTGGTCTCTTAACACAGGAGATCATCCCACTTAAATATCATGGAAGACTCGTTTAAAAGATCTAAAATCCATGTTGCTTTGCCAGTCATTTGTGCAAGACCACCTTACCTCTCTTTGCTTTGCCTTTGCCTTCGTCCATAGCCTGACTGTGTAGTTTTGGTTAGAGGAGATAAAGATGGAGACCAGAGCAGAGCTGGGCACTGTTTGCTCTACCAGGAGCGAGACTGAGGGTCACAGAGGATCTAGCAGCTTCATCTTTTGTTTGAAAAGGGCAGCCAAGGAGAAAAAGCATTTTGAATACTAATTCAATATGTATTTGCTAGTTATGTCCTTTGATTTGACTCAAGGGAGAAAAAGTCAAAGAACAATATGGTACACTTAATTTTGAATACTTTTAGTAATTTCAGTTATCTTGTTAAGTAACAGTTAATTTCTTTTACTGAACTATAATTGATATTTAATATTATATTCATCTCAGGTATACCATAAAAGGACTCAACATTTGTATGTATTTTTTTTTTGCTTTTTGGGTCACACCCAGCAATGCTCAGGGTCACTCCTGGCTCTTCACTCAGGAATTACCCCTGGCCATGCTCAGGGGACCATATGGGATGCTGGGAATTGAACCTGCGTCAGCCGCGTGCAAGGCAAACGCCCTACCCTCTGTGCTATCACTCCAGCCCCAACATGTATTTTTGAATGATCGCAATAAGTCTGGTTCACATTTTAATTTTTAACCTCAAAAAAGCTTGATTCTAGTTTGGGGAATTTTGTATTTCAATATATTCTACTAAACACAATTTGTTTAATGTTAGCATTTTTCTATTCAATTGACTTCAAGTGCATGTTTTGAATGTAATCTTCAAATTATATTCAAAAAAGCTTGTTTATTGAAACCAGTTTCTTGATTTAGTGTTCTAATAAATAGAACAACAGATACGCTAATTCACTTAGTCTATCTGTTTTGAGGTTTTGGAAATGCTGACCATAAATAATGAATATACGTCTTATTTTTCCTCTCAAGAAAACTTTATTATCTGTGTGTCAATAACACATGTAGCAACTTTATTTGTTATTACCCCTCTAAGCATGAGACACAACTCTCTGTACACTGAGTGAAGCCCAATGTGAAGGAAGAGGGTATGAAGCAAGTAGCGAAGATGCAGTGCATAAAGCCAAGTGCATCTTTCTGCTGGATTATTCAGAAGTTGACAGATATGGATTCATTTCAGTTGTTTTCAAATGAAGTAAAACCCAGTTCTATGATTTTCACCCACAGAATTTCAAGACCTAACCCCCATAATCTTCAGAAATATGTCTTAAGACACACAGAAACAGGATCCCATTTCTAAAATCATGCACTGAGCTCCATCAAAGCCATGCTCAATCACCCAGGCCTATAGGCTGCCTGAAGTAGGGACACATTTCCACACAGCCTTGCAGTGGCACTAACAGCACTTGACTTGCCACATGAACACTGAATGGAGAGAGATGCTTCAGGCCTTCTACAGAGGTAGTGGGTTTGGGTCGTATATGCCTGGGAATGGGGTGCTATCAGATGTTCCGTGAGCCTGTAAGACTGGTTTATTCTTTCTGTTCTTGCTTCTTCTCTAGTAGAGAAAGGAATGGCTTCCCTCCCGGACCATAGGATTTTAGAATTTTTAGCATTCAGCACCAAGGAAATTCTTCAAACAGGAAAAATAGGCCACAGTATAGTTTTCTGAGATTTTTTGCCCTAGCAAGAATAACACAGACTGTCATATCAGCTATTGATTTGTGCCATCCTCCCTCTGGAGTGACTCCCTTCAATTTTCTGCTTTCCCACTTCCTTTTGCTTCTCTCCTTCTAACCTCCATGTAGCTGCCTTATGCTTCTTTCTTCCGTCTTCCTAACCAAAATTCCAGGCTGGTTTCTCTTCCTGGCACCATATTATATTCCAGTACTTTCTCATATTATGAAGTATTTTCCTGGCCTTAACATGAAACTAATCAGGTTCCTTCTTCCCCAGATAAATTGTCAAAAACAGGGTTACACCTCTCTGCAACCTATGAATTATCAGTTTCTAGTTAGCATATTTTCTTGAGCAGTCTGGTATTTGACATCTTTATTAATCAAGTTTTAATTGAAAGGGCAGGTGGGTGTTCTGATATCTCCATCAATGTAGAAAAAATATAGATACTAACTAGAGAAGAGGAAGAGGAAGAGGAAGAAGAAGAAGAAGAAGAAGAAGAAGAAGAAGAAGAAGAAGAAGAAGAAGAAGAAAAGGAAGAAGAAAAGGAAGAAGAAAAGGAAGAAGAAGAGGAGGAGGAGGAAGAGGAAGAAGAAGAGGTAGAAGATGAGGAAGAGGAAGAAGAAGAGGAAGAAGAAGAAGAAGAAGAGGAAGAAGAAGAAGAGGAAGAGGAAGAAGAAGAGGAAGAGGAAGAAGAAGAGGAAGAAGAAGAAGAGGAGGAGGAACAGGTAGAAGAATAAGAGGAAGAGGAAGAAGAAGAGGAAGAAGAAGAAGAAGAGGAAGAAGAAGAAGAAGAGGAAGAAGAAGAGGAAGAGGAAGAAGAAGAGGAAGAAGAAGAAGAAGAAGAAGAAGAAGAGGAAGAGGAAGAGGAAGAAGATTTAAAAAAATAAGACTAACCAAATTTCTCCTCCCTGATATTGGACCCACACCCCTTTCCGATTAAGACAGCAGAAGAGCAATTCTGCAAGGACTTTCTTCATGTGGTCCTGGATGAAATTCTGGGATATGACATCAGAGAGCAATTAGAGGCACACATTTGTGGCATATCTTAAAGATAATATGAATTCTTCAAGAAAATAGTTTTCTGATCAAGGATAATATATGGAATGGATTTGCCCTCTCTAGGCAAAATGGCTTTTCTCTCAAGACAAGTTAAAGTGAGTTAAAAAAATTATTAGTGAATCACTGTGAGGTACAGTTACAGACTTACAAACTTTCGTGCTTGCATTTCAATCATACAATGGTCAAGAGCCCATCCCTCCACCAGTGCCCATTTTCCACCACCAATGGTCCCAGCATCCCTCACACCAACCCCACCCCATCCTCCCCCCACCCCACCCTGCCTCTGTGGCAGGGCATTTCCTTTTGTGCTCTCTCTCCTTTGGGGTGTAAGACAACATAAAGTGAATTTTAATGATTTCTTTTGTTCTTTGTTGTGGGCTTTCATAGATTATAGGGAAAGAATGGGAGCTATTTAAGTTCTGAATCAAAGGAGACTAGTTTTATCTTCCTTCTGGTCCTTATGCATGGGATGGACCACATGGATATATAAGATTACTTTTTCATTACCTATAAGGACATTCTAACACTCACACACACACACACACACCAGGAGAAATTCATTATGCCTTTAGGAGTTTTTGGATAGAATTTTGTGTTCCATCTGACCTTTTGTTTGAGATACAGAATTTCCTGAACAATAAAAATGTAGTGAACCAGCTCAAGCTGCTTGTCAAATTGCAGAGTGGAAACCTCAGCTTACTACAAATTGGTCTAATTAAGCCCTATTAAAATCGGTACCCTGGGGTGCATTTTTATCCCTTGCACAATGGATGACATTGCAGATTTCCACATACAATGCAGGCAAGTCAGACGCTTTTATGGGTGAATTTTCCAAATGGGAATAGCAAATGTGCCAGGGACAGCATCTCCGCTGCACATGGGGACATATAACTGCTCAGTAATTGCAGTTTTCATTTGGGTAAATTAAATGGAAATAAAAACAGAAGTCATGTCCTGTCTGCAGTTATGTGTCAGTCTCCAGGCTCAGGCTGGGGCTGTCAAAGGTGTTCCTGGGGACATCTCCCGCTACCATCCTCTTAGTTCCAAATGCTTCTCATGTTGCTTCTCTTTCCCTTTTCTCTGAAATCTCAGAATGGATCTTGATAGATGGAAGAGGATTCAACAGACAGTGTCTCTCTGCTAGGCGGTCACACTGAAGTGGATGAAGGTCCAACCTTCATCCAAGCCTGGTTACTCCACTTCAAGGACACAGCCGCAGTTGGAACATGAGGAGGAGAGCATGAATGAAGAGTTATTGCAATATGAGAAATACTTTTTTATTGTGCTCTGGTAGGGCTGGAGTGATAGCATAGCGGTAGGGCTTTCGCCTTTCATGCAGCCGACCCATGTTCGATTCCTCCGCCCCTCTCGGAGAGCCCGGCAAGCTACCGAGAGTATCGCGCCCCCACCGCAGAGCCTGGCAAGCTATCTGTTGTGTATTGAATATGCCAAAACAGTAACAATAAGTCTCACATTGAGAGACGTTACTGGTGCCCGCTCGGACAAATTGATGAACAACAGGATGACAGTGACAGTCTGTTCTGGCATAACTTTATCATCTTTATTGTCCCCACCAAGGAAACTGTGGGATGTAGACTTTTTGCTGGTGTTTGTGAACAGGAGGGGTCCTCCCAGTCCTGAGCATCTCTGGAGATGCTTTTCTGTGTGCTGTTTGCTCCCAACTCTTCACTTTAGGTACTTGATAACTCAACTTTTCACATATTGTACACAAGGCCAACTCTTCATTCATCACCTACCTGTTCCCTTGTCCTGGCTTCTGCATTTCAGTACGTGGAGTTACATGAAGGCTTTGGGAAGTGCATTCATAATCAGTGCTGAGGAGTGGGGAAGAGTCCAGTGGAAAGAGGGAAATGCCCACGGGTGTCTGATTGAGCAGTTTTGCCATTATCAACATGGCAAGGCTCTGTCATTGTGTTCTTTACAGAGGTAAGTGTGCAGGCTTTCTACCCATCTCAGCGGCACTGCTCAGAGCTGTGAGAGGTTGACTTCCTGATCTACTTCTGCAGGCCCCGGAATTCTCTGGAGCAAAAATAAAGGGGACAAATAAAGTGCAGCCCAGGGCCACATGCTGCCAGGTGACAACCACAGAGCTTGTTGTCACAGCAAATGTAGAGCCAAAAGGTGGGTGAAGAGGTTCTGAATGTGCAGTGCCATGTCTGGGAGTCATTCTTGACTATGCACTTTTTTTCACCTCACATTCTGTTCACCACTTATTTCTTTTCTTTTCTTTTTCTTTTTGTTTTTTTTTTCTTTTTTGTTTTGAGGCCACACTTGAGGGTGCTCAGGGGCTGCTTCTGCCTCAGTACTCAGGCAGGCTCCTGGGACCATATAGGATGCTGAGGATCAAATCCAGGTCAGCCAATCCAATGCAAGCTTTTTACTCTTGTACTATTACTCCTATCCCTCACTAGTAATTTATGGTGGCTCCACTTGTGCTAAAGGAAGTTACAGTCTTGGCTGGTTCTCATTTTTAAAATCATAGAGTCTTCTGGAGCAGGATAGTTGCAAGACCAAGAAGAAGATATCAGTAATGTTCACCTAAAATGTGATACTCTCACCAAAATCCCCAGTTTTAACTAGGGGAAGCTGAGCATAGTGCCTTGTCTTATATTCCAAGTAGCCTATAAATAGAGCTGAAATGTCAGTGGAGGCATTTGAGGGAACTCCAACCACTAGGCTTCTTTTTGCACAAATATGAAATTTTTTGTTTGGAAATCAGTAAAATTTTTTTCCGTGACAGTAGCAAATTTTAGCGTATGAAAAGAGAAAGACAAACCAGAACTAAAGTATTTATTTCATATTCTAGATTCTTGCACACAGCCACACCATCATCATCATCATCACCCTTTTGATTGTTGTGTTTCTCAAGTGGTCTCAGTAACGTCTCCATTCGTCCTAGCCCTGAGATTTTAGAAGCCTCTCTTTACTCGTCCTTTGTAATGGATTGGAGCATTGGAGGCTCTTTCAGGGTCAGGGGAATGAGACCCATCATTGTTACTGGTTTTGGCATATGAATACACCATGGGGAGTTTGCGAGGCTCTCCTTTGTGGGCATAAAACTCTTGGTAGCTTGCCTAGTTCTGGGAGAACTAGGCTATACGATGTCTTCCAGGAGCTTGGTTTTATAGTCTCTGGATGTTGGTCGTTGGTGAGATTACAGGGCGCTGGGGGCAGTCCCTGGGTGTGACCGCCTAGCTACTGGAAAATGGGGAATCTGGGTGGAAGAGGCCCAGTCCTGATCCAAGCAGTCTTGGAGGTCTCAGCCCTTGGGCCCACACATCTGGGTTCCTCTGCTGGTTCCTTCATGAGTGAGGCTTCATGTGTGAGGCTCGTCCAGACGTGTGGAGAGGGGCCTTGAGAATGACCGTGGCTGGGCTCTGGAGGTCTTCAGTCATGGGAGTTCTGCTCAGGGTGGGGAGGGAAACTGAAGCCCACCCCCTCTGAGGGGCTCCGGGGAAGACAGCCAGGCATAAGGGACAGAGACTCTCAGCCACACCACCAGGTAAGAAAGGCAAGTAGGATGCATAGCTTTGGGCTGGGAAGTTAACTGGTGAGAAATGTAAGGATCTGGCTCTGGATAACCAGAGAAGAAGGTGGGCAAATGTGGTCTATTGGCCAAATTCGACCACTGCCAATTTTTATATATGGTGATTTACTGAAATACTGTCATTTCTTAAAGTTTATCTAGCATGATTGGAAGAGAGTTGAGGTATTATTATAGCCTACAAAACTACAATTTTTATTATCTTCATATTTACAGATGAAATTTGTCAATTCCAGCTTAGAGAGGAGACTCACAAATGTATCCATTACATCCACGAACCCAGCTTAATTGAATTCTGGTACATTTTGTAATTATAGAACATTATATGATCAAAAGGTCTTAATCTAAGACAACATAAGCTTCATGATCTTTTATACAGTATAGTATCGAGGTTATAGTACTGAGGTTAACTATTCTATTTTACTTTAAAACTTCTTCGTCTAAAGAAACATAGTAAGGAAATACCAAATGGCTAAAGCCAGTGGCAGTGGGGGGGGCTCAGAGAAAATGGCTGGGTCTACATAACTGATCTTATCATGGGGGGAGATTAGGGACGTAATGGCATGGAGGGGAGAGACCCTGAAACAGTGGTGGAGGAAAGGGAGCACCTTGGCGCTGGCATGTATCTATCTCTAGCATGAATAGGAGTGTAAACCATGGTGCTGCGAAAAACAAACAAAAGCCAAAAAAAACCAACCAAACAAAAGCCATTGACCCCCACCCCCCACACACAAAAACCCCAACTTCTTAGCCTAAGGAGATACTCCAAACAAATCAGTTAAATATCAATAATATGGATATAATTTTAACTCCCCTGAAAGTATAGTACTTTTTCATTATAAAGAAATGTAAAACAAACAAGGAAGTAAGAAATCCTGAGACTTGAATTCCTGTCCTGGTGATCACTGAAGCTAAAGCTGGAGCTAGACCTCTGCCTCGTACCCACCGTGTCCTCAAGCCTCAGGGGAGACAAGGACACCACTTCAGGACCTTCCTTGAATTAGGAAAATGAGTGGGAGCCCAGAACTACCTCTTAGAAACCTCAGGCTGAAAAAGGAATCTTCTAAGTGATTTCAAATCATGCATGCAACAAAGGGCAGAGCAGGTCAGGACGTGACAGAGTGAGAGGTAGGACAGGCCACCTCAGGTCCTTTAGTCTTCTCTGTGAGCCTAAATAAAAAATAAAAAAGTAAACTAGGAGACTAGGTCTGGTCTCCTAGTTTACTTTTTTATTTTTTATTTTTTTGGCTTTTTGGGTCATATCCGGGGTTACTTCAGGGGTTACTCCTGGCGCTGCACTCAGGAATTACTCCTGGTGGTGTTCGGGGGCCATATGGGATGCTGGGAATCAAATCAGGGTCGGCTGAGTGCAAGGCAAATGCCCTACCCGCAGTCCTATTGCTCCAGCCCAGCCTGTCCTGGTTTATTTTTGTAGTTGTTGATGTTCAATTCTTTTACTAAAGCTTGGAAGAGTCACAGGTATTGTTCTGTTCGGCCTAATAAAAGTCCCCCTACTTATTCTTTGTGATGTCAGCAGGACTTCTGCAGATAGTACCAAGAACCTGCAATTTACAGTGGGCAAAAAGGTAACATTATCTTCTAAGTTTCCTCTAAACATGTGGTGTGACCTTGGAAAAATTGTGTAATCTTTCTGAACCCTCATTTTATCAACAGTAAAATGAAGGTAATTTATCCTCATTAAATCATCAGGAACATTTTAATGAGATTGTATACTTCATCCTCACCATCCTTTTTCTTACTCTTATAAAAATAGATCACTTACAAATGGATTTTAAATAATAAAGCAGTGTATTATAATTTCCAAGAGATGAGTTTGGTAGGTCTAGTGTCAGATTTATATTTTTAGACTTTGTAATATATATTATTATATATCCTATATATATATATATATATATATATATATAGCACTGTAACACTGTTGTTCCATTGTTCATCAATTTGCTCAAGTGGGCGCCAGTAATGTCTTCATTGTGAGACTTGTTACTGTTTTTGGCATATTGAATATGCCACAGGTAACTTGACAGGCTTTGCCATGCGAGTGGGATAGTCTTGGTAGCTTGCTGGGCTCTCCAAAAGGGATGGAGGAATCAAATCCAGGTTGGCTGAGTGCAAGGCAAATGCCCTACCCATATAATCTCCATACACATGCACACATGCACACACACTCCATATTAGATAGGAGTTTATCACTCACTTCTTTCAGCAACTGCTCCCATGGTCTAAGAAATACTTTTTAAGTATTTAAATGCAAAACTTAAATCTTTACATTAATTAAAAGAAACATTTTGCTTAGGGAGCTGTACACAGGAATTATCAAATGCTTTGGACTTCTCCAATGCATTTTATTTTTTATTTTTTTAATAAAAATTTTATTTTATTGAATCACCATGTGGAAAATTACAATGTTTTCAGACTTAAGTCTCAGTTATACAATGCTAAAACAACCATCCCTTCACCAGTGCCCATATTCCACCACCAAAAAAGAAGAAAAAAAAACAAAAAAAAAACAGTATACCTCCCATCCCCCCCATAACTGATAAATTTCACTTTACTTTCTCTTTACTTCGGTTACATTCAATATTTCAACAGAAACCTCACTATTATTGTTAGGACTTCCCCACTAGAGTCAGACCTGTTGTGAAGAGATATGAGGTCGGCTATTGCAGCCACGCAGTTTTGAATTTCTGTACTTTAGCAACTAAATCCAGGGAGATTTCTTCCAGATATTGGATCATTGCATAACTCTCATCTGTGGTCATCATAATATGGCAGTCGCCATACCCTTCACCCCTGGCAAGGAAGAGGCAAGAGAGAGAAATACCTTTCCCCTCCTGGGCAGGCATGGGGCCAGTCTGGAGACATTCTGCAAAGAGCTGCCCATACCAAAAGTAGTTTAGCTGGCCTCTGGAGTCATGCTCGTGCAGCTGCGGGATCACATCTCAGCGGTGGGCGGGGCTGGTGGCGCCCACCTCCAATGCATTTTAACTGCAATGCCAGTGCCAGGAAAATAAAAATTCCCTATCAGAGTTTACTTAGAATTCTAGACACAGGCACATTTTTTTTTCTGTTTTCCAGAGAGAATTTGACTTCTGAGTCCTTGCACTGCCTGCTGTCACCGGTAAGTGTCTCAGAGGCTATTTAAGTCATGTCATATATGGCCCCCATTTGGTGTTGTCCTGATTCAGATAAGCAAATCCAGGATCATAGAGGTGCGATGGCCTGCCCAAATATATACACTTAGCAAATAGCAGTGTCAGGGATTTTAAAACCCATTCAATTCAAACAAATGGTTTCCCCAATCACCTTGAAACTCAGTAGTATGCTTATACATGCAGATTTTCTATAGTCTTAGCATGCATTTTGCTAAAGAGGCCTGGAGAAAGAGACATTGATAGCCCTTGGTTTGGAGTATACAGACAGCTGTGTAACCTGAGCCCTTGTCCTGCAGTACTAGAGCTGAACTCTGAAGACCTGACTCCCTAGATCAGGGAACAAGAATGTTGGTGAGTGAAAGGAGGTTTCACGAAGAACATGTGCCCTTCCTCTTGGCCTCTTTCTGTAATGGAGGAAAGTGCCTCTGCTTTGTGGTAAAGCAACCCTGCTCTCAAATTTGCTGAAACAGGGCCATTTCCCTGCCCTGGGCCAGTGCAAGAGTGCGGAAGGGAGAGGAGGAAGTGTTCTTACTAAGAAGGAGCTAGGTGTGGGGCCTTTAGCAAATCCCTTAATTTGTTCTCATGGAAAATGTCTAGACTCTGGAGACTTGCCTTGCTAGAGACCCTTTGATAACAGAAAAACTGGACATCCCCAGTTGCACAGTGAAAAATGCCCTTTGTGGCTTTTACTCTAATGCTCCTGCCTCTTCCTCTTCTCTACTCCACCCCACCTGACCCTGAGGAACCAGAAAATCATCATTGGCGTCAGGGGAATTCTGATCTGGGGCAGACTGAAAGTGAAATGGGAAACAGGAGAGAAGCTTTTTTTTTTTTTTTTTGCTTTTTGGGTCACACCCAGCGATGCTCAGGGGTTACTCCTGGCTTTGCACTCAGGAATTACCCCTGGCGGTGCTTGGGGAACCATATGGGATGCCGGGGATCGAACCCGGGTCGGCCGCGTGCAAGGCAAACGCCCTACCCGCTGTGCTATCGCTCCAGCCCCGCAGGAGAGAAGCTTTGAATTGAAAAAGAGGTTGGAATTTTAAATGGTTGAAGTCATAGAAATGCCCCCAAAGGCCCCGATGGCAGAGAGCTGGTTAAGAGTTTGGCCAGTAGAGAGCAAGTGAGATGCTCACAGCTGCGGGCTGAGGTGAGTGGTAGAGGATTATAAAGTTGTGTTCTATGGTAGTCTACCAAGCTCAACCCACTTAAAAAAGAGTAAAATAATGTATTCTCTTTATTTTCTCCTAGTAGATATTTAAAGCACTTATTTTTAAATAGCTATAGAATATTAAGAATTTGCAAAAACAAGACCCAAAATTGTGCCAGGGAATTACCTCTGCCCCTTATTCAGTCTCTCTGGATGGCTACATTTTATACAACTGTACTCCTGACCCAAACCCAGGTACTGACTTTGGCACCAGTGAAGGAACAGTTATATACTATTTATCTCATGTATAGATTTGGGTGACTGTTCTGGTAATTAAAACACACAATGATTTGGTGAACCCAGAGTTTCTCTTATGCTATACAGTGACTGTCACTGTCATTTTACAGTGACACCACCCTTTCCCTATGCTCTTGGCCCTTGGCATCACTGAGATAGTTTGCATTTCAGTAAATTTTCATTTGAGAACGTTATATAAGTGGCAAGGCTATTTTGTATTAATTTTAACAGTTCACAATCTACTTTCTTCTAAGTCTTCCTTCTCTTAACATTTTTTCTTTTGCTGTAAATCTTCTCATACATTCTTGAGAACCACATCAGACAAAGCTAGACAATGTGACTTTTGCCCTAACTACAAACATAATTCTTGCTCTAAGGGAAGTGTTTGCCAATACTTATTCTTTCCAGAGCTCTTCCTTCCTGATTCTCCTAGATTCTTTTATTGCTTTTTTTGCTCTGAATCAAGAATTTCCTTTAGCCATTATTTAGCACTTAAAAAATGATCCAAGTATATATTAAATAATTTTAATTACTAATAAAGTTTTTCTTGAAATAGAATTTGGCATTGACAATTCATTTTGTTTGTCCTATGAAAAATATTGTGCCACTCCCACCTGTCCTACATGTTTACTGATGGAAAATAATTGTTATTCAAACTGTTTTTCTACATCAGGAAAGTGTCATCCATTAAATTCCACTTGAAAGATTAATTCATTTTTATTTGTTTTAAAAAATGTTGACTCTTAGAAACTTTGACATGGTGCTGATTTATTTGGGATTAATATGCTTGAGAATTTACTGATCTTTGAATCTCTCTCTCTTTTTTTTTTGGCTTTTTTTTGGGTCACACCCGGCAATACACAAGGATCACTCCTGCTCTGCATTCAAGAATTACCCCTGGCAGTGCTCAGGAGACCATATGGGATGCTGAGAATGGAACCCAGGTTGGCTACTGTGCTATCACTCCGGCCCCAACTTAGTATTGAATCTTTTGAATCCAAAACTTCTTGAATTTAAGTTCACATCAGTCACCAAACCTGGGAAATTTTTAACCATTATTTTTACTAAATATTTCTTGCCCCATACTTTCTCCTCTACTGTTAGAACTATGATAATATGTATATTAGACTCTTGGGGTATAGTTTCACAGATCCCAGAATCTATGACTTTTTGCTTTCTATTGTCATTCTGTTATTCTGAGCAAATAATTTCTATTTTTCTGACCTTGAAGTAATTGATTCTTCTGAGCTCTTTATTCTGCCACTTTCACAACCATTGTGTTCTTAAAAATTAATGTTATTGTAGTTTTAGTTCTAAAATTACCATTTGTTTTTAATTAATTATACCTTCTGTTCATATGCTGAAACTTCTTGTTTTTTTTTCTTTTGTTTTAATCATGTTCTTAACCACTCATTGAAGCATTTTTATGATAAATGCTTTGAAATCCTTGTCGGATAATTCTGGCATGAATCATTTTAATCTTGGTATCTGTGCTAGAATTTCCATAATAAAATTCCACAGGTGAGGCCAGAAAGATAGTACAGGAGTTAAGGTTCTGGTCTTACATGTGTCAAAACTGGGTTTATTCCCAAACACCACAAATCTGGGTCCATTCCCAGAAATCACATACAGTTCTATGAACAGCACCTGGAATTAGCCCTGAACACAGAGCCAGGACTAAGCCCTGAATAGAGTCAGGTGTGGCCCTCCCCCGCCCCCAGCATCCCACCCTCCTACACACACAAATCCATAGGTAAGATGGTATTTTACCTTATTTTCTTAGTTATGGAGACTCTAAATCTAAGATCAAGATGTCAGATTGGTTGGTTTCTTTGGAAGCATATCTTCTGGCTTGCAGATGGCCACCCTCTGGCTTTTCTCAGGTTCTGCAGTTGATGGTCCTGGTATTTCTCTGTCTATATTCAGTTTCCTTCTTATACATATACTAAGTTCACTCTAAGGACTTTACCTTAACCAGGAAGGTCTTATCTCCAATATAGTCAAATTATTAAGTATTGAGATTTAGGGCTTCAATATGTGAACTCATCATCATCACCATGATCCCGTTGCTCATTGATTTGCCTAAGAGGGCACCAGTAATGTCTCCATTGTGAGAATTGTTACTGTCTTTGGCATATCGAATACACCACAGGTAGCTTGCCAGGCTCTCCAAGAGGGATGGAGGAATTGAACCCGGGTCAGCCACGTGCAAGGCAAATACCCCACCCGCTGTGCTATTGCTATTGAACTTAGAGCAGAGCCCCAGCAGCTGAAGAGCTCCAGAACCCAGCAACATTCATGCTCAAGGCCCCTCTCCACATGCTCGGACGAGCCTCATGCATGAAGGAACCGGCAGAGGAACCCAGGTGTGCAGCACCCAGGGCTGAGACCTCCAAGCCTGCTCAGATCGGGACTGGGCCTCTTCCCCCATTTTCCAGTAGCTAGGTGGTCACACCCAGAAACTGCCCCCGATGCTGTGTAATCCCTTCAATTGCCAACATCCAGAGACTATAAAAACTAAGCTCCCAGAAGTGCATAGCCACGAAGCTTATAGCCTAGTCCTTCTTCTTAGAAAACCTGGCAAGCTACTGAGAGTTTTCCTGCCCACACAGGAGAGCCTGGCAAGCTCCCTGTGCATATTCGTATGCCAAGTACTGTAACAATGATGGGTCTTGTTCTCCTGACCTTGAAAGAACCTCTAATGCAGCACCATTGGGAAGGACGAGTAAAAAGAGGCTGCTAAAATCTCAGGGCTAGGATGAATGGAGACCTTACTGGGCCCAGTCGAGCAAATTGAGGATCAACAGGGTAATCGTGATAATGATAGTGATTCTGGAAGAGGAGTTAATGCTTAACTCGTGAGATTATCCCTTTCTTGGGCAAGTTAGAAAGAACAGACATTTCAGGGACTTCCTTGACTATTCCCACTGTCATTTCTGGTTTGCTTGTTTCTCTGAATTCCTTTTATAGACATACTAGACACAAAGAAATCTCAGGGAACTCTTTGTTGTGACAGTAATGGAACCCAAGACCCCTAGTCTGCATTTTTTTCTCCATATTCTTAAACTTTTTAAATCTGTCTAATTTATGTAAAATGTTCAGTTTTTCTAACTGTGCGTTCACAGTTCCTTTTTTTTTAAGTTGGAACCTTCTAGATTAGGAATTGAATCAGTACTTTGTCAAATGTGAATAAACTTATTATTGACCATAAAATGTCTCTGCCTATTGGTTAAAACTGTACTGATTTTTGTATATTTGTGTGAAGAGTGACTTATTTTTAGAAGTGAGGAAACTGAGTCTAAGACAATGAAATTGAATTTCTGCTGTCCCTAAAGTCTAACATAACTTTTACCCAAGCAACATTTTTATGATCAAAGTATGCTTTATGTGAATCATATGTCATATACCCAATTTTTATGTGCAGTGTATATCTTAGTTCTTCCAGTAATGTTATATAATAGCATTTTTATTATACCAATATAAAATTAATTACCTTGCCTTTGGGCACAAGCTAATTAGTAATTGAGTTTGGATCATAATTTAAGTTTTTTATTTACCATCAATATTTTCTTTATGTATCCAAGAACAATTTTTTTCTCACAGTATTACAGCTTATTTACAATCTGCTAAAATTATATAAATGAAGCATGGTTCATTTAGATACAAATATAAATGAAACATTAAAATTATACAAATGTCTGAGAGAGATACAATTCAACTTTGTAGGTTTTTCCTCCCTTAAGTTTATCAGCTTTCTTCCCAGGGATAAAGAGAATGCCATGCACAGAAAACTCAAATTAGAGAAAAACAAAATTAAAGAAAAACAAAATTCTCTCAGATATGTTTCTGGCTGAGACCTCCAGGGCGATCTTGGAGGCGGGTGGGCTAGCTCCTACACTGCCAAAGCTCCAGTAACTGCTCTCCCCACCCCACCCCACCCCTACATCACCATGGCAGCTCTGGCTGGATTACCCAGCTAAATATCCTGAATTTCCTGGAGTGACATCTCCAAACTCTACAACACTAACATCCCAGTAGCAGCAAACCAGATTGGATGTTATATAAGAAGCCAACTAACCTCAGCTAACAAAACATTAAGGCAGAAATCTTAACGTGCAATAACATCTTAGCAAACCCTCAAAGACTTAATGTCCCCCAGTTGAAATACAACAATTTTCACTAATTTTCTTCTATGGAAAAATTTTATTCCTTACATTAGCCATTTAGTGGTAACAAGCAATATAAAATAAATTATTGTGGGACTGCTACAAAGGCAGGCTTTAGGGGTGATTGGGAAAATAGAGAAAATGGTGGAGGAAAGGCGACAGTGATGGTGGAACTGGTGTTGGAATATGAAAGATCTGTAATAAACCATGATGAAAAACATTGTAAACCACAGTGTTTTTAAAATGGGGAGATAATAAAACTTATGGAAATTATGGAACTATAAACAAAGTGTCACTTTATTTATCTGGGTTTTTATCGAGGAGGGTCACACCTGTCAATGCATAGGGCTTATTCTGTGTGCAGGCAAGTACCCTACCTGCTGTACTATCACTTCACCCCCGCAAAGTGACACTTTTTAATTTATCTATGTATTTTTGTTTGGGGGCCACAACTTGTGGTTCTCAGGCTTTGCACTCAGGATTTACTCTTGGCAATGCTCAGGGCACCATATAGAATCCTGGGAATTGAACCCAGGAGAGCTACATACAAGGCAAATTCCCCACTGCTGTATTATCACTCTGGCCCCCAAAGAGGAACTTTAAATAACAGTTTGGATAACATAAAATGCCCCCATTTATTACAAACATGATTGGCTTCAGTGCTTTTATCTCAGAAATGGAAAGGATTTATGCATAACTATGATAATTGCCACACTAGTACACTAGTCAAGATATAGAAACAGCCCAAATGCCCAATGACAGTAACATATACCATAACTGCTTGATCCATCATTGTATATGCACAATGGAATACTGTGTAGCTCCAAGAAAAAATAAAATCATGCAATTTGCAGCAGCATGGATGGAAATAGAGGATATCATGCTGAGTGAAGTCAGTCAGAAGAAAAGGAATACATACAGAATAATTTCTCTTATATATGGAACTTAGGACTCGAGCGATAGCACAGAGAGTAGGGCGTTTGCCTTGCACCCAGGTTCGATTCCTCCATCCCTCTCAGAGAGCCTGGGAAGCTACCAAGACTATCCTGCCCGCACAGCAGAGCCTGGCAAACTACCCATGGTATATTTGATATGCCCAAAACAGTAATAACAAGTCTCACAATGGAGACGTTACTGGTGCCTGCTTAAGCAAATCGATTAACAACAGGACGACAGTCCAACAGTGCTACAGTAGAACTTAAAGAAGAATGGTGGAGTCAAAAAGATGTGCCCAGAACTGGAGATTCTTCGTCCTCTTAACAACTTCGATGCTCTTGAAGGCATTCCATGTCACTCTCTTCTGCTCAGTTCTGGTGCCAAGTTGTTTGTCATGTTGAGTTCTTGACCCAGGTACTCATAGCTGCTGCATACAGAGATGTTTGTTCCATTGAGAGCAAATGGAACGTCAGGGACTAGTCCATTTCTCATGAACATTGTCTTCGTGAGATTCAGCTGCAGTCTGACCTTTCCATACTCACGGTTAAAATCAGCCAGCATTTGTGCTGCTTGGGTAATGTTTGGTGTTATTAGAACAATGTTATCAGCGAAGCAGTGGTGGTGCATTTGCCGACCATCTGTCTTCACTCCCATTCCTTCCCATTCCAGTCATCGCATGATGTTCTCAAGGGTGGCACTAAAGAGTTTCATTGAAATGGCATCACCCTGCTGAACCCCTCTATTTACGTCAATGATCACTTGTTTGTAGAATGGTGAGATCCTGGTAGTGAATCCATAATACAGTTCGCGGAGGATCTTGATGTACTGAGTTTGAACGCCCTTGTTTGGCTAGCTCTTCAATGACCGCTTTGGTCTCAACAGAATCAAAGGCCTTCTTTAAATTGATGAATATTAGACAGAGTGGCATTTTGAACTCTTACAAAACCTCAATGAGCTTGGTCACAGGGTAGATACAGTTGATCGTGCTGAATCCTTTCTGGAACCTGGATTGCTTCCATGGTTGTCCTTTGTCTAGTGATCTGCCAATCCTATTCGGGATGACTCGAGTGAACAACTTATAGACAGATGGACAACAGGCAGATAGGGCAATAGTTGCTGATGTCGTGGATATCTCCCTTCTTGTACAACAGAACGGTCCTGCTGGTTTTCCACTGGGATAGAAGCTTGCATTCAGACAGGTAGTGTGTGAAGAGCCAAGCCAGCATATTGATGAGTACTGGCAGCAGATTCTTCAGGAATTCGGGTCTGACCTTGTCTGGACCGAGTGCTGTACACTTCTTTATGGACAAAATGGCATGTCAGATTTTGGAAGGGAGAACTCTGGGAACAACATATTCATTCTGAGGAATTTGGTATGTGGGCAAATGGACGTGGCTATCAAAGAGATCCTAGTAGAAGTCATGGATAACCTTCTCCGTTGCTCTTCTGGAAGATGTGACAGATCCATCAGGATGTCAGAGGTGCTGAACCAGTCGATCATATTCCTCATCAATGTTGTCAATGATGGCATTTTCCCATATTGCCACATTCTTCCTGCACTAACATATGCCCCAGAGACTTGGGCCCTATGAAAACAGGATGAGAACGCTATTCAGGTCTCCCAAAGAGGAATCGAAAGAGCTACGCTTGGAGTATCACGTTTCACTGAAATGATAAAAGGAATCCAGAGTTCTGACCTTCATCGACGATCAAAGATCAGGGACACTGCCACATTTGCCAAGGCACGGAAAATCAGATGGGCTGGACACAAAATGCGATTTGGAGAAGACAGCCTGACCAGAGCCGTTTCTGAATGAATTCCATGGGATGTCAAAAGAACACCTGGCCGCCCACCTACGAGTTGGTCAGACTTCTTCGTCAAGATCCCAAATGAGTGGTTTAATGCTCTTTGTGTTCCTGGAGTGAGCAGACACCATTGGGCTACACTAGCACATGGCAGGGACGAATAGAGAGTTACTGGTGCCCACTCGAGCAAATCAATTAGTAACATGATGACAAGTGATACAAGTGATGCAAGTGGAACTTAAAGATACACATCATGGAGCAACAAAGCTCCAGAGGCAAAATAAGGGGAGAATTGACCTGCATAATTTATTTGGTGGAGAACTTGGCAGGAGGGATAATGGGGACCTTGGGGGAGGGTAGAGGTACACTGGTAATGGATGTTTTATTGGAATTATGTGCATCAGAAATCATTATAAACTATACTGTAAAACACAATATCATAAAATATTTTTTTAAAAAGTGCTCATTATGACTTATTACAGAGAAATTCAAATGAAGACAACAATATATGTATATGTATACACAAATAGTTGTCTTAACACAACTAAAACAATATGACTAATATATAAGAATTAAGTTTAAAATGCATATGTTATTCAGTTTGGGAGGTGAGAGGTAATATGCAGTTGTCATTGGAGCAATGGCTTCAGTTGTGGTGAGAATATTGTATTCCTGAAACCCTATTGTTGACAACACTGTAAATGATGATGTCTAAACATAAATTCAAAGAAAAATATAGAAAGGAGCTAATAAAATGGCCTATAGTAGTAGTATATTTCCATCAATATATGCAGCAATCATGAATACCCAACTAGGTACTCAGGGTCCTAGGTGCTAAGCCTCATAGCACTATGGCTGCACTTATTAATCACACAGCAAATATAACCTACCACTAGGGAATTATTTCTCTGCTGCTACATGATGATTTGCTCTAAACACTAAATTACTTAACAACTTTGATCAACTTACAGGAACTGCAGTCAAGTTCTCAACTCTGAGGCTTCAGTCTATTTCAAGGTGCATATAGGGAAGATCTGTTTCTAAATACATTAATATGGTTTTTGCAAAGTTTCATTCCACACATGCCCTAGCACTGAAAGCCTATGTTAGAAGGATTCCCTTAGTTCCTTGCTACAAGGGCCTTTCTATCCAGTGCTTCAAACAAGGCAGCATAGTCCATCAAAGCAAGGAAGACTCAAGAGAAGTCAAGCTAGTAAATGGACAAAGCTTACTTGATACAATGTCAAACATGATATTCCATCACTTTTGCTGCATTCTATACACTAGAAGCAGGTCCCTGGCCCACATCCAAATAAAAGGTATTGTACAAGGAGTGAGTTGTAAGTCATCTTTGAATCTGCATATCCCAGGAAGTAGCACACGGATTAATAGTGCTTAACTAAAAGACCTCTGATCAGAGCTAATATAAAGATGTAAGAGTCTCAAGGTATGAGTACCAAGTTAAATGGAATTGCTAAATCAGATTCAACTGAGTCTATGCTTGCTCTTTCAGAGATGTGTGACCTCTCTGAGCACATTGAATCTCTGGTCAATTCTGCCAGTCTTAACCAACTATCTGCTTTTATTTACCAAGACCTGGGAATGCCCTGCCAGGCCCCTGTGCAGATGCCATTTACCCCTTGTGCCCTTTAAATTCATTCTCATTCTTCCTTGTTCTATTTTTGCCCTAGAAGTCTGCTCCAAGTGATTCTCTTTCCATCTGGTTTTAGATTGGTTTGACCATCGTACAAGACTAGCAAAAGTCTGGGGGAAAAAAGAGATTCGGTGTTTGTTCCTTATTTCCCAGCTGTCTTTTCGTCTTTCAGTGAGAGTCATAGCTCTTGACACATGGTTCTCTCTGCATAACTCTGAAATTCATAGGTTCTAGGATGTTCCTTCTCTTGCTCCTTCAGATCTTTTGGTGACAATGCTGTGCTCAATGAAGAGACTCAGAATATTGCAATATCCTTTTTCTTTTTTCCACCCCTTCTTACATATTTGTAAATATCTCTATTTAAAACTGTCCACAAGGGGCTGGAGAGATAGTACAGTGGGTAAGGTGCTTGCCTTGCATGTGCCCTACCAAGGCTCAACCCCTGGATCCCGTATGGTCCCCAAGTACTTCTAGGAGTAATTCCCATGTACAAAGTCAGGAGTAACCACTGAGCATCACTGGATGTGACAAAAAAAAAACTAAAAAGCAAACCAAACAAACTGCCCTTAACACAATACAGTGGAGTCATTGGGATGGATGCCAAAACAGGGAATTTCTGGGTGACATGGAAACTCCAATTTTCAGTTATTTGAGATGCATCTATATTGTTCTCCAAAAATGCTGGCCCAGTTGGCATTTTCACCAGTGGTTGAGCATGTAACTTTTTCCTCTCAGCCACACCAACACAGGTTGCTTTTGTTCTTTGTGGTGTGCACCAGTTTAACTAGTGTGAGGTGAGATGTCATTGCTGTTTTGATTGGCATTTTTCTGACAAGTGATTCACAGCACTTTTTCATGCATCTTTCAGCCATTTGAGGTCTTTGAGGAAGTCTCTGTTCATCTGTTCTTATTTTTAAAAAATTGAGTTGATTTATTTTTTCTTTTTGTTGGATATGATCTCTTTGTCAGATGAACAGTGGACGAATATTTTCTCCCAGTCTATTGGGTGTCCTTTTAATAACTCTGCTTAATATTAGAAAATGAATAAACAAACCCTCCCAAAACAATACATTTAAGTCTATCATCTGTTTCCTGCAGAGACCCTGATTACCAGAGCTTTGTCTGAACCTGACTACCTCTTGATGTTAGTGAGTCAATTTATTTTGATTTAACCTTTTGGGCCTCTTTCTGATTTCCAAGACAGTCACCTGAATATACCAGATATAGTTTTATTACTTGTGTTTTCTTTAGGTCATTTTAATCCTACTCTCTTTAACCCATACAATGAGGGTGAGAGGATGCCACAGGTGCCTTGAGAAGTATAGGTTAGCTCAGGAATAGGTGCATGAGTGAAATATAGCAATATCACCTACCAATGTGGTAATGAAATACAAAACCATCTCTCTAGGAGCCTGAGAGATAGTGCAGTGGGTAGAGAACTTGCCTTACTATTACGCAGTCTGGGTTTGTTTTCCAGCACCCCATATGGTTCCCTAAGTTCTCCCATAGGTGATCCCTGAGCACAGAACTAGAAGTTAGCACAATCAGGTATGACCACCAAACTAACAAAAAAAACCAAAAATCCACTCTTTAGAAAAAAACTTTCAATAGTCTTCCTGATTTGAACTAAAGAGGCAAAAATTCTTAGTCTACCCCAGAAAGTAAGAATCTACACCAGGAAGTGTGAGTCCTCAGTCTATCCTTGTTGCCTGATGGTAGCTACCCTGGGCAATTCCTTCATATCCTTTACTCCTCTGAACCTCATTAAGAATCAAGTAAAGTAACTCAGCAGCTGTGTTTATATTTGTCTTCAGTGGGGAAAGTAAAGATCTGATTGGGTATATATCACATATAAAATCAAACAACTATTAAGTAGAAAAATTGGAATTCAAGACCAGCAAGGCCAGCTGAAGTTGTCAGGATTTAACTCAATGCTCGTATTTTTCATATTCACATGGACTGAGTTTGCTTTTTGTTTGTTTTACTTTGTATGTTGCTGAGGATTGAATTCTTGAATCTGTTGCCTCACACAAACCAGGCAAGCACTTTACCACAAAACTGCATCACCAGCCCTGATTGATATTTCTGGGGGAAAGAAAGTAGATAGTTTAGTTTTTAAATGATTCTTTTGTGTGTGAATAAAAGATCAAATGATGACTTGATGGTCAAAATTATACCACACTGGTATAAACTTAAGGGTAGAGTAATTTATCAGGGAGCTTTGGTATCTTACTTGGAGGGAATCTGTCTGCCATTTTGGAGTCTGCTCTTTCCAGGTTAAATAAAGGAATAAATTGGTGGAAAAATTTTGACAACTATTTTGGTTTGTTCAGATGAAATGTTAGAAAATTTATCTGGAAAGATTTTTCTCATCTCCTGGATTTAATATGGCTACCATTTTCCCCTACTCTAAACTGCACCAACTGATTATTTCAATGTAATGTTTTTTGTTAGTTTGTTTGGGAGAACATTTGGATGTGCTCAGGGCATACTCCTGGTTCTGTGCTCAGGAATCACTCCTGGCAGAGCTTGGGGACCATTTAGAGCCCTGTGAATTAAACCCAAGTTAGCTTCTTGCAAAGCAAGCATCCTGCCAGTTGTACTATCTCTCCAACATCAATGTTACATTTGTCATTCTCCAGTCTAATTAACTGTTTTACATAAAATCACGAGTTTCATGTGACTTTACTGTTTTGATCATTTCTCTAAAACTAAGACACTGAGTGGTATCCAGCAGTGCTCAATGAGACAAGCTTTCAAGGCTGGTTAAATAGAATCATTTAAAATATTCCATGAAAGAAATCTTCCAATTCTGTCACATCATTTAAAAATTTAAACAAGTAAATTCAGCTTTTTAAATTACTCAAAGAAAGAAGCAGTAAGTTATTTTCCTAAAGTAATAAAGACAGAAGCAAAAGTTGCACACACTTTATAAATCAATTTAGATAAAATTTCAGTTTACAGATAGCTTGAAAGATGGGCAGGAGACACTTTCAGAGTCCCCCTTCCTCCCAGAGACCTAGGAAGAGTCCAAGCAGAAGGGTAAAGTATAAGAACTGAACAGAGAACCTCTGCTTGTTTCCCCACCCTTCCAAGTAATATTAATTTCCCAGATGACATTCTGAGCCCATTTTAGAATGGAGGCAGAACCCCCTCCCTTCTGGCTAGGTCCTGGCAGGGTCCACATGTGACCTCCACCATATTAACAGGCCCAGCATAACATCTCCTAAAACACATGTGCCACACAAAAACCTTATTCATCAAATTTTACACTGATGGCAATAATACTTACAGTCACCGGATGAAAACAGAAGGAAAGGAAAAGAGCGACCCCTTTCCTAATCCCTTGCAGAATCATGGGGAGGGCGGGTGGGGGTGCTAACTAAAAAATATCACCCTTAATATAGCAAAAATACTGCATATGGGGATGATGTAAAGAATCCCACCAAGTTCAGTGACAAAAACAAAACAAAACAAAACAAAACTAGGAAGAATAATCCCAAACCAGTCAGCTTTGTAACTCCTCAGACAATGACTTAAGTGACACTATGGTGAGGCAGTTTAATGAGCTAAAAGAAATGATTGCACAGTAGTTTTCAAAGTACAAAAAATGTATGGGAGCTGGAATGAGAAGATGACAAAAAGAAAAGAAATAGAAAGAAAGAGAGAAAGAAAGAAAGAAAGAAAGAAAGAAAGAAAGAAAGAAAGAAAGAAAGAAAGAAAGAAAGAAAGAAAGAAAGAGAGAGAGAAAGAAAGAAAGAAAGAGAGAGAGAGAGAGAAAGAAAGAAAGAAAGAAAGAAAGAAAGAAAGAAAGAAAGAAAGAAAGAAAGAAAGAAAGAAAGAAAGAAAGAAAGAAAGAAAGAAAGAAAGATGGAAGGAAGGGAGAAAGAGAGAGAGAAAGAAAGAAAGAGAGAAGGAAAGAAAGAAAGAAAGAAAGAAAGAAAGAAAGAAAGGAAGAAAGAAAGAAAGAAAGAAAGAAAGGAAGAAGGAAAGAAAGAAAGAAAGAAAGAAAGAAAGAAAGAAAGAAAGAAAGAAAGAAAGAAAGAAAGAAAGAAAGAAAGAAAGAAGTGAGAGAGAAAGAGAGAAAGAAAGAGAGAAAGAGAAAGAAAAAGAAAGAGAGAAAGAGAAAGAAAGAGAGAAAGAAAGGAAGAAAGAAAGAAAGAAAGAAAGAAAGAAAGAAAGAAAGAAAGAAAGAAAGAAAGAAAGAAAGAAAGGAAGAAAGGAAGAAAGGAAGAAAGAAAGAATATGGTATGTGATATAAGAAACTCAACAGAAGCTCTGGGCAGCAGAGTAACAGCAGCTGAAGAAAAGATTTAGATGGCCCAAGATGAGATGGTGGAAACCTCTAGAAGGCAACAGAGATGGAAAAAATTCTGAAAAGCAAACAGCACATAAGAGAACTGTGAAATGAGCTCAAGAAGATCAGAACAAGAATCATCATAGTCTCTGAGGAACATGAGGGCAAATTCCATGAAGAGAAGAATTAATATTAAAGAAGTTACAGATAAGAATTTACTAGAGTTGAGAAATACAAGAGCTAAATATAAGAGACCCAAAAGAAAAATAAATTTAAATAGCACACTATGTTCAGAATGGGAGAAACCTAAGACAAATATAAAATATTGAGCACAGTAAGGTTAACATAGGTCTATCAAATTAATGATTCACAGTAGGTCTATGAACCAGATTAAAAATTTGCAGTAGTTATATCTAGGAGTCTTAAGAGAATGGAAAGATATAGACAAAATACTCAATGAAATAAAAACCTCACCAAGAAAATTTTATCCTGCTAGATTATCATTTAGATTTGTAGGAATGGTACAGAGACTGGCAGTCAATAGCTTAGAGAATTCACAGACTTGAAACCAGTTTTGCAAGGTGCTTCTTTAAAAGCTAAGACAAACATCTCAAGTTGTGGCATTGACCACAGCACTCAGTAATTGTGCTAATGGTTGCTCTCTACTAGTTTAAGAAAGATATGCTTACTCCTATCTTACTAAGTGATTTTTATGCATCTTTAATAATGAATTAACATTTCATTTATATTGAATGTTCTATATCTCATCAGGTTTATTTTTATATCCTTGGGGATTTTTAATTACAATTTTTGACTTACTAATGCAGACACTGAAGCAGTCACTGTCACTGTCATCCCGTTGCTCATCGATTTGTTCGAGTGGGCACCAGTAACTTCTCTCATTGTGAGACTTATTTGTTACTATTTTTGGCATAACAAATACGCCACAAGTATCTTGCCAGGCTCTGCCGTGTGGGCATGATACTTTTGGTAGCTTGCGGGGCTCTCTGAGAGGTGAGGAGGAATCAAACATAGGTTGGCTGAGTGAAAGGCGAACACCCTACCTGCTGTGCTATTGCTCCAGCCCACTGAAGCAGTATTCATAGTATTTTATAAAATAAAACAAACAGCTCATGCCGGTTCCACCCAGCCTGGGGAACTGCCAGCACGGGGATCCCACACCTCAGGCCGGCAGCCCTCCTGCGCGCAGTTCTAGCCAGCCCCTCCCTATGGCCAGGTAACTTCAACTCCAGATGGATCACGCTCTCTTCTTCCTGCCCCTCTGAAAGAACTCTCATACCGGCTACGTCAGGGGGTGTGGCCTAAAAAGGGGAGTGGCCTATTTTCCGCCGCAGTTATTTTTCTCCCTCTCCTATACTACGCACTTAGGTCACAAATCCCTATGACCTACTTACTCGAAGAACAACCTGGCCATCTCAATCACTATATGCCTATAAGCCAGTAACTCATCCTAATTCCAGAAAAAGTGTCAGGAATACAACAAGGTACACAAAGCCCTCATAAACAACCATAGCCTCAAGCCTTGAATAGAAGCCCTACATAAACTAGGAAGATCGCAGTAATGTAAGGAACTATTCTTGAAGGGGGAAAAGATTACCATTATCGATTGAGCTCGCCTACAATCCCCTCCTGGAGCAAGAGGAATAGTGATATAGATTCGGGAGGTTTCACCTCTATTGTTCCATAACAACATGAAGAAACATTGAAAAAAACCGCCACAAACAGAAAATGAAGAGATTTCAGAAACCTCAATACAGGTCACCCACAAATACAACCTCCTTTCAGATAAAGAATTCAGAGAAGAAATTGTGAAGATGGTCGAGGACCACAAAGCAACCATGGAACGGACAACCAATAAACTAAGGGAGGATATGAACACAACCATGGAACAAACAATCAATAAACTAAGGGAGGATATGAACACAGCCTTGGAACGGATCATCAAGAAAATACAGGAAGAAAAGAGAGCAGAAATTTCAAACCTATGAACAGAAGTCACACAATTAAAGGAATTGGTAGATGAAATATAAAGCTCAGTAGTATCTCTCAACAGTAGAATGACTGCAGCAGAAGACAGAATCAGTGAGCTTAAAGATGACCTGCACAAAGCTTACAAACAACAAATAATGGCAAAAGACCTCAAAATGGCTCTAGGGTGAATCAGAGTCCTCAGGGATGACCTCAAAAGGAACAACATAAGAATCATGGGAGTACCAGAAGCATAGGGAACTAATCCAGTGGAAAAAAAACACAGTTAAAGACATCATTGCTAAGAAATTCCCAGAGCTGGAGAATGCAGGCATCCAGATCCAAGGAGCCTGAAGGGTGCCAACTAAAAGGGACCCCAACAAAAAACTCCAAGGCATATCATAGTCACAATGATGGATGGTGAGGATAGAGACACAATACTGCAAGCAGCAAGGTCAAAGAAGGAAATCACATACAAAGGATCACCCCTTAGATTTACAGCAGACCTATCAGAGGAAACCCTCCAAGCCCGAAGACAATGGTGGGATATAGTGAAAAAGCTCAACGAAATGAACGTCTCACCAAGATTACTCTATCCGGCTAAACTCTCACTTAAACTTGAAGGAACCATACACTTTTCTCACAAAAACAACTCAAGAACTGCATAGACTCAAAACCAAACCTAAAAGAAAATCTAAAGGGGCTGCTGTAAGACAAAGAAAAACCCCAACAAGAACAACAAATCCTACAGAAAGATGGCACATAATCCCATGACAATAATCTCTCTCAATGTCATTGGCTAAATGCACCAATCAAGACACACAGAGTAGCAAAATGGATTCAAAAACTAAACCCAACTTTCTGCTGCCTACAAGAAACACACCTGAACAGTCAGCAAACACAAAGTCGAAGAATGGAAAACAATCCTACAAGCAAAGAACTCCCTCAAAAAAGCTGGGGTGGCCATACTAGTATCTAACAACATAGATTTCAGGCTGAAAATGATTAGAAGGGACAGTGACGGTCATATTCTATTCATCAAGGGATATGTACAACAGGAAGAGATCACACTCTTAACGTATACGCACCTAACAAGTGACCAGCTAAATATTTAAAGCAACTCCTAACAAACTTTAAGGAGGACATCACCAGAACAACAATAGTAGTCAGAGACTTCAACACTGCTTTATCACTTCTGGATAGATCAACAAGAACAAAACTCAGCAAGGAAACAATGGGCCTGAAGGAAGAAATAGAAGAGAGAGGGCTTATAGACCTATATAGAGCTTTACACCCCAAAAAGAAAGAATATACATTTTTCTCCAGTGCATATGGAACATTCTCCAAAATAGACCATGTGCTGAGTCACAAAAAATACCTCAACAGAATCAGCAAGATAGAAATTGTATCAACCATCTTCTGGGACCATGATGCACTGAAAATAGAAGCTAAGCACACACAGACATGGAGCACCAAATCGAACACCTAGAAATTAAACAATTCCCTGTTGAAGAACGAGTGGATCAAAAAGGAAATCAAGGAAGAGATCAAAAGATACCTTGAAACAAATGAGAATGAAGACACGAGCTACCAGTACCTATGGGACGTGGCTAAAGCCGTGTTAAGGGGAAAATTTATAGCCCTGCAAGCATTCCTCAGGAGGGAGGAAAGGGCCTACATAGAGAGCTTGACTTCACAGCTCAAGATCTTAGAAAATTACCAGCAAAAGGAACCCAAGCCAGACCAAAGAAAAGAAATAATAAAACTTAGAGCAGAAATTAACGATAGGGAAACCCAAAAGACAATCCGAAAGATCAATAAAACAAAAAGCTGGTTCGTCGAGAAAATAAACAAGATTGACAAAGCGCTAGCAACACTCACAAAGAAAGAAAGAGAGAGAACCCTAATAAACCGAATCAGAAATGAAAAGGGGGATATCACTACAGAAACCAATGAAATTCAGAAGATCATCAGAGACTACTTTGAAAATCTCTATGCCATGAAACAAGAGAACCTAAAAGAAATGGACAAATTCCTTGATTCCTACAATCTCACAAAACTGAATTAAGATGACTTGGAATACCTGAATAGACCCATTAATATCAAGGGAATTGAAACTGCTATTAAATGTCTTCCCAAAAACAAAAGCCCAGGCTCATGGATTCACTAGTGAATTCTTCCAAATTTTTAAAGAGGACCTGTTGCCAGTTCTCTTCAAGTTATTCAAGGAAATTGAAGAAACAGGAACTCTACCAAACAGTTTCTATGAAGCTCATATCTCCCTAATACCAAAGGCAAACAAAGATACCACAAACAAAGAAAACTACAGGCCAATATCCCTGATGAACACAGATGTGAAGATTCTCAACAAAATACTAGCAAATAGAATCCAACAACTCATTAAAAATATCATACATCACAATCAAGTAGGATTCATCCTGGGGATGCAAGGAAGGTTTAACATTCGGAAATCAATCAACATAATCTATCATATCAACAAAAGTAAAAATAAAAACCATATAATCATTTCAATAGATGCAGAGAAAGCATTTGACAAGATCCAACACCCATTTATGATGAAGACTCTCACCAAAATAGGCTTAGAAGGAAGTTTCTTCAAGATAGTCGAAGCCATTTATCACAACCCAAGGCAAGCATTATCCTCAATGGAGAAACACTAAAGGCCTTCCCTCTAAGATCAGGGACAAGAAAAGGATGCCCACTCTGACCACTTCTGTTCAACATAGTACTGGAAGTACTTGCAATAGCAATTAGGCAAGAAAAAGACATTAAGTGTATACAGATAGGAAAGGAAGAAATCAAGCTCTCACTATTTGCAGATGACATGATTCTATACCTAGAGAATCCTAAAACCTCCACTAAGAAACGCCTAGAAACAATAGACTTGTACAGCAAAGTTGCAGGCTATAAAATCAATACCCAAAAATCTATGGCCTTCCTATATGCAAATAGCGAGTCAGAGGAAAGTGACATTAAAAAAAAAATCCCATTCACAATTGTGCCCAGAAAATCAAGTACCTAGGAATCAGCCTAACTAAGGAAGTAAAGGATCTCTACAAGAAAAACTACAAAACATTACTCAATTAAATAAAAGAGGACATGAGGAAATGGAAAGATATTCCCTGCTCATGGATAGGAAGACAACATTGTCAAAATGGCAATATTCCCCAAAGCACTATACAGATTCAATGCGATCCCTATAAGGATACCCATGAAATTTTTCAAAGAAATTGATCAAACACTCCTGAAATTCATATGGAACAATAAACGCCCACGAATAGCTAAAGCAATTCTTGGGAAAAAGACGATGGGAAGCATCACCCTCCCCAACTTCAAACTTTACTACAAAGCAGTAACAATTAAAACGGCATGGTACTGGAACAAAGGCAGGGCCGCTGATCAATGAAACAGGGTGGAATATCCCTACATGCAACCCAAAATATATGATCACCTGATCCTTGATAAGGGGGCAAGAAATGTGAAATGGAACAAGGAAAGCCTCTTCAACAAATGCTGCTGGCATAACTGGACAGCCACATGCAAAAAAAATGGGCTTAGACATCGACCTAACACCATGCACAAAGTCAGATCAAAATGGATTAAAGACCTCAACATCAGACCACAATCCATAAGGTACATCGAAGACAAGGTTGGCAAAACCCTTCACCATATTGAAGCTAAAGGTATCTTCAAAGATGACAGGGAACTAAGTAATCAAGTAGAAACAGAGATAAACAAATGGGACTATATTAAACTAAAAAGTTTCTGCACCGCAAAAGACACAGTGACCAGAATTCAAAGGCAATCTACAGAATGGGAAAGGATATTCACCCAATACCCATCTGATAAAGGGTTGATATCAAGGGTATATAAAACACTGGTTGACCTCTACAAAATGAGAACATCCAACCCCATCAAAAAATGGGGTGAAGAAATGAACAGAAACTTTCTCAAGGAAGAAATACGAATGGCTAAAAGGCACATGAAGAAATGCTCTTCATCACTAATCATCAGGGAGTTGCAGATCAAAACAACTATGAGATACCACCTCACACCGCAGAGACTGGCTCACATCCAAAAGAACAAAAACAACCGCTGTTGGCATGGATGTGGGGAGAAAAGAACCCTCCTATGCTGCTGGTGGGAATGTTGACTGGTTCAGCCCTTTTGGAAAACAATATGGTCGATTCTCAAAAAATTAGAAATTGAGCTCCCATTTGACCCAGCAATACCACTCCTGGGAATATATCCCGGGGAAGCAAAAAAGTATAGTCAAAATGACATCTGCACCTGTATGTTTATCGCAGCACAGTCTACAATATCCAGAATCTGGAAAAAAACCGAATGCCCGAGAACAGATGACTGGCAAAAAAAACTTTGGTACATCTACACAATGGAATACTATGCAGCTGCTAGAAAGCATGAAGTCGTGAATTTTGCATATAAGTGGATCAACATGGAAAGTATCATGTTGAGTGAAATGAGTCAGAAAGAAAGAGATAGACACAGAAAGATTGCACTCATATGTGGAATATAAAGTAGCAGAGAGGTACAAGCTAGCAATGATGCAACCTCTGGCAGAAAGCCCTCTGGACTTAGTCACTAAAATACTAAAATACAGAAATCTAGAATCTTGCAGCCACACGACCTCATATCTCCTCATTCTCAGCAATGGAAAACAAATTATCAAATGCTTTCTTTCCAGCAGGCCCGACTCTGGGGGGGAAACTCCAAACAATAATAGTGAGTTTTTTTGTTTGTATGTAATTAAAGTAAAGATAAAGTAAAGTGAAATTTACCAACTACACAGGTGGGGTGGGGTGCTGGAGGGCGGGGGGGTGTGGGGGGAGGTTTACTGTGGTTCTTGGTGGTGGAATATATGCACTGGTGAAGGGATGGGTGTTCGAGCATTATGTAACTGAGACTTAAGCCTTAAATCTTTGTAACTTTCAACATGGTGATTCAATAAAATAATAATAATAATAAAATAAAGCAAACATTCCATTTCTTAGAATAAAACACACTTACAGTTTTATAGGCCACCCTGAATTTCCCCTCAAATTTTTCAAAATTCTCTTCACTCTTACTAAACTACATTTGTAGAATTTATCTACTCTATATACATTTTAAAATGTCTTAGCACTTAATTATTTATGGCATTGTCTGTCTGTAGCACTGTCTTCCCATTGTTCATCGATTTGCTCAAGTGGGCACCAATACGTCTCCATTGTAAGACTTGTTGTTACTGTTTTTGGCATATTAAATACGTGGGTAGCCTGCCAGGCTCTGCCGTGAGGGCGGTATATTCTTGGCAGCTTGACAGGCTCTCCGAGAGGGACAGAGTAATCGAATCCAGGTTGGCTGCATGCAAGGCAAACGCCCTATCTGCTGTGCTATCGCTCCAGTCCACACTTGCTAGTATTGAATTTTAATAAATACTCATACACACTTGGTGGCCTTCAGTGAAAAGTTGCTCTGCATCTGTGGATCATGCACGGTGGTATTAAAGTCTGAGTTCCTCTTAGTTCATAAGCATGAGTGTGATTGTGGGAGACACACTCCTAATTTGGACCACCACAACACCTCATCTAACAACACATGCATTCTGCTTTGTGTTCTGTCTTGTTGGTATAAGAGCCATACCTGGCAATGCTCAGGAATCACTCCAGGGGATGTTCAGGGACTCAAGCCCAAACTGTCCTATCTCTCTAGCCCAGCATGTATCTTCTGTCCCGCACCCCCAGGGTGATGAGAATGGGCAGCCTCTCCTTCCTCTAGCTCTGGCTGGCTTTGTGACTTGCTCTGGCCAAGGGAATCTGGTGGGAGTATTGCTCACACTGGGGCATCCAAAACAGACCCTTAAGGGAACTGGCAACTCACACTCACACCCTCGAGAACGGCCCTCCGAGAAGTCCGACAACCCCGGCCCTGCTGTGCAAGAAGGAAGGTCAGGCAAATAAGCACACCACACAAAGGACCGCAGAAGCATGAGTCTGAGAGTCCAAGCCTCCTGGACACACCAGCCCAGTCTAGGCCAGTCTTGGCTGGGAGAAGCCAATCAAGTAGTGTCATTTGAAGTCATATGGTACAGAAGATGTTCTAAGAGGAGCCCCAAGTACAAAGTTATGAGAAAGAATAAGCATTGCTTGAGGACACCAAACATTGGGACAGAGTGTTGGGTGGCACCAGATAACTGAAACAGCACTATCTCTTCATCTGGTGACCAAAAAGGAACTCACAACTGTGTGCCCCAATGGTGTCCTCCTCAGTCACCTAGACAGAGAGACCCTTCTGTGACGCAAAGACCTCAACATGTGTACCTTGGTGTAGTTGGGGAAGTTAAGAAATCTTTACTGTCCCTTCATTTCACCTGGAAACCACTCTAGAAGCACCCCCAGGCCTTCACATAAGGGCTACGTCAAATGATGTGGCATAAAAGATCTGTGTTATGGGCTTAGGGGAACTGAGCTCTAAATTAGACTCTTCTTGTCTTCTGACACCAAATTTTGGGCAAAGGCATTCAGTCTCCTGTCTGTTTCCCATCTGTAGGCTGGAATGATAAAACTCATCCTATAATCCCTGACTTCCTGTAATAGTCTATGATTCTAAGTAAAGACAAGTCCATCCGTGGGCTTTCAAAGGTCTGAGACTATTTTTTTCCATCAGTTCATGACCTGATTATGTTTCATACTGAATTTTTTTTAATGTAGAAGTACTGTTACTTATTCAACCATTGATTAAACTGACTGAATTAGGCATGAATGTCACTCTATTTATGGTATTAGAATTTTTAATTTCTATGCGGCTATGAAAGAAGTATATAGCTTTTGAAGAATTTGTGGGTCCATAAGCAGAACTAGAAGATATCAGACTGAGTAAAGCCAGGTAGAAGGAAGGCACAGATATAAAATTACTTCTCTCTCTCTCTCTCTCTCTCTCTCCCTCTCTCTCTTTCTCTGATATGGGACTTATGGCAAGATAGACACATGGCAAGATAGTAATGGGCAACATAATAGGACAACTAATCCACACAACAGAGTTGGGGTGGTGTGTAGAGAGAGAGGTGTTGGACTTCACGGAAGAATAAAGGGGTGTACTGGTGATGGATGTGGTGTTGGAATTATGTGCATGAGAATCCATTATTAACAGCATTGTAAAACACAGAATATAAATACAATTTTAAAAATTACTTATCAACTTACTGATTTTGAATGTTGTAGATTTAAAGAGATTATAGCTCTTTTTACCAATATGTCTGTTCATGTCACTATCTCCACACATACAACTCACACACACTCATGCATATCTCCAATATGTGGGACAAAAAAGAAACATAGTAAGGGAACAACAAATTATCAAAGTTATTGGAATTGGAAATTTTGTCTGTAGAATCAAAGTTACATGTGATTCGTGGGCTTGGGGGTATCATTGGCACTTGTGGTTTAAAGTGGTTTCTCTAGTGATGGAAATGGTAGTGGAATGATGTATGCATCAAAAATATGATTAAACGTATTATAAATAGTTAAACCTCAGTAAAATTACTTTAAGGAAGTGAAAAACATGGGTCAGGTGAGAGAACTCAAAAGAGGTGGAACTCTTGCAGCTTCAAGGACCTGAGTTTTATCTCTTGCATCCTAAGTTTGATCCAGAGCATCCCAAGTTCCTACCTTCTGCAACATAGATATGGTTTTGGAGGTCCCTGAGCACTTTTGGGAGAGTGTGCCATAAAAATAAATAAAATAACATATACTAGGAGGCTTCAATAAAATATGCTGAAAAAGATACAAGATATGGCTGGAGAGATCAGAAGGTAGAGCATTGGCCTTGCATGCTTGTAACCCAGTTTCAACCCTGGGCACCCCATATGGTCCACCAGCCTCTCTGTGAATGATCCCTGAACACAGAGTCAAGAGTAAGGCCTGTGGGGGGTGGCCGAGCCCTCTTACGTAATGAACTCAACTTCATTTAGGAAGTACTTAGGGCCAAAAGCTCCCGGAGACAGCTTCTCTCGTGTGATGGGAAGACTGCTATCTAATCTCACTGAAAAGATCAGGTTAAAATTTATGCAAATCACTTGGCACAAAGATCAGCACATGTTCTTTCTCCATTATTGGGTGATATTAAAGTTATTACTATTGTATATCATCTACTAAATTCCAACAGTCTAAATATATCAATGTTAAAATGACTCAGAAGAACAAAGTAGAATTCAATTCTAAAATTCTAATGCGTCTCGGACCCAGACCGTCCCAGCCCCTACCCCCTCCACTGCTGCCCTGGGGGATGAGTACCTATCCCCAGCACTGCCCCCCTCCACACACTGCCGCCCTTCTGGGCGGTGTGCCGATCTTCAGCACCAGACCTGTTTGTTTCCCTGCCCCAGGTGTGTGACCCCCCCTTAACCAGCTTCCCACCTACAGCTCTATAGGGGGAGTGGCCTCTGAGACAGGGGGCGTGGCCTCTGCAGAAATGGGCATAAGCTCTTGTAAGGCCATTGGCTGCTCCCGCTGCCGAAGTCATTTTCCCTCTACCTGGCAATCTGGTGTCATATCTCAGTCTCCATTGCCTTAGTCCGTGAGTAACATCCTACTACCCCAAACACAGAAGGCCAAGAGGCCTCCAGCCTATTCCAATTTCACCAAAATACCAATGAATACAAGAAGCTGTACAAGCCCAGTATAAAAGAGCACATTCTCCGAAAGCATCACTGGAGGCATCACTTAAGGAAGAGAGGAACATCTGAGAGGAAGGACATGTTCTAGAAGAGGAAAATTAAAAAGGGACCACCATCAACCGAGCACATCCAGAATTCTCACTTGCAACAAGAGGGAATAGGGATAGTGAACTGGAAGGTCACTCCTCCATACCACCACCACAACATAAAGAAACAGTGCAAATCCCCACCCCAAGGAGAGGAGGATGAAAAGAGTCCCTAAGCCTAAAAAGGCATTTCCCACAAATGTGAGCTCTCCGATAAAGAATTCAGAGATGAAATACTGAAGATTTCCAATGAACTCAAAGAAACAATGGAACAGGTATCCAGTAAATTAAAGAAGGACATGAAAGAAACAATGGAACAGGCAGCTGAAAAAATACAGGAAGACATAAGAGCAGAAACAAAAGAGCTACAAAAAGAAGTGTCACATGTAAAGGATTCAGTAGATAGAATAAAAAACTCAGTTGGTCCCCTCAACAGTAGAATGGCTACAGCTGAAAGCAAAATCAGTGAGCTTGAAGATGAGCTACAGGAAGCCTACAAGCAACAACAAGCAATGGGAAGAGACCTCAAGATAGCTCTAGGGAAAATCAGAGTCCTAGACGGATGATCTCAATAGGAATAACATCAGGATCATCAGAGAAGCAGAAGGACAGGAAGCAACCCCAATAAAAAAGCCACAGTTAAAGAAATCATTGTTGAAAAGTTCCCAGAGCTGGAGATTGCAGGCATCCAGATTCAAGGGGTCTGAAGGGTCCCAGCTAAAAGAGACCCTAACCAAAAAACACTTCAAGATATGTCATAGTTAGAATGATGGATGTCACAGATAGAGACACAATACTGCAAGCAACAAGGTCAAAGAAGGAAATCATATGCAAAGGATCATCCCTTAGATTCACAGAAGACCTATCATAGGAAACCCTCCAAGCCCAAAGGCAGTGCTGGGATATAGTGAAAAAACTCAATGAAATGAATACTTCACCAAAAATACTATATCCAACTAAACTCTCATTAAAACTCAAAGGAATGATACACTATTTTGTGGATAAACAACAGTTCGGGAACTTCATAGACTCAAAACCAAATCTAAAAGAAGGACTAAAGGGGCTCCTGTAAGACAAGAAAAACCCCTACAAGCACAACAAACACTTACAGAAAGACGGCACAAAACCCCATGACAATAAAGTCTCTAAATGTCAATGGTCTAAATTCACCAATTAAGAGACATAGAGTGGCAAAATAGATTCAGACACTGAATTGAACCCAATATTCTGCTGCATACAAGAAACAGATCTGAACAGTCAAAGCAAACACAGAGTCAAAGTCAAAGAATGGAAAATAATCCTGCAAGCAAACAACTTCCTCATAAGAGCTGGGGTGGCCTTACTAGTATCTGACAACATAGATTTCAGGTTGAAGAAGATTAGAAGGGACAGTGAAGGCCATTTTTTATGAATCAAGGTATATGTACAGCAGGAAGAAATCACACTCCTAAACGTATACACACCCAATGAAGGACCAGCTAAATTCCTACAACAACTGCTAACAGACCTTAAGAAGAACATTGCGAGCAACACAATAGTAGTTGGAGACTTCAACACAGTCTTTTCGCCTCTGGATAGATCAAGAATATTAAAACTCAGCAAGAAAATACTGGCTTTAGAGAAAGAAATAGAAGAGAGAGGGCTAATAGATCTATACAAGAATTTACATCCCCCAAAAAAGGATACACATTCTTTTCCAGTGCACATGGAACATTTTCCAGATTAGATCATGTGCTGGATCATAAAACATACTTCAACAGAATTAGGAATACATTGTATCAACTATCCTTTCAGAACACGATGCACTGAAAAACATGTTAATCATGTACAAATTCATAAAACCAAATCAAACACCTAAAAATTAAATGAGTCAATGTTGAACAATGAGTGGTTCAGGGAGGAAATCAAGGAAGAAATCAAAAGGTACCTGGAAACAAATGAGAATGAAGACACGAGCTACCAGAACCTATGGGATGCAGTTAAGCCGTGTTAAGGGGAAAATTTATAGCCCTGCATGCATTTCTCAGGAAGGAAGAAAGGGCCCACATAAATAACTTGATTTCACAGCTCAAGATTTTAGAAAAGGACAAACAAAAGGAACCCAAAATGGCAGAAGGAAAGAAATAATAAAACTTAGAGCAGAAATCAATGACATAGAAACCCAAAAGACAATTCGAAATATCAATGAAATCAAGAGCTGGTTCTTTGAGAAAATAAACAAGATTGATAAACCACTGTCAAGACTCACAAAGAAAGAGACAGAGAGAACCTTAGTAAACCAAATCAGAAATGAACATAGGGACATCACAACAGAAACCAAAGATATTCAAAAGATTATCAGAGACTACTTTGAAAGTCTGTAGGCCACGAAACAAGAGAACCTAGAAGAAATGTATAAATTCCTGGATTCCTATAATCTCCCAAGGCTGAATCAAGAAGACCTGGAATATCTGAATAGTCCTAATAATATCAAAGAAAATGAAACTGTAATTGAAAGTCTTCCCCAAAAGAAAAACCCATTTCGAGATGGATTAATTAGCGAATTCTTCCAAACATTTAAAGAGGACATATTGCAGTTCTTCTCAAGCTTTTCCAGAAAATTGAAGAAACAGAAACTCCCCCAAACAATTTCTATGAGGCTCATATCTCCCTAATACCAAAAGCAAACAAAGACACCACAAAAAAGAAAACTACAGGCTGATATCCCTTATTAACACGGATGCAAAGATCCTCAACAAAATATTAACAAATAGAATCCAACATCTCATCAAAAAGATTATATACCACGACCAAGTGGGATTCATCCCAGGGATGCAAGGATGGTTTAATATTAGAAATCAAACAACATAATCCATCATATCAACAAGATAAAAGATAAAAACCACATGATCATATCAATAGATGCAGAGAAAGCATCTGATAAGATCCAGCACCCGTTTATGATGAAAACTCTCACCAAAATGGGTATACAAAGGACTTTCCTCAATATAGTCAAAGCCATCTACTACAATCCTATGGAAAGCATCATCCTCAATGGGGAAAAACTAAGAGCCGTCCCTCTAAGATCAGGGATGAGACAAGGATGCCCACTCTCTCCACTTCTGTTCAACATAATACTGGAAGTGCTTCCAATAGCAGTTAGGCAAGAAAATGATATAAAGGGCATAAAGGTAGAAAAGAAAGAAATCAAGCTCTCACTATTCGCAGATTATATGATAATATACTTAGAGAACCCTAAAACCTCTACCAAGTAACTCCTAGAAACAATAGACTTGTATAATAAAGTTTCAGGGTATAAAATCAATACCCAAAAATCCATGGCTTTCCTATATGCAAGTAATGAGAAAGAAAAAGTGGCCTGGAAAAAAGCAATCCCATTCATAATCCATGTCTCAGAAAATCAAGTACCTCGGAATCAGCTTAACTTAGGAGGTAATGGACTTGTACAAAGAAAACTACAAAATGCTACTTCAAGAAATAGAAGTGGACACAAGGAAATGTAAAGACATCCCCTTCTCATCGATTGGGAGAATTAACATTGTCAAAATGGCAATACTCCCCAAAGCATTGTACAAATTCAATGTGATCCCTGTAAGGATACCTATGGCATTCTTCAAAGAAATGGAGTAAACACTCCTGAAATTTGTATGGAACAATAAACCTCAAGAATATTTAAAAAATTCTTGGGAAAAAGAAATGGGAGGAATCACCCTCCCCAACCTCAATCTCTACTACAAAGCTGTAATAATTAAAACAACATGGTACTGGAACAAAAGCAGAGACTCAGACCAATGGAACAGGGTTGAATACACTGACATACATCCCCAAATATATGATCATCTAATCTTTGATAAGGGAGCAAGAAATGTGAAGTGGAGCAAGGAAAGCCTCTTAAACAAATGGTGCTGGCAAAATTGGACAGCTACATGCAAAAAAATGGGCTCAGATCTCTACCTAACACCATGTACAAAAATCTCATCAAAGTGGATTAAAGACCTCAACATCAGACCGGAATCCATAGGTACATGGAACACAAGTTTCGCAAAACCTTCCAGGACATTGATGCTAAAGGTATCTTCAAAGATGACACGCCACTGGCCAAGCAAGTGAAAACAGAGATAAACAAATGGGACTATCCTAAACTAAGAAGCTTCTGCACCTCAAAAGAAACCGTGACCAGAATGCAAAGACAGTCTACAGAGTGGTAAAGGATATTTACCCAATGCTCATCTGATAAGGGGTTGATATCAAGGATATACAAGGCACTGGTTGAACTCTACAAGAAGAAAACATCCAACCCCATAAGTAAATGGGGGGAGGAAATGGACAGAACTTTTCTCAAAGAAGAAATCCAAATGGCTAAAAGACACATGAGAAAATGCTCTACATCGCTAATTATCAGGAAAATGCAGATCAAAACAACAATAAGCTATCATTTCACACCGCAGAGACTGGCAACCACTGTTTGCACAGATGTGGGGAGAAAAGACTCTCCTTCACTGCTGGTGGGAATGCCGACTGGTTCAGCCCTTTTAAAAAACAATATGGACAATTCTCAAAAAAATTAGAATTTGAGCACCCAGTTGACCCAATAACAATACCACTCCTGGGAATATATCCCAGAGAGGCAAAAAGGTATAGTAGAAATGACATCTGCACTTGTGTGTTCATTGCAGCACTGTTTACAATAGCCAAAATCTGTAAAAAATCGGAGTGCCCCAAAACAAATTACTGGCTAAAGAAACTTTGGTACATCTACACAATGGAATACTATGAGCTGTTAGAAAAAATGAAGTCATGAAATTTGCACATAAGTGGATCAACATGAAAAGTATCGTGTTAATGCGTTTGAAGTGAGTCAGAAAGAGAGAGACAAACATAGAAAGATTGCACTCATCTGTAGAATATAAATTTACAAAGTGGGAGACTAATACCCAAGAGTAGTAGATAGAGATAAGGACCAGGAGGTCTGCTCCATGGCTCGGAAAATGGCCTCACATGCTGGGGGGAAAGGCAGCTGAGATAGAGAAGGGAACACCAAGTAGAAGATGTTGTGAGGACACATTTGGGTTGAAAGATGCATACCAAAAGTAGGCTATCCACCGAACATGATGGCCACTCAATACCTCTATTGAAAACTTGAATGCTTAAAGGAAAGAGAACAAAAGGGAGTGCCCTGCAGAAGAAGTGGGGTGGAAGGTGGGGGATAGGGTGGATGGAGGTGGTGGGAGGGATACTGGGATCACTGTGGAGGAGAATGGGCACTGGTGGAGGATGGGTAAATAATCATTGTATGTCTGAAATGCAAAAATGAAAGTTCATAAGTTTGTAACTGTACTCCATTGTGATTCACTAATTAAAAATTAAAAAATAAAAAGTACAAGAAAAAAGTAAAATAAAATTCTAATGGGAAGTCCAGCCAAACCACTTCCCCACGCTACATATATGAAAGGCTTTCTGCCTCATGGAATGCTGGGGTAATATTATAAATCTCCCACAGACAAAGGATCAGTTATTAGAGGTTCCTCCATTCACAGGAAACACTGATAGGATAGATTCCTCCTACCCTGCCCCACTGAATGGAGTGGTTTCCCTTCCCTTGTTGTTGATGTTGTTTTCTTTTTTTTTAATTTAATAGTTTATTTTTAATTAGTGAGTCAACATGAGGGTACAGTTACAGATTTATACATTTTTGTGCTCATGTTTCTCCCTTACAAAGTTTGATAACCCATCCCTTCACCAGTGCCCATTCTCCACCACCAGTAAACCCAACATCCCTCCCCCCCTCCCCAGTCCTGTCTCCCCCCACCCCACACTGCCACTATGGCAGGGTATTCCCTTTTGTTCTCTCTCTCTGATTAGGTGTTGTGGTTTGCAATAAAGGTGTTGAGTGGCCATTGTGTTCAGTCTCTAGTCTATATTGGGCCCGCATCATCTTTCCCCCACATGACCTCCAACCACATTTTACTTGGTGTTCCCTTCTCTGAGTTGCCCAGAATGAGAGACCAGCCTCCAAGCCATGGAGACAACCTCCTGGTACTTATTTCTACTATTCTTGGGTGTTAGTTTTATAGTCTATTATTCTATAGTCCACAGATGAGTGCAATCTTCCTATGTCTGTCTCTCTCTTTCTGACTCATTTCACTTAGCATAATACTTTCCATGCTGATCCACTTATATGCAAACGTCATGACCTCATTCTTTCTAACAGCTGCATAGTATTCCATTGTATAGATGTACCAGAGTTTCTTCAACCAGTCATCTGTTCTAGGGCACTCGGGTTTTTTCCAGATTCTGGCTATTGTAAACAGTGCTGAGATGAACATATAAGTGCAGATGTCATTTTGACTATACTTTTTTGCTTCTCTGGGATATATTCCCAGCAGTGGTATTGCTGGGTCAAATGGGAGCTTAACCTCTAGTTTTTTGAGAATCGTCCATATTATTTTCCAAAAGGGCTGAACTAGCCGACATTCCCACCAGCAGTGTAGAAGGGTCCCTTTCTCCCCACATCCTCTCCAACAGCAGTTGCTTTTGTTTTTTTGTATGTGTGCTAGCCTCTGTGGTGTGAGGTGGTATCTCATGGTTGTTTTGATCTGCATCTCTCTGATGATTAGTGATGTAGAGCACTTTTTCATGTGCCTTTTGGCCATTCGTATCTCTTCCTTGGTAAAGTTTCTGTTCATTTCTTCACCCCATTTTTTGATAGGGTTGGACGTTTTCTTCTTGTAGAGTTCAACCAGTGCTTTATATACCCTTGATATCAACCCCTTATCTGATGGATATTGTGTAAATATCCTTTCCCATTCTGTAGATAGTCTTTGTATTCTGGTCGCTGTATCTTTTGCTGTGCAGAAGCTTTTTAGTTTAATGTAGAACTGCAGACCAATGGAACAGGGTGGAATATCCCCACACACAACCTCAAATGTACAATCATCTAATCTTTGATAAAGGTGCAAGAGATGTGAAGTGGAGCAAGGAAAGTCTCTTTAATAAATGGTGCTGGCACAACTGGACAACCACATGCAAAAAAATGGGCTTAGAACTCGATCTGACACCATGCACAAAAGTCAGATCAAAATGGATTAAAGACCTCAACATCAGACCACAAACCATAAGGTACATTGAAGACAAGGTAGGCAGAACCCTCCAGGATATTGAAGATAAAGGTATCTTCAAAGATGACACGGAACTAAGCAATCTAGTAAAAACAGACATCAACAAATGGGACTACATTAAACTAAAAAGCTTCTGCACCCTTGTTGTTGATGTTGTTTTCCTCCAGGTGTTTGCAGGCATGAAGGGGTGGAACAGTCTCTAGATCCCACTGTTACTGCAGAGCTCAATGTTATGCGGCACCTTGCCAAAAAGTTTACTGTGAATATGCACTCCATGTTGGCGTGACTTAAGGTCCCTTTGAGCCTGCAAGTTGCTGTGTGTTCCAATGTCACCTCTGACTCTTTGAAGAGAGGTAATTGTCATTTGATGATTTCCAAACTATGCTGCATTTAGGTGTGTGGGGTGAAAAGCCATAAAATTCAAGTTTGGAATGATCTAAACATTTAGATAAGTTATTTTTCAATTTTAGGAGAGCCTAGAAACCAGATGTTTTCAGAAGGACTGAGAAACCTATCAGCCTCATCTCTCCTCCATAATAACTCCCTAAGATAGCAACCCGATGATAGTGTGTCACTTTTACTGGATTTAATAGTATTTTCTATGATATAGAATGCCAAGAATTCTCCATGTACTTGTTATGTAATCTTGGATAAATGAGTTGCTGTCTCTAAATATCATCTTTTCATCCATAAAACAGGTGTAAAGGGAACATGATAAGATCCACATGCTTTTTCGAATAAAGAGGAAATATGTTTTTCACAGCAAAAATCCTCCTCCTTTATATCTCTGTTCTGGGGTTATTGTCATATTGTAATAATCAATTTAACTAACAGAGATGACTTGGAAAGGGCAGAAAGCATTGGATATGTGACAAGGAGGGGAGTTCTAGTATAGTCAATGAAAGCTTTGCTTGACTAAGCTTTGAATTTATCTTAACTGATTATTTCAAAACTGTAATAAAAAGTTCTTTGTGTGTGGGAAAATTTCTTCGATCCCTTTGGGAAAACTCCTGTTCAAAATATAGGAATAAAGTTCTTTAGGCATCTGGAAAAAAAATATTCTTTAGGCATCTGGACCAATTTCTTATATTATAAATAGATGGAAGACCCTAATGTGTTAAACAATTTGGGAAAATTCTGGGATGGAGAGAGTGCAGGAGGTGAAGAATTGCCTTGCATGCGACATACCTGTTTCAAATCTGCAGCACTACCTGTGGTCTCTGGAGTACTGCTGCCAGGCTCCTTCCTGGGCTCTGAGGCAGGAATAGCCAAACACAGCTGAGCACAGCCCTAACTGCCTCCACAACCATCCCACCCCCACCAAAGAAAAAGTGAAAATTGAGAAGTGGACACACCAGGAAGAAACAAACAGGCACCAAAAGTATATGAGCACAATTTTATTTATCATTAGATGTAATTGGGGGATGAGGAGCATTTGTTTCATTAAAAGTGAGCAAATCTGGGGATTAAGTGACTTCTTTTTATAGTTGGTTGGAATGCTGAGTGGTCTAGCCTTTCTGGAAAACAATATGGGCACACCTCAAAAACTAGAAATTAAGCTCCCGTTTGACCCAACAATACCACTTCTGGAAGTATATCCCAGGGGTGCACAAAAAGCACAATAGAAATGACATATTCACCTGTATGTTCTGTGCAGAACTGTTCACAATAGCCAGAATCTGGAAGCAACCCAAGGGCCCGAGAATAGACAACTGGTTGAAGAAACTAAGGTACATATACACAGTGGAATACTATGCAGCTGTTAGGAAAGATGAAATCATGAAATTTGCTTGTAAGTGAATGGACATGGAGAGTATCATGCTAAGTGAAATGAGTCAGAAATAGAGTGATAGACATAGAATGACTGCACTCATTTGTGGAATATTTTATATTCCACAAATATTTTATATTCCACATAATATGAGACTGACACACAAGGACAGTAGAGACAGGGCCAGGAAGATTGCTGCACAGTTGAAAGCCTGTCTCATGATCTGGAGGAGAAGGACGCTGGGATAGAGAAGAGAACACTAAGTCAATGATGATTGGAGGGATTGCTAGGGGTGGGAGATGTGTGCTGAAAGTGATAAAGGACCAAACATGACGATCTCTCAGTATCTGTATTGCAAACCATAATGCCCCAAAGTAGAAAGAGAGTAAGAAGGAAATTGTCTGCCATAGAGGCAGGGGTTGGTGCTGGGTGGGGGTGGCAGGAGGGATACAGGGAATATTGATGGTAGAAAATGTGCACTGGTGGAGGATGGTTGTTCTATCATTTTATGACTGAAACTCGATCATTAAAGTTTTGTAACTGTATCTCATGGTGATTCAATTAAAAAAAAAGGTGGAGGGAGAGTGAGAAAAATTGGGACCAGAGAGATAGTACAGTGGGTAGGACATTTGCTCTCCATGTGCCAGACCAGGCTTTAGTCCTGACACCCTATGTTGCTCCCCCAGCCTGTCAGGAGCGAGTTCTGAGCACAGAGCCAGGAGTAAGCCATCCTGGGTGATATCCAAAAACAAACAGAAAGAGACAAATATTAGGATATTTGAGGATCTGCTGAAATGACTAGGGCATAAAGGAGACACAAACTCTATGGCCTCGTCACCACTGAGAGGTTAGCTGAAAATATGCTAGTTTAAATTTTTGAATTTTAAGGGTTTTTTTTTTTTGTGTGTGTATGTGTTTGACAGAGTCTAAGCACCCAACCTGGATTAAGGACAGAGGTAAAAATGGGTGACCAATAGCTAGGCAGAATTTTTTGTGGCCTTCAGAGATGTAATAAAATATTGAAAACTTCACACCTTCAAGCACCATCTAGTTTCTCACTAAAGAAATTTGCTAAAACCTGAAGCTCCCCAAGGTAGCTGTGGTTCAGGATTGAGGACTCACATAACTTTAGTAATATGTATTTTGTTATTGAAGAATACCATTACAATTTTAACAGGAACTGCATTGAATCTGTATAATGCTTCGGAGAAGATGGACATTTTTAACAATGTTAATTATTCCATTCCAGAAACATGGACTCCTTCCCCATTTCCTTTCTATTTATTTTAATACTGACATAGTTTTTGATATGGTAAGTCATGGCAACCTCTTTCATTAAGTTGTTTTTTATGTAGTTGATTTTATCAATTATAAACAAAATTTTAATTATCTTTTAGTTCACCACTTAGAAGTGCAACAGATTTTTTCACATTGATTTCTTTAGCCTGCCATTTATATTTTTTATTGTTTCTAATAGTAATTGATGGAGTCCTCATAGTGTGTTATGCATATTATCATGTCATCTGAAATTAGTGATAGTGTAACTTCTCATTGAGTGTTTTTTTCTGTTCTTGTTGCTGTGGCTAGGACTTTCAATGCCATATTGAATAATAAAAATGACAAAGAACATTCTTGTTTTATGCCTAGCCTTAGAGAAAAAGCTTTGTTTTTCACCATATGTAAGCTACAAACACATTACTTTCAAAGAATGTAGACCAAAGAATAAGACCAACACTTGACTTTCCTACAGAAAATGTGAAATCTAAGGGTTGTAAATGATCAGTCATTTAGTCCTTTTGTGATATTAATCCCATTTTGGGGTGGTGGGGGCACACCTGACAGTGCTCAGGGCTCCCCCAACTCTGTGCTAGTGGGATTGCTCTTGGCAGGGGTCAGGGAACCATACGTGATTCCAGGGATCAAATTAAATAGGGTTGGCTGGATGTGAGGCAAATGCCTTACCTCTGTTATTATCTCTCTGGCTCCTATGTACTTTTAAAGTACTACAAGAAAATAAGGCCAAACTACAAATCTATGCCTCACCACAATATCCTTGGCAAGGAAATAAAAATACCTTTCTGAAAATAATTTCTTATAAAAACAAAATCTGCCATATTTTATTGTTAGAAAACATACACTATGAGTAATACTAAAGACTATTTGTCAGACAGAAGGAAAATGCTCCTGGTGAGAAGCATGAAAATAAAGAATAGTAATATCAAGGGTAGATATCTGAGTACAGAAATGTGTGGATAAAAAAATGGTTACAGTATAAGGCAATAATAACAATATGTTACTTTATTCACAGAATCCCAATGTGTGAAACAATACACAGAAGATTGGAGGAGAGTCCAGTGGGCTTAATATCTTTCATTAAATGAACTTTTAACAAAAGGAAAAGTTTTTTTTCTTCAGCAGTAACAGATATTTTATTTTGGTTACTGAATTTTTGACACAATTGAGAATCTCATAATAGTTTTGTAGCCCTGCAATAGTTGGTTCTGTAGTGAATTATTTGTTCATTAACAAGACATCTCTTGATATGAGAAATACAAAGGTGTTACTAAATTATTTTATATCTTCCAAAGACTACAGAATTTTAAAAAATGTTTTAATATGTGAGATAGGTTTATAATTTTAGAGAATACTTAGTACTTGTGGGGTAACTGTATTATATATTTTATTATATGTGAATATACTTTATTGTGTGTATAACATTTACATAAATAGATATATTCTTTTAGTTCCTAAGTCACATTTAAAAAAATTTTTTATTAGTCAATCACTATGGGGTACAGTTATAAACTTATAAACTTTCATGTTTGTATTTGGTTTACATCCCTCCACCAGTGCCCAATCTCCTCCACCAATTTTCCCAGTATCTCTCCCACCATCCCCACCCCAACCCCCACCCCCACCACTCCACCCTGACTTTGTGGCAGGGCATTCCCTTTTGTTCTCTCTCCTGTTGGATGTTGTAGTTTGCAATAAAGGTATCTTCAAAGATAACACACCACTGTCCAAGCAAGTAAAAACAGAGATAAATAAATGGGACTATCTTAAACTAAGAAGCTTTTGCAACTCAAAAGAAATAGTGACCAAGGTACAAAGACAGCCTACAGAATGGGAAAGGATATTTACCCAATGTCCATCTGATAAGGGGTTGATATCAAGGATATACAAGGTATTGGTTGAACTCCAGAATAAGAAAACTGCCAACCCGATCAAAAAATGGAGTGGTGAAATGAACAGAAACTTTCCCAAAGAAGAAATCTGAATGGCTGAGAGGCACATGAGGAAATGATCTACATCACTAATCATTAGGGAGATGCAGATCAAAACAATGAGATATCATCTCACACCACAGAGATCGGCCCACATCCAAAAAAACAAAAACAGCCGGTGTTGGCATGGATGTGGGGAGAAAGGGACTCTCCTTCACTGCTAGTGGGAATGCCGACTGGTTCAGCCATTTTGGAAAACAATATGGACAATTCTCACAAAACTAGAAATTGAGCTCCCATTTGACCCAGCAATACCACTCCTGGGAATATATCCCGGAGAGGCAAAAAGGTGTAGTAGAAATGACACCTGCATTTCTATGTTCATTGCAGCACTATTTACAATAGCCAAAATCTAGAAAAAAACGGAGTGCCCCAAAACAGATGACTGGTTAAAGAAACTTTGATACATCTACACAATGGAATACTATGCAGCTGTTAGGAAAGATGAAGTCATGAAATTTGCATATAAGTGTATCAACATGGAAAGTATCATGTTGAGTGAAATGAGTCAGAAAGAGAGACAGACATAGAAAGATCACACTCATCTGTGGAATATAAAGTAGCAGAATGAGACACTAACACCCAAGAGTAGTAGAGATTAGAACCAGGAGGTCTGCCCCACAGATTGGAAACTGGCCTCACATGCTGGGGGAAAAGGCAGCAGAGACAGAAGAACACCTAGTAGAGAATATTGGGAGGACCCAATCGGGTTGAAAGCTGAGTACCAAAAGTGGACTATAGACAAAAGGAAAAGTTTTAATTGGGTTTAGTTATGCGTATTGTAATTTCTAGCACGACCACTATAAAACAGCAACTATTGTACATGGAAAATTCTAATAGAGAAGAAAATTAGATAATTACAGAGAAAAAGGATGAGTGTCCTTCAGCACTTGAATCCAGGCATTTGGTGAGAAGTCACTCTGCCCTGCAGAGTTTAGAGCCGACTCCCAGTTTTGCAATTGGGAGGGGGCCAGTGTGCTCAGGTCAAGTGCTATGTGACTCCAGGAGGTCTTAGGGAAGCCTGAGGTGCTGGGGACGAAACCTGGGCCCTCGGCATGTAATGAGGATTTTCTTATCTTTTATCCCCTGGTCTTTTTCTTTAGGAAAACACCTTAAAGAACCATTTGAATGTGAACTAATTATGCCTTGGGTTGGCAGGAGAAAATGAGAAAACAAAGATATAATTTACTATATAGCACTGCACTGTTGTCCTTTGTTCATCAATTTTGTCGAGCGGGCGCCAGTAACATCTCATTGTGAGACTTGTTGTTATTGTTTTTGGCATATCGAATACGCCATGAGTGGCTTGCCAGGCTCTGCCATGCAGGCAGGATACTCTCTGTAGCTTGCCAGGCACTCTAAGAGGGATGGAGGAATTTACTATATATAGAATATTATCCAGTAATGTATGAGTTTTGTGTTGGAAGTTAAAGGTAATCAAGTGAGACCTGAAGTGGGGTTGGAGGTGGGGATTGTCATAATGTTATGCTGAGAGATCAGGGTCCAAAGTAAAAATCTGACCAGCATAAGGCTTGGTTGGTTTTAGCCTGTATTATTTTCAAACCTTTACAAAATGTGGAAAACACAGCTTAGTGATGCCAAAGAAGAAAGGATGCACCCCAGCTCACACCTGGGCTATTCAGCAGGGCAACAGCAGCTACAGGAATTGAGAGTGAACAGATGTTTTGTGTTTAGTTGGAGTCAGATTCACAGCAAGCAGCTCCTGAGTGAACAAAAGGTCACTTTGAAATTCTCTGAAATCTTTATGGTCTGATTGTCTGTGTAATACTGCATGAGGGGGGTCACTGAACTTCCCTTAAGGATCGGCTTAAGTCTTTTTTATTTGGAGACTAGTGTCCTCTGGACAGCAGGAGAATTTGCAAGCAGATAGCCATGCATTTCATGTGTTCCTGCTCATTGCAAGGTCCTCAGTGAATTCTACCATTATCCTTACCACCTATAACAGAAAACAAAGCATTTTTGATTCAATTCTATCCTTTTCCATCCCCACTCCTCTTTCTCTGATCTTCCCTGAGCTGAAAGGATGGTGTCAAGTTAGGAAGGGTTATCTGTAATCTGATGTGGAGGCTTAATTATCTCAGACAAAAACTACTAATGAGGAAACAGCATTATCTTTCACACATGAAGCTATTCTGATGAAAATTAATTTACGACAAGTGTTCTCTCCTCCAGGCTTCATTAGAAAGGGGCTCTGTCCTCCTTCCCTATCACTTCTCACTTTCATTAACTCAGTCTCACAGGAAATCAAAGAGCAGAGATAGTTCTTTCCACACCTTCAACAGGAAAGGAAATGGGAGAAATGAGGGAGTGAAGGCTGACTTTCTTTGGGAGTCTCTCACTTTCTCTTTGGCTAACTTTAATCTAACTCTCTTTCTCTCCACCCCAGACTCCCTTGCCCCTGTATACCCCTCTTCTGTTGCCTTCACCCTCTCCCTTCATCTCCCCCTCACTCTCCTTTCTCTCCCTCCTTTATTGCCATCTGGTGCCTGGCTAGTTGTCTCTTTTCTTCCTTTTACTCATTAAACCTCTCCCTTGTTCTTTGTTTACTGGTAAACAAGGACCCGGGATATATTGGAGTACAGGCAGTTTCCGAGTTGAGAACTAGAGTTTTCTTTCCTACAATGAGGAAAAGGGGACTAGTCCTCAAGAAATAGAGTTGGGAAGGGAATAAAATTTGGAATTAAGGCCATTCAACAGAAAAACACCCTATGAGACTTCTTAGAGCTCTCATGGAAAGTGTTGGGAAATGCCAAGAAGTGACCAAGACAGAAGTGTTACAGTTAAATATCCCGCCCCCATTCCATGCCCTTGTATTGCTTTTTATTACTGTACATTCTTGTTTTCTGCAGAATCAGCAACAAAAATCTACACCTTAACTTTTGTAGCTCAGGTAGACCTGGCTGAGACAAACTTGTCCCATACCCAGTGTTGGAGAGAATGTCCAGGGATTAATGAACATTGGTTCTCTCAATGCCTAGTCTCAGGGTGGACATGGCATGGAGAAAAAGGCAGGGACCTCTTCTGGTCAGGGCCAGGTTTTGTCTGTGTTTTCTTTCAGACAGAATCTTCCAGGAAAGGCTGCAGGTCTTCTCATGATTATTGTCTCCTTTGCAGTTCAAATAGATGTTCTCTAGTTTCTTAACCTGTGGGTCACAACCCAATAAAGGAGTCATATAATTAAGCATGAAGGTTGTGGGGGAAAGTTGGAAGTAGTAGAAGGCTCCTCAATGTGCAGTGACCAAAAATTAATTCAGAATCAAACATCTAATGAATTCCAGGTGTTGCTGGCAGTGCTCTTCTGTTTGTGCTGCATTTCTCAGAAGAAAGTGGCTCATGAGAAACTTGACCTATACCGAGTGTGCACTCGCTAAGGAATAAAATATGCAGAGTACAAACATGAAAGAGATATTTAAGAATCTCTCCTAAATAGAGTTGTGCCAGTGTGGCAGCTGGTGTGTGTTGATCTCTAATAGTTTGGCCTATACCCACACGGTGGCTGTCTGTTCCTCTTTATGCTCACCCCTGTCTTTCTGACTGTCAAAAGCAGCCACAGCATCACTTGCTTGAGCCCAGAAAGCAAGGGTCTGAGCTGTGCACAGCAGATCAAAGAACCAGCAGAGGGAACACAGTTTTGATGCCTTGAAGTCTCTGTGATAGCGGGCAAACGGCCAAGAGTGATGGTGTCAGTCAAAGCTAATTGGAACAGGACAAGTGTGTGGAGCAGTTCATGGGTTCTGTCACTCTCGGACTGACTGACCCTGGGCAGGCGGCTCATTCTGTACACAATGGAGACACCGGCAACTGCAGCTCCCAGGCACATGCATATGTGAATGGGCACATATGCATCACACCCGCGCCCACCCTCAGAAGTACCCACTTGATACACTGGGCTGCTTTTCAGATATCCCTTGACAGTGACAGGTTGCTCTGACCATTCTGCAGAGTCTGCCATACTAAGTGGGGGGGGGGGTGTGGGAACATGGGGCCCTCGGACTACAAATTTGCTGATTCTGTTAAAACCCTCGGCTAGGTAACTCCAACTAGATTCAGGTTGACATCCACTTGCAGTGGCACTAACACATTTTTCAAACATCAGTCAGTTCCGTCCTGAGTGAAAGGACACATCATCACAAGATTTGAATAAATCGATCCCCAAATAAGTCATTTTCTCCTGCTGGTGGGTATAGATGTCTAATAGTTATCAGTCTTTCATTTGAAACTGACATCATTTTTATTTCTAGAGAGAAAGAGCCCCTGGTGGGCTCAAAATGGGGCATCCTTCACAATTTTCCCAGACCAGTGACCCCTGAACCAAGGCCAGACACACGCTGATTGGCCAAGTCTGGCTGCTTACCCAGGCCAGTGGCCAGAGCCAGCTCTCCCAACTCTGCCAGCCGCTAATAATAGCCACTCACAGGCCTTGTCCTCATTACTTCCAGATTGCTCTAGAGAGAGTCAGTTTTACCTTTCCTTAGTTCTTTCTTTCTTTTTTCCATGGTCTGGTGAGTAGACTTCCGGAGGAGAGCAGCAAGGCATGGCTCTTGTTGCTGGAAGATCACACAGAGCTCTGTTTCCAGGCTGCTGTTGTGGCTTGCCAGGAATGAATTAAATGTTTCCACAGAATCATTTGCTCTGCTCCTAATCGGCTCTGTGAAGCATTTTCCTTCCCCTGCTCGTTTAACAGGGACATGCTGGCTCCCTCATTCAGACACCTAAGGCGAGGGCTTTTGGGAAAAAGGAAAATGGAAAACCATGAGAGGCCCTTTTAGAAGCACAAAGCGGGTGGTGGCGAGGAGGAATGGAAACTCTGGACTGAGTGTCAGCTTTGCCTCGGAGCAGCAGAGAGGATAGAAAACAGCCCCTCCACCAGAACCACGGTCACAGAAATGGCAGGGGCAAGAACTTCAGGTGTTTGGATCCATGCACAAAAATTCCCCACTGGCAGTCATCACAGATGTTCTTCCCCCGACTTGCTCTTTTGTAAGATGGGGAAGGCCTGTTTTCCTCTCCCTGATTCATTCCTCTGGCTTGAAGGGAGACTTCCTGGGGGGCTCCCTCACTCTTCTTTTCCTGCGGGTGACCATCCAGCTACTGTGGGAGATGCCTTCAAGGGTGAGTGCCAGAAAGCATTGTTCCACAAAGGTTTCTCTGTTCTTCTCCTGGGTTCTCTTTTCCAATCCAAGAGTCCTTTCCCAAGAGTATCCCACTCTCTTTTGCAATAGCAGAACAGTGCTACCATATCCTCTCATATCCAACTAGGTCTTTGGATTTTTACTCTAATATAGCTTTCTCTTGAGGATAGTGTTACCACCCATATCGGTACCACCATGAGTGCCATGGCTTTGAACCTCAAGCCATTGCCTCTCTCTCTGCTCTGAGGAACATCTTCTCAGGGAGATTTGTATGCGACTCTCTCCTTCAACTCAGTACCAGTTTATTTATTTATTTATTTATTAAATTAATTTATTTTATTGAATCACCATGTGGAAAGTTACAAAGCTTGCAGGCTTATGTTTCAGTTATACAATACTCGTCCTTTCACCAGTGCACATATTCCACCACCAAAACCCCAAGTATACCTCCCACTCCCCCATTCCCGCTTGCATAGCTAATAAATTTCACTTCACTTTCTCTTTACCTTGATTATATTCCATATTTCAACACAAAACCCACTATTGTTGGAGTTTCCCCCCCAAAAAAAACAGCCCTGCTAACAAGGAAGCATTTGATACTTAGTTTTTCATTACTGAGAATGAAGAGATAGGAAGTCGTGCGGCCGCTATTGCCGCTATTGTGGCTGCACGGTTTGGGAGTTCTGTATTTTAGTATTTCAGTAACTAAGTCCAGAGAGATTTATGTTAGAAATTGCATCATTTCCCTTCCTGGGGCAGCATGGGGCTATGGCTTAGTTAACAGTCTAGAGACATTTCTGCGAGCAGCTGCTGGTATCAAAAGTAGTCTAGCTGGCCTCCGGATCGTGGTCCATCAGCATCAGAGTGACCACACAAACGTGTGGCCACCCGGGTCGCATCTCAGTGAATCAGTACCAGTTTTCACTGGACTTTGTTACAGCTTGTTCTCCAGTCATGCAGGGATCTGTGTGGAAGAAAGCCATCTCTTATTTTCAAGGCATTTCTCTTTCTCTCACATTATATATCAACACTAGAATCATCCTTCCAGCATTGTATTTCAAATATTTGCTTTATTAAATCCATAGAGTTATGTACTATGATACTTATGCCATCACACCATGGCACCAGTACCACTTCTAGTACCTGTGGTTGACATAGTTAATGGAACAATTCTTCTCTCATGAATCTCAGAGTCCTCAAAACTGTGTATCTGATGACAGTTTCAGTTCCATTAGAGTTGGTGCTGAGGATGGCATAATTTGAGGACGGCATCATTTGATCTTCCTTAGGTTGAATTCCCTGCCCACCAACTAATGCACTCATGAAAACTCAAAACTAAGATACCTGATACAAAACCAAACTTGACATTGATTGATTCTGCTACAATCTTTGCCAGGGGATTTGCAGTTTGTCTTGAATGAATCAACAAGAAGCAAGTATGTGTGACTGGGGAGTGGCGGGAGGGAGAGCACAACTTTATTAGGATGAAATTTGTCTCCTTTCAGAGTTGGTGATTACACCTGTTCATGCTATTTATTCATCTCTCACTGAATAGATGATGGGAATATTCTAGAATGTTTTGGTAAGTATATAGTATTCTAGAATGTTTTGATAAGCAATGACTGTCGTGGGAGAGACAGAAGGCAGCCTGAGACCAGCCCAGAGGCATCTCTCCTATAGCAAAACCTGTTATGCTCAAGCCAACACTTGTCTCAAAGAGTAGCTGTGATAATAAAGACCCTGTCTTGTGGATAATGTGTTCTCTAACACAAGGGAAGAGGGAGGCAATGAATATGACCTCAGTTATTTTTGTTGTTGTCTTATATTTTGGATTCAGTAATGGGAGCTAGAAAAGGGTGGCTTCCTGCCTAAGACAAATAATATAAGAAATTAATATGTGAAAAACATGAAATATCCCTTAATGAATGTAGCAAACTAGAAAAAAGAAAAGCAAAAATAAATAAAAATCCTCATGTGACCTTTCCCGAAACCCAAGACTCTAACAAATCTAGTGACTAATCATCATTTCTTCTGACTCCCTCCCCACCCATACCTCCACTACTCCCTGGCCTATTTCCAAGGCCTTCTGGGGATTTGATACTTTCCTGTGTTTCTTCTTGTGGCTTTTTCATGCTCCTAGCACTTCTGTTTCCAGTTTACAGGCTGGACTAATCCCATGCTGCATTCAGGACTGTGAGGATCCTAGGCCTAAGGCACACTAATCCTCTCCCTACTTGCTTGCCTGGGTCCCTGGCCTTTGTGTGTGTGTGTGTGTGTGTGTGTCTGTGTGTGTGTCTGTGTGTCTGTGTGTGTGTCTGTGTCCTAAAAAATGTCTACCCTTCTTCTTTGCCAACATTTCAATTGCTCCAGGCTTAGGGTAAGGCCCTTTCTTGACTTTCTCTAACTCAGACACAGGCTCTTTCTCAAGTTCAAGTTAGTGGTCAGTAGATTTCTTCTCTCTCTTATTGGTTCCTTCCCCAAAGTGAGTATGCAATGAAATCTTCCTTCTATAGCCTTTTCTTTGCTTTCCTTTTCCAGAAAATGAATTCACTTAGCATTTTTATCTCAACTGGGTTGCTGCTAATTAGCCCAGAGACTAGATAAATGGGCCAAGAAGCACTCTTGGGCAAACAATAAAATGTAAAAATAACCTTTGTGCCTAGCCTGTAATTTATGTCTTAATTTTTTTTCTAATTTTGTTTTGTTTGCTTTATTTTTGTCATAATAGCCAAACTCTTTATTTAATTTTTGTCATGAATTTTTACCTCCAAGAGGTAGACTATTCATTCAATGTGGAAACACCTTATACACTATTTCAAATCAAGAGAATTTTAAGAATGAAAGTGGTGCATTAATAATTATGCCAAAACTACAGAAATAAACCAGGAATTTTCTAGGCAACAGTTATATTCTTATTCTGATCTTGTCTTTTGTAGTTAATCTAGTGAGATCTAGCAGCTGGGGGCTCCATCTAGGGCCATTTCTCTTAGAAGTAATGATGTGTCACCACTATAGCTGTAGGCATAGGACTCCAAACCCATGGAAGTCTTGTTTTTTTTTCCAGGTTTTGTTTTTTGGTTGGTTTTGGGTGGTCACACAGAGTAGTGCTCAGAACTTACTTCTGGTTTTGCACTCAGGAACTACTTCTGGTGAGCTTTGGATACCATATAGGATTCTGGGGACTAAAACGGTGTCACTTCATCCTCAAATTTAGGAAGGTCTTCATTCAGTTGATGCCTTTCCACATGAAGGGACTTGAACAAGCAGATTCTTCAATGACTCTCAGTTTCCCCACAGGCATAATGAAGATAATGGTAATTGTTTCAAAGAAGACAATCCATAAAGATTGCATTTAAGGCACTTGTCTGGGTGTTTTAATGCATTCTACTTTCTTTTCCATCCTTTCCTAGTGAAACTCTTGGGACTATGCCAATCCTCATCGCAATTCTTCTCCTTTTAAAGGAAACTGGCCTGTGATCTGCTACTCAGTATTCTATCTAAAAACAGATTCCTGATTTTGTATTCCCAACATTTTCTAGTGTACCCAATAAAAGGACTGAAATTCAATACATTAGGTGAAGTGATTCTAATGTCTGAGGCAGAAAGAGAAGTTTAGCTTATGATCCAAATATGCAGGAACACGAGATGCATTCAGAGGAAGATGCTGCTAGATGATGAGTGAAAAAGATTAATCCTGCTACAACATAATTAAATAACCAAGAAGACAAATGTTTTAGGACAAAACCCTTTAGCTCTAAACCACTGGGTTTATTTCCACTGAGAAAGCCACTATGCCCCATGCCAGTGGCTAGTAGATTGTTTAGGGTGGGCTGTAATGCCCTGGAAAGAGAAGGATCTCACACAGAAGGTGCTGGTTTTACATGTCTGCTAGTCATCAGCCCTCAATCTCTCACACTGGCTGATCTAGTTCCTGTGCCTGTGAAATGGGTACAGGAATATTCACTACACTGGACTGCAATAAGGATGAAATCAGATGGTAGTGGAGTGGTAGTACAGCTGATAGGGTAATTGTTTGCACATAGCTAAAGCGGGTTTGATCCCTGGCATCTCATATGGTCCCCTACGCACTGCCAGGAGTAATTTCTGAGTGCAGATCCAGGAGTAAGCCCTGAATATCCCTGAATATGGCCTGAAAGCAAAAACAGAAAATAATGAAATAGAGATTATTGACATGGGGTTTTGTGTCATCTTCCTTTAGGGTTTGTTGTTCTTGTGGGGTTCTTCCTTGTCTTACAATAGCCCCTTTAGTCCTTCTTTTAAGTTTGGTGTTGAGTCTATGAAGTTCCTGAGCTGTTGTTTACCTGAGAAATAGTATATGGTTCCTTCGTGTTTGAGTGTTTGAGTGAGAGTTTAGCTGGATAAAGTATTCTTGGTAATGTGTTCATTTCGTTGAGTTTTTTCACTATGTCCCATCATTGGCTTGGAGGGTTTCCTCTGATAGGTCTGCTGTAAATCTAAGGGGTACTTCTTTGTATTTGATTTCCTTCTTTGACCTTGCTGCTTGCAGTATTGTGTCTCTATCCACAGCATCCATCATTCTGACTATGATGTGCCTTGGAGTCTTTTTATTTGGGTCTCTTTTTGCTGGTACTCTTCGGGCTCCTTGGATCTGGATGCCTGCCTCCTCCAGCTCTGGGAATTTCTTAGCAATCCCATCAGAAAATGGGGCGAAGAAATGAACAGAAACTTTCCCAAGGAAGAGAGACGAATGACCAAAAGGCACATGAAAAAGTGCTCTACATCACTAATCATCAGGGAGATGCAGATCAAAACAACCATGAGATACCCCTTCACACCACAGAGACTGGCACACATCCAAAAGAACAAAAGCAACCGCTGTTGGAGAGGATGTGGGAAGAAAGGGACCCTTCTACACTGCTGGTGGGAATGCCGACTGGTTCAGCCCTTCTGGAAAACAATATGGACGCTTCTCAAAAAATTAGAAATTGAGCTTCCATTTAACCCATCAATACTACTACTGGGAATATACCCCAGAGAAGCAAAAAAAGTATAGTTGAAATGACATCTGCACTTATATGTTCATCGCAGCACTGTTTACAATAGCCAGAATCTGGAAAAAACCCGAGTGCCCGAGAACAGATGACTGGTTAAAGAAACTCTGGTACATCTATACAATGGAATACTATGCAGCTGTTAGAAAAAAATGAAGTCATGAACTTTGCATATAAGTGGATCAACATGGAAAGTATCATGCTAAGTGAAATGAGTCAGAAAGAGAGAGACAGACATAGAAATATTGCACTCATCTGTGGAATATAAAATAACAGAGTAGGAGACTAATATCCAAGAATAGTAGAAATAAGTACCAGTAGGTTGGCTCCAGGGCTTGGAAGCTGGTTTCACATGCTGGGGAAAAAGGCAGCTCAGATATAGAAGGGAACACCAAGTAAAATGTGGTTGGAGATCTTGCGCGGGAAGGGAGATGCATGCTGAAAGTAGTCTAGAAACTGGACACAATGGCCACTCAATGCCCCTATTGCAAACCACAACACCCAATTGGAGTGAGAGAGAGATCAAAAGGGAATACCCTGCCACAGAGGCAGGGTGGGGTGGGGGGAGATGGGATTGGGGGGTGGGAGGGATACTGGGTTTATTGGTGGTGGAGAATGGGCACTGGTGGAGGGATGTGCTTGTGAAGATTGTATGAGGGAAAAACAAGCTCGAAAATGTGTGAATCTGTATCTGTACCCTCATGGTTACTCACTAATTAAAGAATAAAATAAATAAAAAAAAGAAAAAGAGTGAAATACAAAACTGATAAAATGGAACCCTGCAGAAGCTTAGCAGTCTATGATTATGAGTATAAGTGAAATGGATTGATAACTCAGTTTAATTTGCCTCTTTATGCGTTTGACTTGGATAAAACAGCAAGGACAACAACAACAAAACAGATATACTGTTTAAATTTAAGCCAGCTTTTTTTCTGTAAAGTTCAACATTTTTTTTTTTAGAATGAGACATTTAGGAGGCAACCAAATTAGAAATTTCCAAAACCCAATAAGTCTCTAACCTCACAAACACTAGTGCTTGGAACACTGACAGCTGTTTCTCCAAAAATGGAATCGACACTCAGATTTATTTGGTAACTTCTGGCTAAATAAAATAAAACAGATTTCCAAACTGGTTCATTTCAGATATTGAAATGAACTGGTGTGCTTTTTAAATCTCTAAGTTGAGGTCATGTCACCTACATTGTTTCTTAAATATGCTTGATAATATTCCTCATATTTTCTTGGGTTATTTTTAGAAACCAATGATCCTTGGCATGCTTTGGTAAGCACTCTTGTCAGAATTTGTGTGAATTTGGAAAAAAAGTTTACTTTATAATAATATGTGAGAAAGCAGTTACTAAATTTCATGTACTGTAAAATCATGATTATGTTAAAATGCATTTAAGAGACTGGCAGCAAATATATCAAAATGTTAACATGTTAACTAAATGCAGTAATAATCATAGGAGGGGGATTTGGGGTTATAGTTTTTAACATTTATTTTACTTATTATATCTTCCAACTTTTAAAAATAATAAAAATGTATTGCCTTTATAACCCAGACATTTTATTTTTCTTTAGTTAAACAACCTCGAAAGTGTTTTTTTCCAACTACAATGCTGGATCCATCTGAATGAAATATGCCTTTCACTGCATCCCGAGAAGACGGAAGAGCTATAAAAAGTCTTTAGAAGCCCTTGAGGAATTTTGAAAGCAGTAAAAGCAAAGACTATAAACCAAAGAAAAATACATAAAATTGTAAGAATGGTAGAGGAAAGTGAGGGCAAGGGATATTTGAGTGTCTTAGAAGAAGAAATAAGAAATGTAGACTTTCCTGGAAAAGGAAAGAAAGTTCAAGACAAAAAGCAACAGCTGTTTTTTGTAACAAGCCACTAAGAAAAGGAAGAAGTCAGCTAGAGTTGACCCTCAGATGTCCGAGAAATTATCCCTCAGTCACTCAAAATCCACCTTCCCATCTCAGACTATACTGCTCTAAATCACTACCGTGTGTGTTTGTGTCAGGACAATGCATGGCCTATACTTACATGGGACACTTCATGTCTATGTTGAGATCCTGATTTAGTGAGACCTGATACCAAAAGGTAGGAATAAAATCTCTCAAGGTAGAACTAGATGCCTTCTCAGGATGTGTGAACAAAATTTTATAAGTTCCATGGATTCTGAAAAGTCATAGTAAAATAATAGTAGTTAAAATGCTCTGGAGGTGAATTCCTTGGCCTAGTTTCACTTGTGGTTCCCTGACTTATACTTTTGTGGCCTGGGATATTCTCTGAAGTTAAGCTTCTATATTACAGAAATGATGAGGTGTATCTCATTTAGTTGTTTGAGGATAAAATGAGATACTAGGTGTAAAGGTCTGTGTTAGTAATGAAGTAAATAGCCCCCGTAAATAGCTACATATGATTTTTCTAAAGTATAGCTTGTGGGATGCCATCCTGACTTTGGGACTTGAGGTAACCTACATAAAGAGTGGTACTATAGGACATATACAGACACTTTTCAACCTTGGTTTGAGAGACACTCTCCCTCTACCTCCCCTCCTAGATTTTCTTTATTCACTTATCTACTCATAGGCATTTGGGTTTCTCTAGATCTTGGCTATTGTGAATAGTGCTACAATAAACATTGGAACACACAGGTATTTTATTTAAAATATTATTTTTATTGAACTACCATGAGATACATAGCTACAAAACACGTGTATTTTTGCAGCAGTGTTTATGGGCCCTTGGGCTAAATGCTAATTATTGGATAATATGGAAGTTCAATTATAGTTCTCTGAGAAGTGAGTATATTGTTTTCCAAAGAAGTTGAACCAATCAACATTCTCACCAACAATGGATTAAAGTTCCATTTTCCCCAGATCTAGCACTGATTATTTTTGTTCTTTTTCATGAGTGCCAATCTCACTAGTGTGAGGTGATATCTCATGGCTATTTTTATTTACATTTCCCTGATGATACAGTAGGCACACTTAAAATCCTCCTCATCACTTGCCATCAGAGACAACTTTCACTTGGTACAATGAACTCAAGTAAAATTAACAAGTGAAATGATTTATTCTAAGTGTGACATGAAGTATTTTGAACTTGGATAGCTTGTAATATTTGATGGAGAAATTATGCTCTGAGTGTTAATGTCATCGAGGATTGTAGGGAACTTGACTTTAAACAGAGCATCGCCTTGGGACATTCTGGCATCTCTACTCACAGGCCATTTTGTGGACTGTTGCAACTGTTTCAGTTTTGAACTTTTGTCTGTTGAACATATATTCCTGAGTCAGGTAATATTGTCCTTTTAGATTTCCATAATGCATATAGTCATTATATATAAATCAATATTTAATAAATTATATAAATATATATATACACATGCACACAAATAAATTCAGATGGAGACCTTGCTCTCTTAAAACATTCAACAAACAAATGACTAAATACATGAAGTAGAACTAATCCTCTGCAAAAATTCCTCCTGTGGAAGCCCAGGACACTGAACACAGTTGGAAGGCAAATTCTCATGGTTGCTTTCCAGTCCCTCCTACATTTTCCAAAAGTCTGTGATTACTTTCAGCCACCAGTTTTCAACTCTGTGCCCTCAATATTCTTTCCCAGAACTAGAGTTATAGCTGTGTTATAATTTTATTCACTTATATTTGCATTATTTACCATTTACATGAGTAAATTGAATTCACTGAGAAGATAGCATTCTCTATGCATTTCCTTGGGCAACATTTTTTTTCCTGGGAAGCCTCATTTGCTGTTTTATCTTCATGACCTAACAGAGCTTATGTTCTGCTCCTAAAACCTGCCTCTCCTGGGTTGTTCTTTACAGCTGATTTTGGACCTCTTTTTATGAAATCCCGTAGGCTTAGTTTAGGGATCTTCTCAGGCTACTTCTCTTAGAACCCTCAGATATGGTGTGAAGGACCATTTTGAAGAACCAGTATCTCAAGATGACAGATGATCAACTCAGTTTATGGTAGTCAATGTGTTTCATGCAAGCTTTCTCGGGTATGACTCCTACAGTTTTATCAATTTTGTATAATGGTTGTGCAAGAGTATTTCAAGGCTGCAAACTAGGACTTTCATAATACTTTACACACACATATTCAATGTGATATACACTCATCACAGGGCTAATAAAGTTTGTTCCTCTCTGTTTTGATGTGGGTGTGGTTTTATCACCTCAAGTTTCCTTTTAAATTTTGATTCTTTTACTTTCTTTCTTGTGTAACACATGACACAGAATAGTGACAACCAATAATAGAAATAATTTTAATGAAGTATGAATGGAGGAAGCTGTCTCTGTATGTTAATAGCTTAAATCCTCCTCAAGGTCTGGAGAGAGAGGCCCTGGTATAAACTCCACAGACCATGAAATAACAGCTTAGAAAGGTTGCAGGGTCAGTAAGAAGGAAGGTGCAGTCAGTTTGACCCTTGAACTTAAATATTATACACTGTGTTCCTACATTGTACAATTCTTGGTGCTTAACACACATTAATTAAAGCTGGCTGGATAAAGAAATGCATGCATGGATAAATCTTGAGTAAATGTTTTTGTGGGGTGTGGAGTGGGGAGCAGAGTGTGAAGGTAAATGCCCATCTAAGAATTACAGAAGGGTTTATACTCTGTTCTATTTCTGTAGAAGTAGCAAATGGCAATTGCCTCTTAACCCCAGACAATGTGCTTTTTGAGGTGAAGAAATGGAAGTTGACCCCTCTGGAACTCTGATGTTGTTAGAAAGCTCTTCACCATAATGTCCCAGCCCTCAGCACTGGTTTGGTGAGTGAATAAATGAAATTAGATATATGAGGGCACCTATTTCCATCATAACAAGTCCAATAAATCCATTCATGCCAGCTCTTGGGAGGAAAATTTAAAAAACAGAAAGAAGAAGGAAGTGCCAAGTGTGCACTTGAGAGTGGCGCTTCTATTGAGCTGCAGGGAGCAAAATTAGGCAGGTAGAATGCACATGGCTTTTTTTTTTCTTTTTGGGTCACACCCGGCGATGAACAGGGATTACTCCTGGCTCATGTTCTCAGGAACTACTCATGGTGGTGTTTGGGGACCATATGAGATGCTGGGAATTGAACCCGAGTCAGCTGCATGCAAGGCAAACACCCTACCTGCTGTGCTATCGCTCCAGTCCCTGCATAAGGCTTTTGCTTCTTCCGTCTATCCTTGCCTGTGTCATGGGCCAAGAAATGATTGATACTACTGTTTGTCCCTCAGAGAAGTACAGAGATCAATATTAGGTAAATAAGTAATGTTCCGTTCTTTTTTTTCATTTATCTATCCATAGTATTTCATCCTTTCCTCCTTTTAATTTATTCTACTTTATATTAAGCCTAAGCAATATCCCACCTATCACCTCATGTAAGAATCATGTATGGAATTTCCCAGCTCATCATCAAGTTTGACCTTTGAGTGACAGCATTCAACAAATACAGTTTTTTGTTTCACAAAAATCAACTTTCAGATTTCTTTTCAATTTAATACTGGGAGTGAGGATCACTGGAGACTCCCTCAAAGGATGCTTGCATATTCAATGGTCTTACTATTTTGAAAAGTTATGTATTTTTTATTTCTAAGTTAATGAGAAGGACACATGTGGAGTCTATTTCCCATAAGTTCACATGTTTTTTCTATTGAATGAGGATTTATAAGCTTGAGAGAGAATCTTGAGAATTTAGTTGAATCCCCAAATATTTGAAATATGATGTGAGTTGTTTTCCAAACCAGTTTTTGCTAAGTCATCTCCCTCCTTTTTTTTAACACTGTAACGTTCAGAAGTATTGTAAGTAGTTTTGACCTTGAAAATACTAAAGAGCTCTAGGTTGGCTTTGATTTATTTTCTGGTGTTATTAATTTTCATTTGGCAGTCAATTTGAAGTAGTCTATATTTTGCTAAGATTTGATGCTTTACAGTTTGGTCAGAGTAACTGAGTTTCCACTCTACTTCTATAAAATAAAGATTCAGTGTCCAATGCTGAGGATAGTTGTATTGTGTATAGTACCCAGCTCAGACTCACAAGTGTAGAGAATATTGTAGCTTATTGTCATTTTTTCTGAAAAAATTCTGGATCTTTATTTCAATGTCAATGTGTGAGGAGGATCACTCATTAACAGTTCTTTTCCCTGACCATAGCATATGTCCTACACTTCAGTTCAATCTGATACTGTCCACTGGAGAAACTCCATAGTTTATGGGTTCAGTCCTACATTATGGCCCGGCCCCTAAGAGATCAACTGTAAGCCCAGATTATCATCTTTCTCTTTTTTTTCTCTTTTTATCCTCTCCTTTCATTCATTTTCTCCTTACTTCTTTCCTCCCCTACCTCTCTTTCTCTCCTTCCTCCTTCCCTGAAGAAGAGGAAAGGGCAATCACTCCTTAATTCCTGACATTGTGCTCTTGCAGGTGAAGAAATGGAAGGTGACCCGTTTGGAACTCTGGTGTTGTCACCAAGCTATGTTCTTCATCACAATGTCCCATCTCCCAGCACTTGCTTAGTACAAATAAGAAGTTGATTAGCAACATTCCTACTTTCTCTCTTTCTCTCTCTCTCTTTCTCTCTCTCTCTTTCTTTCTTTCTTTCTTTCTTTCTTTCTTTCTTTCTTTCTTTCTTTCTTTCTTTCTTTCTTTCTTTCTTTCTTTCTTTCTTTCCCTCTTTCTTTCTTTCTTTCCCTCTTTCTTTCTCTCTCTCTCCTTTCTCTCTTTTTTCTCTTTCTTTCTTTCTTTCTTTCTTTCTCTCCCTTTCTTTCTTTCTTTCTTTCTTTCTTTCTTTCTTTCTTTCTTTCTTTCTTTCTTTCTTTCTCTTTCCTTCTTTCTCTTTCTTTCCTTCTTTCTCTCTCTCTTTCTTTTCTTTCTTTCTTTCTTTCTTTCTTTCTTTCTTTCTTTCTTTCTCTCTCTCTTTCTTTTTTCTTTCTTTCTCTTTTTCCTTCTTTTTTTTTCTTTTCATTTCTTTATTTTATTTTGTCTTCCTTTTTCCATCTGACTGGTAAATAAAAAAATCACAGGTTTCAGTGATCCCATCCTTTCATTTGTTTAAATTGCTTGAGCAGTTCTCAGAATTCAGAGAACTATTTAACTTACTATATCAGGAGTTTATTATAAAACATGTACACACATATTTTACAAAAGCGATGAACTCTTTCCAGCTGCAGCACAAACCTACATGCCGTTCTCCATCCTAGAAAAATCTCTGAATCCAGTCCTTCTGGGACTTCATGATGACTTCATGATATCAGCCTGATTGATTAAATCACTGACAATTGACAATTGCTTTAATCCCCAGAACCCTGTCTCCTTCCTAGAAATTAGGGATGGTACTGCAAATTCTAAAATCCTTATCATATGGTTGATTCTCCTAACAATCAGACTACATTTTGATGGGTCTAAACATCATCTCCTTAACTTAATAAAAACCAATCCTCTCCTCAGTTAGGAAATTCCAAGAGTTTTTAAAAGTTCTGTGCCTGAATGTGGATGAAGATTAAATGTGGATTTCTTCTTATTAATCACATCACGGTGTAGCTTCTCTCTTCATATCTGCAAAGCTGTTTCAGCCCTGGGCTTTGTGCAACCAGCCATCTGGGGCAGAGCAGTATATTTACAAAGGCAATGATGTACATGTCTCCTTTGCACTTAGTACTAAATAAATGCCTATTAAGCAATCAGAGGGGCTGGAGCGATAGCACAGCGGTTGGGCTTTCACCTTTCACGCGGCCAACCCAAGTTTGATTCCTCCGCCCCTCTCGGAGAGCCCGGCAAGCTACCGAGAGTATCGAGCCCGCGCGGCAGAGCCTGGCAAGCTACCCGTGCGTATTGGATATGCCCAAAACAGTAACAATAAGTCTCTCAATGAGAGACGTTACTGGTGCCCGCTTCAACAAATCGGTGAGCAACGGGATGACAGTGACAGTGAAGGAATCAGACAGAGTAGTGAGCCAGATTAACAACAAAGCACTATAAGGAGTCACAGTGTTTATATATCAAAATACAATGTTTTAACATTGTATTTTCTGACAATTGGTATTGTCAGAAAGGAATAAATGCATGGGAAAGATTTGTGTTTGAATCCTGCTTCCAGCACATACTCAACTATGAACTCTGCTAAGTTGCCTTCTTTGCATCGGGTCACTCAGAAGCACTGTGTGATCACAGTGCCTGTTGTACAGGGGAAGATTTAGTAGGCAGCTCAGAACACATAAGATGCTTACCTATGTAGATCCATAGGAGGTGCTCACATATGCTGCTTGTTATCTTCCTCCCCACTTCCTTCCTGTTTCTTTTCCTTCTCTTTCTTTTCTTTTTCATACAAGTTAATTGGATCATACCTATAAATTGGCAAATCATACCCAATATCACTCAATAGTGAAAATTTCCCTTGAGATCAGGCATAAGGTAAAGATATTCACTTTCAAAAAAAAAGATATTCACTTTCTCCACTTTTTTTCAATATAGTTTTGGAATTTCTTGTCAACAAAAATAAGACAATAAAAATAAATTAAAGGGATCATGTAGAACCCTGCAGGGAATAGACATTAAAGCAGTCTTTACTGATTTGATTACAGAGACAAATATACAAAGACAAGATAATGTGATTGCATGAAATTTAAAAGCTTTTACATTACAAAAGAAACTCTAGCTAACAAAGACACCCTATATAATGGGAGAAAATATTTTCATATAATACATCAGACTAAAGGTAATATCAGTCAAACTGTTCTTCTTTCTCTCAAAGAGGAGTCATACACCCCTCTTCATGAACTGCTGTTGCTCAATTCTATACCACTATGTTCACTCTTATGATTTTCTATGTGAAAGCTTTCCCAGGACCTGAAATGGATGGTCTTCTCTTAATTTGACTTCAGTTAAATGTCACCTGATTGAGATGTCTGGTCGAGATATCTTATCAAAATGTCTCTGCTATCACATTTTAGTCCCTGTAGTATCCTACTTATTCCCTGAAGATATTAGTCACAGGTTGATATCTTATTTCCTTTCTCTCATTCTTTTTTGGATTCTTTCTCTAATTTAACCTCAATAAAGGCAAACATTTTATCTTTCTTATTGTTGTACACTGGCAAAAATGCTAGATAGCTATCCAAAAAAGTGCTAAAACAATATTTGTTGAATGACTGAATATGCTTTTTGATTCATGGGAGCTATGAAGATAAAATGGCCACAGCAGCACTTACTGATCATAGCTTATGTGCCAGACATTGACAAATAACTATTGTCAAAATAGCAAAATAACTCTATGCTATCTCATTGGGAGTTAGCAAATTATGGCTCACCGACCAAATGTGCTCTGCTTTGTGTTGTTGTAAATAAATATTTATTGGAATACAGCCACTCTTATTTGTTTACATATTGCCTAGGACTGTTTCTGTACTATGCAAAAAAAGTTGAGTCATTTGTAGAGGACTGTATGGGCCATAAAATCTACAATATTTATTATGTGCTGTCATTATCATTCCATTGTTCATCAATTTGTTCTAGTGGGCACCAGTAACATCTCTCATTGAGAGACTTATTGTTACTGTTTTTGGCACATCCAATATGCATGGGTAGCTTGCCAGGCTCTGCCGTGTGGGCTCCATACTCTCAGTAGCATGCCGGGCTCTCTGAGAGGGGCGGAGGAATTGAACACGGTTGGCCATGTGAAAGGCAAAAGCCCAACCGCTGTGCTACCGCTCCAGCCCTATTGTGTGCTACTCTATATAAAACATTTTTTAATTTTTTTCTTTTTGGTCACATCTGGTGATACACAGGAGTTATTCCTGGCTCATGCACTCATGAATTACTCCTGGCGGTGCTCGGGGGACCATATGGGATGCTGCGAATCGAACCTGGGTTGGCAACGTGCAAGGCAAACGCCCTACCCACTGTGCTATTGCTCCAGCCCCTATAAAACATTTTTTGAGAGTGTAAAGGGGTGACTTGGCTATCCTGTCCACCAAAACCCATTTTTCTTTTAAATAAATATGAAAGCAAAAGTAATATAGCTGCAACACAGCTTCCTCAGTGTATTCTTAAAGTAATCCTATTCTATCCCTACGTGTGTCATTGAAGACTTAACGGAAGTGCCTGGTGAAACCATCTCACTCTGTGAAGGAGGTACTGTCTTGCATTTTTAACAAATAAGGTTGCAAAAATTCGATCTAGATAAGACCTGGAGCTGAGATTGAAAGTTGGGTCTGTCCATAATTTAGCTGCTGCTGTTCAAGAACTCAAACAAACTATCTTTCACTCTTCAAGTCCTCTACACTCTTAAAAAAAATCACACTAACTGTTTCAACCATCTCTCTAAGTCATAGGATTTGCTTTAGACTTGGTAATTAGTGTCAAGTCCCAAAGGCTTGCTACAGAATTCTATCTGGCTCCATCCAAACTGTTAAAGAGTCAGGAAACAGTAAATTTGAATAGGAAGCACATGGAAAAAAATGCTTAAAAATGAATACAACCTGAAAGAGGGACAGATACAGAATGACCGCTCTCATATATAGAATATAAGGACACTTAGTAAGGGAACAACAAATACCCAAAGGCAACAGAGTCTGAGAACTGTTCTACGATTAAGCTTAGCATGGCAAAACTACAGGTGGGGTAGGATGGCCACGGCATTGGAACAATGGTGGAGAGAATCAAATACTCTGATATAATACTGTGTTGTCTTAAGCAAGAAACCCTATCATTTATGGTATTGTAGTCAAAGTGCTTTAAAATTAAAAAAAATTAAAAACCAATCTAGAATTTCCTTGAAGTACTGTTTTATGTATTGTTTTACTTAATTTTTAAGGTATGTTTTGGTTGTGGGTCCACACCACAAATGCTCAGGTTTTATTCATTGCTCTGCACTTAGGGATTACTCCAGGTGGTCTCAGAGGACCTTATACAGTGCCAGGGATCAAACTCTGGTCAGCTGAAACTGCAAGATACACGTCCTACCCACTGTATTACCACTCAAGCCCTGCATGATGTTTTAAAAGTATACATGTAAAGTTCTCCATGGTTGAACATCTAATCTTTTCTCCATCTAATCAATTGCATTATTGTCTGTTTTTCATTTTTCTAGCTTTTTTCCACTCTTACTGTAGCACTGTCATCCTGTTGTTCATAGATTTGCTCAAGTGGGCACCAGTAATGTCTCCATTGTGAGACTTGTTGTTACTGTTTTTGGCATATCATATACACCACAGGGAGCTTGCCAGACTCTGGCGTGTGGACGTGATACTCTTGGTAGCTTGCCTAGCTCTCCCAGAGGGACAGAGGAATTGAACCCGAGTCGGCCGCATGCAAGGCAAATGCCCTCACTGTGCTATTGTTCCAGCCCTTTCCTTTTACAGAAAAATATGAATTAAGCAGCTTATGATAGAGTGCTGTCGAGATAGATATAATACGGCTCAAATCAATAATTTATAATAGAAATAAATGGCTACACTCAAACGTGACAAGTGGAGATGTTACTGGAATCTGCTCGAGGAAATCAAAGATCAAAGAGATTACAAGTAATACAAATGATACAAGAAATAAATACAGCAAGCATGCTCCGTGGCCTTGAGCACCCCGGGCTTCCCTCCCCTCCCCACTGCTGGCCGAGTGGCCAGCACACTACCCCCAGCCCGGTGACCGCTGTTGGGTTGTGGGAAGGGGCGTGGCCTAATAGCCAGGGGCGTGGCCTTAAAGTGGGCGTGGTATAAGAAAAGTGGGCGTGGCCTCATTACGGGCGGCAGATAGTTAACTCAACAGCCTATCCAAGACTAACATCCTAGCTATTCGCAAGCAGTACGACAATAAAACACAAGACCTCACATAAGGACTGACGGAAACATCTCAGTGGGAGACCAGGTTCTACAATTAACTGAGCCTATCCACAATCCTTTTTTGCAACAAGAGGAAACAGGAATACTCATCTTCAAGGGCCCTCTTTCATACCACCACAACAACATGAAGAAACAGCAAAAATCCCCATTGCAAGCAGAGGACGATCAAAGGAGTCCAGAAAGCTCAATGGGCGTTTCCTACAAACTTGACCTCTCTGATAAAGAATTCAGAGTTGAAATCCTCAACATGTTTAATGAACTCAATGCAAAGATGGACAACTTCAAGGAAGACCTGGCAGAAACAATACAACAGAGCGCTGACAAAAATACAGGAAGAAATGAGAGCAGAAATAAAAAACCTTCAAAAAGAAATGAAGGATTCGGTACATGAAATCAAAAACTCTCCGGCTGCCCTCAACAATAGGATGACCGCAGTGGAAGACAGAATCAGTATGCTTGAAGATGAGCTGCAAGAAGCCTACAGGCAACAACAAACCATGGCAAGAGACCTCAAAATAGATCTAGCCAGAATCAGAGTCCTAGGGGATAATTTCAAGAGGAACAACATTAGAATCATTGCACTACCAGAACCACAGGGAACCAACCCCAATGAAAAAGACACAGTCAAACAAATCATTGCAGAAAACTTCCCACAGCTGGACAGTGCAGGCATCCAGATTCAAGGCGCCCGAAGAGTGCCAGCTAAAAGAGATCCTAACAGAAAAACCCAAGACATATCATAGTTAAAATGATGGACGTCATCCAGAGAGACACAATACTGCAAGCAGCAAGGTCCAAGAAGGAAATCGCATGCAAAGGAGCACCCCTTAGATTCACAGCAGATCTATCAGAGGAAACCCTCCAAGCCCGAAGGCAATGGTGGGATATAGTAAAAAAAACTCAATGAAATCAACTATTCACCAAGAATACTTTATCCGGCCAAACTCTCATTCAAACTTGAAGGAATCATACACTACTTTGGGGATAAACAACAGCTCAGGAACTTCATAGACTCAAAACCAAACCTAAAAGAAGCACTAAAAGGGCTATTGTAAGACAAGAACAACCCCTACAAGCACAACAAACCCTTGCACAAAGATGGCACAAAATCCCATAACAATAATCTCCCTTAATGTTAATGGTGTAAATTCACCAATTAAGAGACACAGACTGGCAAAATGGATTCAAAGACTGAACCCAACATTCTGCTGCCTGCAAGAAACACATCTGAATAGCCAGAAAAAAACACAGACTCAAAATCAAAGAATGAAAAACAATCCTGCAAGCAAACAACTCCCTCAAGAAAGCTGGGGTGGCTTTACTACTATCGGACAACATAGAATTCAGGTTGAAAAATATTAGAAGGGATAGTGAAGGCCAATTTTTATTAATCACGGGATGTGTACATCAGGAAGAAATCACACTCCTAAATGTCTATGCATCCAATGAGGGACCAGCTAAATACCTACACCAATTGCTAACAGACCTTACGAAGGACATTATGAGCAACACAATAGTAGTTGGAGACTTCAACATGGCACTGTCTCCTCTGGACAGATCAAGAAGATTAAAACACACCAAGGAAATACTGGCTTTGAAGGAAGAAATAGAAGAGAAAGGGCTAATAGATCTATACAGGGCTTTATATCCCCCAAAAAAGGAATAAACATTCTTTTCCAGTGCACATGGAACATTTTCCAGAATAGACCATGCGCTGGGACACACAGCATACCTCAGTAGAATCAACAAGATAGACATTGTACCAGCTATCTTTTCAGACCAGCTATCTTTTCACTGAAGATAAAAGTTAATCATGGACAGATGCAGAAAACCAAAGCAAACATCTGGAAATTAAATAGCTCAATGTTTAACAATGAGGTGGTCAGGAAGGAAATCAAGGAAGAAATCAAAAGGTACCTGGAAACAAATGAGAAAGAAGACACGAGCTACCACAACCTGTGGGGCACAGCTAAAGCCGTTTTAAGGGGAAAATTTATAGCTCTGCAAGCATATCTCAGGAAGGAAGAAAGGGCCCACATAAATAACTTGACTTCACAGCTCAAGACCTTAGAAAAGGACCAAAAAAGAAGCCCAAGCCAGGCAGAAGGAAAGTGATAATAAAACATAGAGCAGAAATTAATGACATGGAAACCCAAAAGACAATTCTATGAAACCAAGAGCTGGTTCTTCGAGAAAATAAACAAGATTGATAAACCACTAGCAAGACTCACAAAGAAAGAGAGAGATAAAACCCTTATAAGCCGAATAAGAAATGAAAAGGGGGACATCACAACAGAAAACAATGAAATTCAAAAGATCATCAGAGACTACTTTGTAAATCTCTATGCCACAAAACAAGAGAACCTAGAAGAAATGGATAAATTCCTCAACTCCTATAATCTCCCAAGGCTGAACCAAAAAGACTTGGAGTACCTGAATAGTACAATTAACATCAAGGAAATTGAAATGGTAATCAAAAGTCTTCCCAAAAACAAAAGCCCAGGTTCAGACAGATTCACTAGAGAGTTCTTCCAAACATTTAAAGAGGACCTTTTGCCAGTCCTTCTCAAGCTTTTCCAGGAAACTGAAGAAACAGAAACCCTTCCAAACAGTTTCTATGAGGCTCACATCTCCCTAATACCAAAAGCAAACAAAGACACCACATAAAAGAAAACTACAGGCCAATATCCCTGATGAACACAGATGCGAAGATTCTCAACAAGATATTTGCAAATAGAATTCAACAACTCATCAAAAAGATCATACACCACGGCAAGTGGGATTCATCCCGGGCAGGCAAGGATGCTTTAACATCCGGAAATCAATCAACATAATTCATCATATCAACAAAAGAAAAGATAAAAATCATATTATCATATCAATAGATGCAGAGAAAGCATTTGACAAGATCCAGCATCCATTTATGATGAAAACACTTGCCAAAATGGGTATAGAAGGGACCTTCCTCAATATTGTCAAAGCCATTTATCACAAGTCTATGGCAAGCATTGTCCTCAATGGGGAAAAACTAAGAGCCTTCCCTCTGAGAACAGGGACGAGACAAGGATGCCCACTCTCTCCACTTCTGTTCAATATAGTACTGGAAGTACTTGCAATAGCGATTAGGCAAGAAAAAGACATTAAGGGCATTCAGGTAGGAAAGGAAGAAATCAAGCTCTCACTATTCGCAGATGATATGATACTATACCTAGAGAACCCTAAAACCTCTACCAAGAAACTGCTAGAAACAATAGACTCGTATAGTAAAGTTGCAGGCTATAGAATCAATACCCAAAAGTCCATGGCTTTGCTATATGCAAATAATGAGAGAGAAGAAAGTGACCTGAGAAAAGCAATCCCGTTCACAATTGCGCCTCAAAAAATCAAATACCTTGGAATCAGATTAACAAAGGAGGTAAAGGACTTGTATAATGAAAACTATAAAACACAACTTCAGGAAATAAAAGAGGACACGAGGAAATGGAAAGACATCCCCTGCTCATGGATTGGAAGAATTAATATTGTCAAAATGGCAATTCTCCCCAAAGCATTGTACAAATTCAATGCGATCCCTATAGGGATACCCTTGACATTCTTCAAAGAAATGGAGCAAGCGCTCCTGAAATTCATATGGAACAATAAGCCCCCACGAATAGCTAAGGCAATCCTTGGGAAAAAGAAAATGGGAGGAATAAACCTCCCCAACTTCCAACTCTACTACAAAGTGGTAATCATTAAAACAGCATGGTACTGGAACAAAGGCAGAGCTGCAGATCAATGGAACAGGGTTGAATACTCTGACATACACCTCCAAATATATGATCATCTAATCTTTGATAAGGGAGCAAGAATTGTGAAGTGGAGCAAGGAAAGCATGTTTAACAAATAGTGCTGGCAAAACTGGACGGCTACATGCAAAAAAATGGGCTTAGACCTCCATCTATCACCATGTACAAAAATCAGATCAAAATGGATTAAAGACCTCAACATCAGACCAGAATCCCTAAGGTACATTGAGGATAAGGCCGGCAAAACCCTCCACGACATTGAAGCCAAAGGTATCTTCAAAGTGGACACGCCACTGCCCAAGAAAGTGAAAACAGAGATAAATAAATGGGATTATCTCAAACTAAGAAGCTTCTGCACCTCAAAAAAACGGAGGTCATGAATTTTGTATTTAAGTGGACGGCATGAAAAGTTTCATGCTGAGTGAAATGAGTCAGAAAGAGAGAGACAGACATAGAAAGATTGCACACATCTACGTATATAGAATAACAGAGTGGGAGACTAACACCCATGAATTGTAGAAATAAGTACCAGGAGGTTGACTCCATGGCTTGGAGGCTGGCCTCACATTCTGGGGAAAGGGCAACTCAGAGAAGAGATCACCAACTTTAATGCAGTCGAAGGCCATGTGGGGGAAGGGAATTGCGGGCTGAATGAGGGTTAGAGACTGAGCACAGTGGCCACTCAACACCTTTATTGCAAAACCCAACAGCTAATTAGAGAGAGAGAACAGAAGGGAATGCCCTGCCACAGTGGCAGGGTAGGGTTGGGGGAGATGGGATTGGGGAGGGTGGGAGTGATGCTGGGTTTACTGGTGGTGGAGAATGGGCACTGGTGAAGGGATAGGTTCCCGAAATTTGTATGAAGGAAGCATAAGCACAAAAGTGTACACATCTGTAACTGTACCCTCATGGTGATTCACTAATTAAAAATAAATAAATTTAAATAAAAAAAAGAAACAGCGACCAAAATAGAAAGACAATCTACAGAATGGAAAGGATACTTACGCAGTACCCATCCGATAAAGGGTTGATAACAAGGATATACAATGCACTAGTTGAACTCCACAAGAAGAAAGCTGCCAACCCGATCAAAAAATGGGGTGATGAAATGAACAGAAACTTTCCCAAAGAAGAAATCTGAATGGCTGAGAGGCACATGAGAAATTGTTCAACATCATTAATCATCAGGGAGATGCAGATCAAACAACTATGAGACATCATCTCACACCACAGAGACTGGCCCACATCCCAAAACACAAAAGCAACCAGTATTGGCGTGGGTTTGGGGAGAAAGGGACTCTCCTTCACTGCTGGTGGGAATGCCGACTGGTTCAGCTCTTTTGGAAAACAATATGGACGATTCTCAAAAAGTTAGAAATTGAGCTCCCATTTGACCCAGCAATACCACTCCTGGGAATATATCCCAGAGAGGCAAAAAAGTATAGTAGAGATGACATCTGCATTTCTATGTTCATTGCCGCTCTGTTTACAATAGCCACAATATATGAAAAAACATAGTGCCTGAAAAACAGATGATTGGCTAAAGAAACTCTGGTATATCTACACAATGGAATACTATGTAGCTGTCAGAAAACATGAAGTCATTAAATTTGCATATAAGTGGATCAACATGGAAAGTATCATGCTGAGTGAAATGAGGCAGAAATAAAGAAACAGATATAGAAATATCGCACTCATATGTGGAATATAAAGTAGCTGAGAGGTACAAGCTTACAATTTTGCGATTTCTGGCAGATATTTCTCTGGACTTAGTTACTAAAATACTAAAATATAGAAATCCAAAACTATGGTGCTGCTAGTGCGACCTCCTGACCTCATATCTCTTCATTCTCAGCAATGGAAAACAAATTACCAAATGCTTTCTTTTCAGCAGATCGACTTTAGGGGGGAGAAACTCCAAATCAATAATTGTGAATTTTTTGTTTAAATATTGAATGTAATCAATGTAACGTGAAAGTAAAGTGAAATTTACCAGTTACACATGTGGGGTGGGGGGCTGGGGAGATGGGGGAAGGGGGGAGGTATACTGTGATTCTTGGTGGTGGAATATGTGCACTGCTGAAGGGATGGGTGTTTGAGCATTGTATAACTGAGACTTAATCCTGAAAGCTTTATAACTTTCCACTTGGTGATTCAATAAAAGAATTAAATAAATAAATAAATAAATATTCTGCACATAAAAAAAGAAAGAAATACAGTTCTATGGTCAGTTTGTTAGCTCTAGACTGTTCTTCCTCTCCATGATATGTCTACCCCTTCTCCAGCTCATCATTACTTGTAGCTTCAACCCAATCCAAATGCAGATTCTGATATCATTGCTCATATGACTTAAGTGTGTCATATAATTCTTTTGCCTGCATATGCATGTGCCTTGTTGCTCGGCAAATGAACTACCCCAGATTCCTTTTCCTGAAATCTGTCCTAGAAATGGTTCTGAGAAGCCCTCACCTATTGATTGGTGTTTGTCACCCACTTCTCTGACTGGAGTCAAAAGTTTAATGTATTCATGATATTCTCAAATTACATGCACATGATAACTAAAACAAGAGAGGAGTAAAAAATGGATAGAGGAAATTACTGGACTGTAACTCAGTCTCATTTTCTGACATAGTAGAAGTGCACACAAGTATATTTGGTGCTTGAATGGCTGGTTTGGGGATGCATGTGTGCATGATTGGATGAATGTGTTGGTGGGCGAATGTAATAAAGTGAAGAATTAATTCAATTCAGGGCCAGAGGGATAGTAAACTGAGTGGAGTGTTTGCATTGCACGCAACTCACCCGGGTTCTACACTCAGCACAGCATATGACCCCCACCAGGAATGATCACAGCATAAAGTCAGGAGTAAGCTTTGAGCATAAAAAGCTTTGACCAAAAACCAAAAATGAAAAGAAAGAAAATAAATTCAATTCACCTGAACTTTTTCAGGTTCTGGGTGGCATGGGGAATTAAATTTTTAATGGTGATTTTAGTAGGCTGTTTTTTTAAATCTCTCTTAGTCAATTATAAAGTGTCTAAAATAATATCTGCCTGGCCTTCAATGACAGAATATATTAAGCAATGTTTATTTCATGACACTCACTCTATGAGCTGTCAAAACCAATCTGCTAATTTAATCGATTCTGGCTTGACTGAAAAGTGAAATTTAGCCTTTTATTGTTGTTAGCTAGTATCCCCCTTTCAGTTAATTTTTACAGGTCCTGATAAATCACCAATGATGTGATTCCATTGTTCTAATGTCCATAGGCTGTCAGCAACTGAGAACTGTACCTGTGGAGGAACTTGGCTTGGGATAATCTCTAACTAAGGGTTTTTAGTTAGAGGGAAAAAATTCAAGAAAAAAATAAAATATACTTAAGGATTAGAGCAAGCAGGAAGAGAAAATATCAGAAATAGCTTCACTTGTTTAAGGGTTCCTTACTCAATAACTGTAACATATAAAATGTACATATAAAATGTATAACATGGGGCTAGGGGCTGGATCGATAGCACAGTGGATAGGGTGTTTGCCTTGCACGAGGCTGACCCAGGTTCGATTCCCAGGATCCCATATAGTTTCCTGAGCACTGCCAGGAGTAATTCCTGAGTGCATGAGCCAGGAGTAATCCCTGTTCATCGCCAGGTGTGACCTCAAAAGAAAAAATAAACAAAAAATGTGAATATACAGAAATTACTGAGACTGCCAGGAGTTGCTTATTTCAGATGGCACAAGCCTTTGCATAGGTTTCTAGAGCTTTATGGCTACGTTTCTCTTTTCAGGATGGTGGCCTGTCACACGAGAGAAAGTCTACCATAGCTGCCACAGGAATACAAATGTTTGCATGCACTGGTGGAATATAAGTGTCAGAGAAACAGTAGGTGCCAAGAGGTATCACTACCCTCACTGCATCTTTGTTACTATTTTTCGTCCACAGTATTGGGTTTCTAAGTAATACATTGCATCACATACAGCAGAGGTTTCTTATTTATTGAGAAATCCTGGGACAGATATATCAATAAAATCCTTTCTGGTTCCAGAACTACTTTTAGTAGGTGGTGTGGCATCATTCCCTCTTTGACCAGGGATAGAGGGCTGTGAGCAGCCAAGCACAAGAAAAACAATAACTCTCTCTGCATGCGTAGTCTCGAAAGTGATCTCTCAATTTGAGATGATGCATTGTCAGTCTGCTGGAACTATAAAGGAACCTGGGGCAAACGCTGTGGCATCCAGACTGGGGCACCTGAAGAAGTGGCAAGTAGGTGCTTTTGTCTGTTCATTTTCATCTTGGAGCCATACCCTGCCTTGCTCAGAGTTTACTTCTTACTCTGCACTCAGGACTCATTCCTGGTGGTTCTTGAGGGACTATATGGGATGCCAGGGATTAAACCCAGGTCATCCATGTGCAAGGCAAATGCCTTACTCACTGTATTATTGCTTCAAATCCAGGAAGTACCTTTTATCTTTCTGTTCTTCCTGGAGAGGGAAGTCCTGCCCCTCTGATCCCTTTTCCACTGTTGATCCTCAAAATCTGTCCTTCCTTACAAAGGAGAATTGGCCTCCATAAATCAGTGTTCCAAGTGAAGGGTGGTCAGCTGGCTACTGTAATCTTGCTGTGAAAGTGTTGAATTTCATTAGCAGTGTTTCTGAAAGGAAAATTGTTTTTGATCTGGGTTCTGTTTAGTTGGCCAGCATTCTTGGAGCGACAACAAGTTTGTCATGGTCTGGTGACTCAGAGGCCACACCACAAGTGTTGACTAAGCTGCAGATGCAAGTCTAAGGAGAGACTGTGGCGAACTGGGGACATAGCAGGTAAGAAAGGGAAGGTGCAGGGCATGTGGCTGTGTGGTTCCAAGAAGCAGGCATTTGCCCTGTGAGTGAGTTTTAGTGATATGAGGTCTCTATTTGTATATTTAGTCTCTTTTAAAACCTGTTCATGTTTGAACAGTGAACTTTCTGGATATAGAAATCTGACTGTTGATTACTACCCACGCCATAGCCATGGTGGAGATGGGAGGAAAGGTAAACAAATGTTTCAGAGATACAGAGATGATTCTGGTTTATAGGGCCTTGAGATTTATGCAAGTCTGGGATACCTCATAAAAAGGATAAAAATATAGCAGTCAACAAGCCCACATTCACAGCTCACCACCAACCCTAACAGGTGAGATTAATCTCCAGCCTCCCTACCCAACCTTTGCCATTTCAATGGGCTCAGTTCCATATCTCCTGCCAGCTCCTCATCAAATTTCACACTGCTCACAGTTATACACCCTATCACTGGGTGAAAATTGGAAGGGAAGAAAAAGCAATTCCTAGTCTAATTACACAGAGAGCCCTGTGGGTCTAACTACAAAGAGTCACCTTCAGCACAGCAGGAACACCACAAACCCAATTGGGATAGACATGTAAAACTCCACAGAATTCAATGATCAAAAACAATAACACAGAAGACTCAACCAGCATACCCAGCTCAGTAAATCCTCAGACAATAGCTTTCGTGACACCATGGTGACAAATGTTGAATGAGCTCAAAGAAACTATACTACAGATAGTCAGCAAAGCACAAGAAATTATGAGAGCTGAAATAAGAAAACTACAAACAGAAGTAAAGAGTATGATATGTGATTTAAAAATGGAGAGATTTAGCACAAAAACTCAATAATTTTTGCACCTCACCAAAAATACTATATACAGCTGGATTATCACTCAGATTTGAAGGAATGATACAGAGTTTCATGAACAGGCAACAATTTAATGAATTCACAGCTTTGAAATCAGACTTAGATAAAGCATTTAAAAATGAAATCAGATCTCTCTCTCTAATGCCATGCATAAAAGTCAGATCAAATGGATTAAAGATCTCAACACCAAACCTGAATCCATAAGGTACATGGAGGAAACATAGGCAAAATCCTCCAAAGACATCTTTGAAGCTAATGGCCTCTTCAAGGATGAAACACCACTGACCAAGCAAGCAGAAGCAAAAATAAACAAATGGGACTACATTAAACTTAGAACTATATGCACCTCAGAAAAAAAGACGTCTAAGATACAAAGACAGACCATGGAATGGGAAAAATATTTTCCCAATGCTAATCTAATAAGAGGTTAATATCCAAGATATATAAGGCCCTGATAGAACTTTACAAGAAAAAAATTCAGCCCAATCAAAAATAGGGACAGGAAATGAACAGAAACTTCCCCCCAAAAAAAGTTCAAATGGACAAAAGACACATAAGAAATGCTTTATGTCACTAATCACTAGGGAGATGCAAATCAAAACACAAGGAGATATCATCTCACACCACAGAGACTAGTACACATCAAAAAGAACAAGAACAACCAGTGCTGGCACAGATGCAGAGAGAAAAGGACTCTCCTTCATTGTTGGCGGGGATGCTGACTGATCTAGTCTTTTCAGAAAACAATATGAATATTCTTTAAAAGTCTAGAAATTGAACTCCCATTTGACGCAGTAATACCACTTCTGGAAATATACCTGGGGGTCTCAAAAACACACAGAAGAAACATCATCTGCACTCCTATGTTCATTGCAGAACTATTCACCGTAGCCAGAATCCGGAAACAACCTGAGTGCCTGAGAGGACCGAATAAAGAAACTATAGTACATCTACACAATAGAATACTATGAAGTCTTTGGGAAAAATGAAGTCATGAAATTTGCATACAAATAGATGGATAAGGAGTGTATCATGCTGAATGAAATGAGTCTGAAGGAAAGGGACAAATATAGAATGATTGCATTCATTTGTGAGGTATAGAAATATATATATATATATATATATATATATATAGTATGAGACTAATATGCAAATACAGGGAAAACAGTGGCCATGAGGACTAGTCAGTATGGGGGCTGTGTAAAAAGCAGTTGGATAGAGAAAAGACCAGTATGACAATGATAACTGGAAACTGAGTGTTGAAAGTAAGTAAATAAGAACTGAGTGTTGAAAGTAAGTAAAGGGATATGACTGATAACCTTTCAGTATCTATATTTCAAACCATAAGACCTAAAAGGGGGAGCAGAGGGAGGGGGATTGAGAGAAACATAGAGAGACAGAGAGAGAGAGTGAGAGAAAAACGTGCCTGCCATAGAGGCAGGCACGGGGTGGGGGAAGTAGGAAAACTGGGGATATTGGTGGTGGGAAATGTACACTGGTAAAGGGACAGAGACAGGTGTGGGAGCACATGACTGAAACCCAATCATGAACAACTTTGTAACTGTGTTTCTCACTGTGATTCAATTAAAATTAAAAAAATAGTGAAGAGAATAAAAAGAAACATTAAAGTATTGAAGAAGTATTGACTTCAGAAAAGTCAGAACAATCTTCTGAAGACTTGACATTGAATATGGCACTCACTTATGATACTTATGGCTGCCTTCTGCTAGAGTAAGAAAGTTTGTTTACTCCTATCCTGCAAAGTAATTGTATACATTCACAAAAACAAAGCAACATTTTATTTATATTCTGATCATGTGCTTTTTAATTTTATGAAGACTTTTATTATAAATCTTTGCTTATTAATGCAGACACTTAATATCTATAAACAATATTTCCTAACGGTAAGCAATTTTAAAGGGAAGCCTCATTTTCCTTAACCTTTACTCTGTGTCTAGGGACCTCAGTGTTCTGCTTTCCTCTAGTTGGTGTGTATGTCAGGAACTTTGTGGACTATATAATTTTTTGCATAAAAAATTTCAAATTCAAAACCTAAATGTAAATATATGCTGAGAAGTTTACAAACACACTGAAAACTGTGAAAATAAGTAACTTCCATGGCTGCCAGAGACTCAGGAGGAGGGAGGAATGAACAGGAATAGAATAGAAGATTGAAGGGTGATGCAGGTACTCAGAATGATACTACAAAGGTACATACACTGTATTTTTGTCCAAAGCCCACCAAGAATAAGCGCTAATGTAAATGCTGGGCTCTGTGAGATCATATTGCGTGTTACTGCCATTCTAAGGTAATCAATTTTAACAAATGTATTCCTACCTGGGTATATTGATAATGGCAATTTATGTGTTAATGCAATGAGTCCAGAGGCATTCTCTGTACCTTCCACTCCATTTTGCTGCCAGCCAATAGGATAGTCTGAAAAGTCGATTTTTTAAAAAATGCTGAATAAAAACAATGCAATCTTAATGGGTCAGCAGTTGTTATTTTTAGTTTAGTTTAGTTTTTAATTGAATCACTGAGATACAGTTACAAAGTTGTCTATGGGTAAATACAATTACAACCTGGTTTCAGTCATACAATGTTTCAACACCTTTCCCTTCCCACACATTTAACACAACCAATGACCCAGTTTTCCTCCTCCCCCTTTCCCCTCTCTTTCTTGTAGTTTCTCTCTTCTCTCCTCTCTGTCTCTGTCTCTCTGTCTCTGTCTGTCTGTCTGTCTGTCTGTCTGTCTGTCTGTCTGTCTCTCTCTCTCTCTCTCTCTCTCTCTCTCTCTCTCTCTCTCTCTCTCTCTCTCTCTCTCGGCTTCCCTTTAACATTGCTTTCCTGACAGTGTATTTAAGAAAGAGTCGAGTCTCCCATGGGCCTACAACATTGCTATTTACTATCTGGCAAAGATAGCTAGGAATTGCCTTGAGAAGCTCATGGTTTAGGCAAGGGAGATAGAAGTGCTAGCAGGTGTGTACGACAGGTGGGAACACAGATGTGAATGATTTTTGCACAAGAATTTGTGAAAGAGATGAGAGTTGTTAACAAGTGGAGGAGATAGGGCTGGAAAAGTGGCTGGGGGCCTCTTGGGGGAGCTTCTGTGTTCACCTTAGCAATTTCACGCAGGAGCAAAGGTGGGTGGGAGAGTGCCCAACGTTTGAAAGAGTGAGGCTGAAGGTAAAGAGTGAAAAGATTGAAATTGGTGGGAGAGACCACGAGAGAAATATAAGAAGCTCAGGTGTTGGTGTTTGTTCTGGGAATGAAAGGATAATCAGTGACCATGAGGATGCCACTTAATATGTCTTCACATTGTCTAAACAGTTGGAGAGAATGAACACTTGATGGTAGTGATGTTCTGGTTAAATAAGGTAAAGTAGCATAAAATGCTCTTTTTTTAAATTTGTTTTTTGTTCCTGGGGAGTAATTGTAACTAAAATGGGGAAAGTCTGAGTGAGGTGGAGAGAACCTACCTGAGTGCCTTGTTCTTTTTATTGTTGTTGTTTTGGGGGGCCACATCTGGTGATACTCTGGTTGCTCATGGCTCTGCTCTCAGGAATTAATCCTAAGAGTGCTGGCATTGGAGGACCAAATGTGATCCTGGCTCTAACCCAGGTCCTCCAAATGTAAGGCAAGTGCCTTATGCTATCCTCTCTCTCCAGCTGTTGTTTCTTTTAGTTTTTAAATAAACGAGGAGTGCTTTCATTTTATTTGTTTGATTTTCAGCCATACCTGGCTGTACCTAGGGGTTACATCGCTCATGATATGTCGGGGTGGTTCCCAGAGGTGCTGGCCAGACCATGTGGTACTGAGGGTTAAACTTGACCTTTTGAATGCAAAGCATGCTGCAGTCCAGCCCTTTTAACTAGCACTGTGGCTCTGTCTACTTTTCTAGTTGCATGTTTTTGCTGTAATATTTGACACTGCTTCACCTGCTCGGCTGCTGGGGCTCTGTTCGGGGCGGGGAGGGAAACTCAACCCCCCGCCCCTTGGGGCCCCTGTGAAGATAGCCAGGCATGGAGGCAAGAGACTCTGACGAGTTTGGACGAGCCTCACGCATGAAGGTACCGGCATAGGAACCCAGGTTTGCGGGACTCGGGGCTGAGATCTCCAAGTCTTCTCAGATTGGGACTGGGCCTCTTCTACCCAGATCCCCCATTTTTCAGTAGCTAGGCAGTCACACCCAGAAACTGCCCCTGCACCATGTAATCCCATAAACGGCCAACATCCAAAGACTATAAAACCAAGCTCCTGGGAGCTTGCACATCTTATAGCCTAGTTCTCCCTCTTGGAGAACCTAGCAAGCTACCCAGAGTTTCCTGCCCACATGGGAGAGCTTCGCAAACTCCCCATGGCATATTCATATGCCAAAATCAGTACAATGATGGGTCTCATTCCCCTGACCCTGAAAGAATCTCCAATGTGGCACCGTTGGGAAGGACAAGTAAAGAGAGGTTTCTAAAATCTCAGGGCTAGGACGAATGGAGATGTTACTGAGACCGCTTGAGAAAATTGATGATCAATGGGATGCTGATGATGAAGCAAATATTCCCTTTCTTAGGATAAAACACACTTTTAAAACTTTTTATAGGCCCATTTAGCTTATCCTTTTATATTTTTCTTAACTCTCTTCACTCTTATTCAAGTTTACATTTGTGTGAGTGATATATTTTATGTTAATCTTAAAATTGAATTATTCATATCAATTAAAATAATATACCTTTAAAATATATCATTTTTGAAAAACAGTACTTTATAAATTTATCATTGATTTAAAATATTGTGGAATTTTAGTATATTAGGGATAGTCACTTATATGTGTAGGTGTCACCAATTCCACCAAAATAAATAAGAGAGAAAGTGTGTGTGAGAGAGAGATCCTGAAGCTGTTTACAGAACTGAATGTACATGAGGGAGTATGAGGGAGGCCTGGAGCACTTGCAAGGGAGGCAAGGAAGCAAGCACTCTGGTGATGGACTTATCCATACAAAGTATAATTAACAGTATTCGTAAGTGCTGGAACCTCAAAACTGTTTGTTGGTTTGGCTTTTAATACAAAAGTTCAGAGCAGAGGCTGAAGAGATAGTACAGCTGGTAGGGCATTTGCCTTGCTGACAATCCAGGTTTGATCTCCCAGGCATCCTGTATGGTGCCCCAAGTTATGCCAAGGTGAGTTCTGAGAAAAGAGCTAGGTGTAAGTTTTGAGAACTGAAGGGCATGAATCTTCCCAAAAAATACACAGCCAGAGAGAGCTCAGAGGTAAGAGGCACCTGATCTGCAAGTGAAAGACTCTGGCTGATTAATTGGTATGACATTGTTCGAGTTCTACATATCCCCCTTACCACGTTCCCTCATACTGCACGTCCAATAATTTGCATTAGCATCTATGAACTATCAGTATTCTTCTTTTTCCAGAAAGTGGAAGAATTTGTTCCATATGACCCGGGATAACCCATTTGAGGCAGGACCATGACACCACATGGTCTCTTAGATATTGCCACTTACAGCCCTGTAGACCCCCTGTATTACCAGATGTTGTCCTGGCAGACCCTGATACTATATGATATAGCAGAGCCACATACTTGGGCTCTAGCTTTGAACCATCTGGCCCAATGGGAGTGCTTCTCCATGCCCCTCCACCCTGACCCAGTCCTCTGAGCATTGCTTATAAATAACCTCCTAAACACACACACATTTACAAATCACAGTTGTGAAGGTAAACCCATTTTTAGAATGCAAGAATAAATCATAGTACTTTACTGGAACTTTGAAAATTTGTGTGTGTTTTTCTTTTGCCTATGAAACTTTCAGACAATTCACAAGGAATTCACAGACAAAAATACTCTCTCTTGATCATCCAATAATCTCAGCAAAACTCTTTGCGTTGAAGGTACATGCCAGGAGTTCAGAAGTGTTAGACCCATGACTTCATGATAAATCCTAGCAGGTTTAGTACTTCGGGTTTAGTATTGTGGGCACTATAAGATGTGAATGGATAGGATGCTCCAACAGGAGTCACATGTGGTATAGGAGCACTGACTCTTGCTGAATTCCTACCATGATCCTATCTCAAGTTTGGACAAAACCATCTGCTCTCCCCTTCACTAGGGAGGAAAGTAAGGCTTAGAGATGGCAAGAGTCAAACCTGGTCAGCTCAGAGGAGCTATAGGACATTCATCCGTTGAGGAAGTAAAAGATGACGTGAATCTCAGCATCCATACCTACCCCACCCACATGTGTGAGTTCAACTTAAGGCACTTTTAGGGGCTGAAGCATTAGTACAGCGAGTCGGGAACTTGCCTTGCATGCAGTGAACCCAGGTTCATCCCCTGCCATCCCATATGGCTCCCTGAGCACCAGCAGGAGTAATTCCTGAGCTGTGAGCCAGGATTAACACACCCCATAGTGCCACTGGGTGTGTCCCCAATCCACAAAAGGGAAAAGAAAACTAGCGAACTAAGATACTTCAATAAAGAACAATAATGTTTTAAAGGCTCTTTTGAAATCAGAGGGAAAGTTTCTGTGTCACAAAGGACAAAATACAGTGGCTTCATCGATAATAAAATCACCAAGGAGAAATGAACTTTGATTTATAACAACAGTCTGGGTCTTGCATTTTGCTTTTTTTTTTTTTTTAAGTTTTTCTGAGTCTTCAAGGGAAAATTTCGTAGTCTGCCTAGGCTTATCTTTTAGATTTAAGGTATTGATAATATTTTGATTAAATTCTTCACAATTTGTCTGTCCCACGAGTTTCTATGTGTATGTATGTGACACTTCCTAGTGTTAAGCATTTTTTCAAATAGTCATATATTATCCTTTCATAATATTTTGCTGACATAGTGATGTATTATGACCATCTTCTCATGTAAATAAAAGCTACTCAATAATATGCTTATTTTAAGTGCTTGAATATCAAAATATTATAATGTTAATATATTTTTACTATTGAAAGTTGAAAATATTAATCATCCAAACTAATGATGCAGTGAACATTACTTACTCATTTGGTGTTTTCTTGGGAATCATTCCTAGAAGTAGACTTATGGGACCAAAGAATCTATTATTTTTTGTGGTTCTTGTTACACAGGCTTGCACTCTTTCTAGAAGGTTCCCTTTATGTTCATCCTACCACAGTGTCAAAAAAAGGCAGTTTCTCTAGAACTTTTCCACTACTAGTTATTTTCATCTTTTAAAAATTCCCCAAATTAGATAGGACGAACAACTGAATTTGTATTCATTTGCATATTTTGCTTAGTAATAACCTTAAAGAGAGTCTCTTGCCCTCACACCTGGCTGTCTTCCCTGGGGCCCCTCGGAGGGGAGGGGCCCCAGCAGAGCTCCCAGCGGTCGAAGACCTCCGGAACCTAGCCACAGCCATTCTCAAGGCCTCTCTCCACACGTTCAGACAGGCCTCACACATTAAGGTACTGGCAGAAGAACCCAGGTGTGTGTAATCCCATCAACAGCCAACATCCAGAGACTTAAAAGCAAGCTCCCAGAAGCCTACTTGTAACCTACTTCTTCCTCTGGGAGAAAGTAGCAAGCTTCTGAAAGTTTCCTGCCCTCATGGGACAGCCTTGCAAGCTTCCCATGGTGTATTCATATGCTAAAGCCAGTAACAAGCCAGATCTCATTCCCCTGACCCTGAAAGAGCCTCCATTGAGGCATCTTTGGGAGGGCTGAGTGGAGAGAGGCTTCTAAAATCTCAGGGATAGAAAGAATGGAGAGGTTACTGAGCCCAATCAAGAAATTGACGATCAATGGGGTTTTGTGATTTCGTGATCATCAATAACCTTAAAACATTTTTCTTCGTTAGTTTCTTTACCATTTGAACCCTAAATTAACTCTTCATATTTTCTAGAATGCTTTTCCTTTTACCAAGTTTTTCCTGGGAAAGTTTACTCAGAAATAGTTTTTATATCTTATTTTAATATGTAGAAATTCATATTCTCTTTTCAAAAGGATTTCTCTAATGCAGTGTTTTTCCACTGAAGAAAAATGGAAAGGAATTTTAAGAAGTAAAACTAAGTTGCTATAGAACACATTTGGTGTCCCTAAAACTTATAAACTTATTGTGGAATTTGTGTGTTTGTGTATATGTGTGTGTGTCTGTATGTGAGTGTTGGTCAGCATGCATTTTTAGCTTGAGCTAAAAAATAAGTAGTATATATAACTCTTTCGCTTAGTTTGAGCCTCCAGAAACTTCTAGAATATCTTTATGGGGTGGGATATTGAAATAAGTCATGAAGTATAGAAAATACTTGAAAATATTTGTTTCTGTAAATACTGGGAATCTTCTGCATTTATGATCACAGCACTGATACTCCATTGAAAATAATATATTTTGGCACTAGAATAAGAACACGAAATTCATACATAGACAATTAAAAATTGCACATGACAAATGTCTCCTTAGATCTCTTCCATCTCAGTCTTTTTCCTGTTCCTAAATTGTTCTCTTTTTGATACTAGATTTTTGTCCTAGTGACATTTCTCCTCTCTGCAATTGGTCCTGCCAGTCTTTATTCATTTATTTTTAATTTTTAATTTTTTTCTTTTTGGGCCATATATGGCGATGCTCAGGGATTACTCCTAGCTCTGCACTCAGGAATCACTCCTGGCGGGGCTCAGGGTAACCATATAGGATGCTGGGAATCGAACCCTGGTACGCTGCATGGAGGCAAACGCCCTCCCCGCTGTACTATCATTCCAGCCATCTTTATTCATTCTTGATCTGGAGCAGTGAAGGGTGCTTGCAGTCTCTGATCCTCTTTGCTGAACAACTTCCTCGGTTGTCTGTGAGGACACTGTGTATCCCGCTGCGAGTCACAGCACAGCTCCCCAAGCTATACATGTTGTGGTTGGGGGAGAGAGGATTTTAAATTTCAGCAGAAGAATGTCTTTCAGACCAACCATGGATAAAAATGGCATTCCTCTTCTCATTATTTGAAGACATGAATATAGTGTGTTAACTTCAGAGAGACCCATAGTCTCAGCCACTTAGCCTTGCAACTCTGAAAACTGTAAAGATTACGTATACCTCCAGGGGTACTGCAAATCTTGCTTACTTTTAGTAAAAACAAAGGCTCTTTAAAGAGTTCATGGTAAGCAATATGTAGCCAAGACTTGGTATGATTTATAAATCATCCACCTCCATCTGAGATTTCCTGTTTCCCCCTGGTAATCCTTTAGTTTGTATACATGCAGCTGGGGTAAGAGACATTCTGACTTCATTCAAGTATGAACACAGCACATTTTCACCATTCACCCAAGCCAATTACTAACACAAAGCAGATTGTATCTAATTGACTTATACTGAAACTATCTGGGGATATATGAGAGATTAAAGTGTAGGTTAGATAGCAATTTATAGATGTTGTCTAACTATTCCTAATGCTTTACCCATCCTCTAAATTACAGCAAACATAACCTGTATTTCTCTTTGTATGGAATCTTCTTTCTAATAGTCTTTTTTGGGGGGGTTGCATACCTGGCAGTGTTTAGGGCTTACTCCTGGCTCTACACTCAGGGATCACTCATGGCAGGTTCTGGGGACCATATGGAATACCAGGGATCAAACCCAGGTGAGCTGCATGCTAGGCAAGTGCCTACCCTCTGTACTCATGTTATAGTTCCTCTACTACAGTTCTGACCATTGTTTTCTTCATAAGAATGTTCTCTAAGTTTTCTATCAAATTTTGAACCTATAAACATGCCAATATCCACATTTCACTATTTGAAAATGTTTTTTAATTTTAAATTTTAATTGTAGTTTAGGTAACATGGCTACAATGGTGTTAACTTTTAAGATTTTGATGCACAAATTACTGCATTTTTACCTCTACCAAATTGCCCAACAGAACAATTTGCTTGAAACTTCTCTCAGTTCATCAAAGCTCTGTCTTTCATATTCAGTGGCACTGCTTTAAGATATAACATTGTCTCTGAAATTAAGCCTTGTGGAGTCATAAGGGATAGTCATTACATACTTAAAATTTATCCCCTTCCCTACTGAATCTCTAGTAGCACTATCTTGAGTAATTAGCATAGCTCCATCTTCCATCATGCTTATCTTCTTCACACAGATCCCTCCCAAATTTTTTTCTTCTCTACCATGTTCCACTTAAACTAGTTGGTTAACTTTGCAGCCCTTCCCACTGGGATGTTATAATTGCTAGTTCCAGCCATTGAACCTCCCTAATTACTCTTGAAGAGCAGGTACTGGGCCAAGAAGTTTCATGCCATTCTTTTCAACACATAGTACCAGCTGCTAACATCACTTCCTCAACTTCCATTTTCTCTCACTCATGGGGATTCTAGAACTGCTAGACGCAGTCCAAAGGGTAGAGTAACCAGGTCCTCTCTAGATTTATCTTTCCCTTTCTTTTACCTACCTCATTTAGAAAGTGATTGCTTAAGCAAGCCACATGGTTGAAGTAACCTCCAAGAAGTGCTTTGCCTCATTCTTGAGAAAATCCAATGTGATGTTTGATGATCTGATGGAAGCTTTAGCCACTGCTGCCAAGTGCTCTTACCCTGCTCTCCTTCAGAAAAGTCATACATCATCTGGACTGGCCCAGTGCTGCTCAGACTAATGCTGTAATTGCACTGTGATTACCTGCACAGGCACTCCTGCCTGCTTCAGATGTGATCGTTTCTCATGAGTATAATTCATTGCCGTCATTGAGGGCTTGGGAGTGATTCATTTCCACTGTCTCCTGTGGCTTCTAAATAAAACATTCTAAGCAAAGAATAGTCAAAAAGGAAGGCTGAGGATAGTGATGGATTCCTACATCACTCCCAGCTGACACGTTCCCTCCCAGAACAGGACTGGTGCATTAGGCATAAAGAGATCACTCATATCATGCTATTTTTATAATAAATTATAATGTTTGCTATAGTATGAGAGAAATTTTTGTCAAGAAAGATGCTATTGAAATAAAAAATATTGGGGCCGGAGCGATAGCACAGCGGGTAGGGCGTTTGCCTTGCACGCGGTCGACCTGGGTTCGATCCCCAGGTGGTCCTGGGGTTCGATCCCATATGGTCCCCCAAGCACTGCCAGGAGCAATTCCTGAGTGCGAAGCCAGGAGTGACCCTTGAGCATCGCTGGGTGTGACCCAAAAAAAAAAGGCGAAATAAAACATATTTACTCAGGTCACTTAAGATTATATTGGCCCTTGTTCTGCTTGTCTATGTAATAAGAACTCCTCAGGAAAGAGGGTGCCTCTTTCTGAGATACCTGGAATCTAGTGCCATAGTGGTGTAGTTTTGCCCTGATCCCTCCCAAACATGAGAGCAGAGGGTGAAATGACTATCAAGGATGTGTCTAGGGTTTTTAACAGATAATTGCCCTTCGTCAAGCTAGATGCTTAGAGAGCTGCTCTATCTTTCAGGAAGAGGAAACACAAAAAGATTCTGCACGTAAGTTTGGAGATAGAGAGTATAATCTGGAACAGAATAAATATGACCAGGATGACACCATGAGGTGGGCTTCATTAGCTTGACTTCTCAGTGAGCAGTCTGTAGACCTGTGGGATAAATATTAGCCAGAACTTCTTCGGAAACAATGTCCCAGTCCCGCCCCTGGATGGGCTAAGTTGGGATCTATGTTGACCCCAGATCCTAGAATGATTCATAAAGGATAAAAGAATTATGAGTTAGGCAGCAACTCATAGTTGTTTCTTACCTTCACTCCATGCAGGAACTATCACAACTCACTTATAGCAAACACACAACACTCTGCATGCTTTTGGGGGACAAAGGTCCTATGGAGAAAGGAAGTGCGTAATTTTGCTTTACTCTACACAGAGAGCATTGTGAACTCTGAGGTCATGTTCTGCTAATGTGGCAATGTCTATCACAAGGTCCCAAGGATAAAAGGACCATGTTGACTCCACAGTCAACAGAGAGGATGTTATGGTCCATATACCCTTATGCCCCACCCATGCACACAGTCTCTCGAGTGTGTACTAGCAGAGGCATTTAGGCAAATAACTCCACTTAATGCTAAATACTCATTGGTATTCTGCTTCAATTACCAATGGGAATTCTGGACTCAGAATATCAGCATTATCCTGGAACTTAACAGAAGTTCAAAGGCCATGTTCCCATCCCAGACACACTGAGTCACAATTTTCAGGGACCAAGCTGGGTTTTAACTAACCCACAAATTGAATAACCATGGATCAATAGCCATTGACTTTGCTGGGAATTAGTTCAGAAACTCAGACCTAAGTCAATCAGTGTCCATAGGATCACTTCAGCGATGTCTGTGGGAGTCCAATGCACATAAAAGAGATTGCAAGGGAAGGTTATGCAACATTTTTGTAACCTTAGGAAGAACATTGGGAATAAATTGTTTTTCTTTGAAAATGATGCAGTGGAACTTTATAACACAGCTCCAGTTATCTTCTTGGGAGCTGAAGGAAGCTGGCGCAAGGTGGGGTTTGAGGAGCAGGGAAAAGCCAGCCATCCTTGAGACCCAGACACAGCAGTCAGCCTTCCTCTAGATTAAAATGGCGTAAGTCATTCCACTTTCCAGTATCAGTCAGTTCAAGTGGACGGTTATTTATAGATTAGGGCATCTCACAGTTTCAATCATGAGAATAAGCTGCTTTGGGCAACTCTTACAGATGACCTCAACCCTCTTCAAAAACAAGAATGGAATATAAACTAGGGACAGCTAGTAACATAGGTTTTAACTGCATGGGTCCATTTACAAAGTGTGCTTTATTTTTTTTCCAACAGCCTTCTAAATCCCCAGATTATGTCTTCATTGATTCAACAAACAACTTATGCCAGAACTTGGGAATTCAAAGGTTTTTTCCATTTGTGGGTGTTCTATAAGCAATGCCCCTGCTCCTGGCACACCCAGCCTCAGACACCTAGGGACAACTGGTTTATAAATTTGGGTGGAATAAAAGTTACACTGAATTTTTGACTACTTGGGGAATGGGGCGCCCTAGCCACCACATTTTTGAAGAAGCAACTTTATTTTATAATTGATATAGCCAGATCCCGAGTAATTAGAAAGAGTGATACATAAAGCAATTTTATTATTTATTTAAAAAGCTTCACACAAATCCTACCTTCCGTTTGATCAATCCTGCAGCAACGATGACACCTTTTCAGTATTACAGCAGTATCCTGTTCTCACTTTCTCCAGGTGGTTATTTATGCTTTTTTGAAATCCTACAGGCTGCTGGAATCAAAGAGACATGTCTACTGAGGAGTTCTTAGATTCCAATTTCAGTGCTCCTTTAACTTTCATATGTTTTCTCTATACAAAAAAGGAATAGTTAGTATTCACTTCTTAATAAATTATAAAATACTTCCTTCAACTCTTTTATCCCTTTTCTTCCTAGAAACTTAATTTAAGGTGACGTGGCTTAGTTATAGAACTTATACTATGCATATAGGATCCCTGGACTTGACCTCCAGCATCTTAAATCAAATTGAATACTTTTTAAATTAAAATATTTGGTAAGAAGTAAAAAATTAACGATTGGGGTTGTATGTGTGGTGAAGGTCATATCTTTCATGTCTAGGGGCTTGAGCTTGGCCTCATGCACTGCCATGTATGTGCACCTCCTCCAGCCTCTGGTGGATCTGAGCCCAAGCATTAAAACTTCTATTAGCAGCCCAAGCGTTAAAACTTCTGACCTGGATGGATGAGTATTGTGATAGGCTCCCTAAGTGTTGCTTGGGAGATCCCACAAATATCCTTAGTATTAATAAATTTTCAAGTATTGAAAATGGATTTACTAAAATCAAGTCAGGACTAAAAAGTTCACATTAGAACTATGTACTGCATATGAGGTGCTTATTCAGTTCAGGATTATTTTGGTATTGAGTTAATTTTTTTATACTTTGAAAACTATTGATGACTTTCTGAGCATCTCTATATGTTAATGTCTCATATGTCAACTGTCATTTAAATCAATTAAGATATTTAATTCACTAGGAGATAACTGTGCAATTCCTACCGACTAGCATGCAATGTCAATGTGCCTATAAAGAGATAGAAATGGCAGTCAATATATTAGAATGGGGATCTAGAGACTTTACTATGTGGATACTATGGGTTCAAGTAAGACAGAGAAATCTTTCACCATAAGATTTTATTTATGTCTATTGGTAATAACTAGAGCATGAGAGCCTGAAATTACAATCTGCTAGCTGACTCTAGGTCTGCCTGCTCATCAAAGGGGTGCAATTTCATATAAGTGAGACAAAACCATTCAAATGGCAATGACAGTCAGACCCTCCTCCAGAAGTAAATGACACTGAAACATTATTGTTCTCATGAAGAAATACCATAGTAGAATTTACTTTAATTCAGACTTATAACACCGTTAGACATTCCATGTAGTGGGGCAGAGCAGAGTGGATGATGGTGGTGACATTTTCACCACCTTGCTTTATACCTAAATAATCACATATTCTACTTTTTTTGACAAAATATTATCAAAGTGGTTGAAAAGAAGATATCCTTTGAATATGAGTTAAAAACAAACATAATAAATAACATGTTTATTTTAAGACCCTATATAAAATCACAGTTTTCACATTGTAGACTACTAGCACATCAAAATCATGTATTACTTCTGAATTTCGTGTCCTTTATCTAATAATATATTACGCCTCATAATAGGTGATGTTAGAGCTAGAATTCTTAGGAAAATTTCAGATGATCTTTAGTATCTTAGAAGGTATCAGAATGTATAAATTAATCAGAAATTATCAGATCAGTCAGAAACTACAGTTTAATCATTCTCTTCAATTGTGCTTACTGTGTTTGTTTTCAAGCTTCTAAAGAACTTGGCTGACAGAAGTTGGAGTCCTTGGTAGTGTTTTATAGGCCTACTTCTTTTAGAGGCTTCTGAGACTTGAAAATATGAATTTAAGTCCTGTTACTTTTTGTGGTACTTGAAATGTAGAATCTGAAGCACAAAGGCAATGGCTTTAATTGGGGAATTATATTTTTGTTTTGTTTAATAGAAAATTCTTGTCTCTTTGATCTTCTCCCCCTAGTTTTCTCTCTATTATTTTTTAAAATTTTGTTTTAGTCACCATGGCTTACAATATTGTAAATAATAGGATTTCATGCATACAACATTCAAACCCTATCCCTCACCCTGCGCTGGCAGTGTCCAGTTTCCTTCACCTCAGGATGGTGTGGTCCCCAACTCACCCCTGTCTCCCTACCATGGTGAGCTCAGATCTAACAACAAGTTCTTAGGTTCTGTTACCTTTGACTATTCGTAATTCCATTACTGTTTCTTTATTTCCCACATAGGAAAGAGACCATTCTGTATCTGTCTATACAGATACAAGTTCCTTCTCCTGACTTGACTCAGCATACCCTCCAACTCCACCCATATAACATAAATTACATACTTTTATATTTTCTTATAGCTGAGTAGTATTCCTAGTTTCTTTATCCAGTCCTTTGTTCTTGAGTACTTGAGGGTTGTTTCCAGATTTTGGCTATTGTGAATAGAGTTGCAATGAATTTACAAGTGCAAAAGTCTTCTTCAAAGAGTATTTGAGCCCTGCAGGGAGATGCTCAAGAGTCATATGGGACATACAGAAGCTCCATTCCTTGATTTTTTTTGAGGAATTCTCACATGCTTTCACAAGGAAATTGAACCCTACTAGTAGCAGATGGGGGTTCCCCATTTCCTCATGTTCCCACTAACCCTGGTTGCTTTTTTTCATTTGTTTGTTTTTAATGTGTGCTAGTCTCACTGATGTGAAATGATATCTCTTTGTTGTTTTGATTGGCACTTGCCTGATGATAAGTGACACATAATTTTTTCAAAAACCTTTTGGTCATCTGTATGTCTTTATTGAGGAACTTTCTGTTCATCTCTTTTCCCCATTTTTTGATGGGATTGGTTGCTATTTTCTTGTTGGGTTTCACAAGTGTTTTATATATCTTGGATATTAACTCTTTGTTAGATTAGGCAAATATTTTTCCTAGTATGTGGGGTGGTTTTTAAATTTTGATCATTTTTATTGTAGTGCAAAATCTTCTTAATATAGTACAGTCTGCCTTGTTTTTCTTTGCTTCTGTTTACTTTGTCAATGACATTTATTCATTGAAGTGCCTCTAGATTCAATGTCTTAAAAAGTTCTGTTTGTTTTCCTTCATATAGTTTACAGATTCTGATCTGATATAAAGGTGCATGATGTGAGATAGGAGTGTGAGTTTATTTTTAAATAAATGTAACTAACCAATTTTCCCAAAACCATTTGATAAAGAGGCTTTACTTGTTCCACTTTAATTTTTAGTTCCTTTTTCAAGGATTAAATGACCATGTACCTAGTAGCATATAAATTTTAATAGAATTTAGTTTATGACTTTAAAAATTTCATGAGCACTTTTATAGGAACTACACTGAATCCAGATATTGTTTTGGGTAGGATTGCCATTTTGTTACTATTAATGATTCAAAGCCATAAATGGTGTTTGTGTTTCCAGTTCTTTGGGTCTTCTTTTATTTCTCTTGGAAGCAATTCATAGTTTATTTAACTCTTTCATCTCTGGTGTGGGCCATGCCCTGGAAGTGCCCCAAGCTTAATACTGGCTCTGGACTCAGGGTTCCCCTCCCAAAATTCTGTCCCCTCCCAAAATTCTACAAAAGCAAATCAGCCTTTAAATTAGTTGTGTTGATAGGTCCTACTCTTTAGTAGATGTCTCCTATTGTCATTTAAGTGATTTTAATTTAACTTATGTATAAAATGAATAGAAACCTGCTTAGTCTTTAACCCATTACTATAGGTGCAGATTCCCTCACAATTGAATTTTATAATTTTCTGTTGCACATCTCTGTGTTTAGTTAGTATTTTGGGTTCTCTACATGGCACACCTTAAGACTGGGTTGACATGCAAAAAGGATTTTAAGGATAGTTATTGTAAAGTATGAAGAAGGGGGAGCCCAGGAGGTATAACATGTTTCCAACCCATGGTGTCTAGTCTGTGGGGGGATGAAAGCAAGAAACGAGAGTGGATTCTCAAACTAAAGAAAAACTTGGCAGGTCAGAGGCTGAGTCATTTAACTATTATTAACATTCAGATTTACAATTCAAGAAGAACGCATCCAATATTAAAGATGCCCCAGGTCTTAGAGGAATGGGCCTCATTGCTGCCTGGGTGGCTGGAGTATTCTGTGTGAATGTTCTGGTACACCTGAAAAGACAGCACCGAGGACCTTTTGTCAGTGGTGCTCACGCACCATTACAGATTCTGTAGAACAGATTCTGGAGATTGGGGCTGCCGCTTAATGTTGGCCTGACCATTTCTTGTGACCTAGTAGGTTAAAATACATTAGATTACTTTTCTTCCTCTGTTCAAACTTAGCAGGTGAGACATTATTTTATTCCAGTCTAGAAGAGCAATCTTAAAGATTGCACAAGTTCTTATCAAATAGCTTGATCCAAATCAAGGGAAAAGAAAATATTCAGCTAGCATCCAGAAAGTTGTCTTTAGATAGTCAGTGTTGCCTGAGGATATTGTCTATCTACTAGTAGCACTGTAGCACTGTCTTAGCATTGTTCATTGATTTGCTCAAGTGGGCACCAGTAACGTCTCCATTGTGAGAGTTGTTACTGTTTTTGGCATATCGAATATGCCACTAGGAACTTGCTAGGCTCTCTGAGAGGAATGGAAGAATCAAACCTGGATTGGTCGCATGTAAGTCAAACGCCCTACCCACTGTGCTATTGCTCCAGCGCCTATCTACTAGTAATACTGGATATTTACTAGTTGTGATGGGAAGAGTATATTGAGAGGCACATAACAATGAGTTTCCTGAGAATTGAAGAATGTATCTCCCAAATGAAATTTGTTTGAACACTATCCTCGCTTTTCATCTGGCATGATCACAGAGTTCATGTGGATCACAATGTTCTATGGATTCGGCATACTGATGCCCCAGGAATGCCGGCCATTCCCGTACTGTTCAGTTTGTATTTACTGCCTTATAGAGTCTACTGGCTTTTGCTTTTCAGGATTCTGCTCAGCGGGGTGCCTTTTCCTCTGCCTTGTGTATTTGAGGACAGGGTGTCTCAATATCTGAGGTGTCCTGTGCAAAATTGTTTCTGTTTCCTCTCATGAAATATGTTCTCCAGGTTACCAATTGTTTCCTCAAGGCAAGATTTTTTGTATTTTTATCCCTGCCATTTAGATAACACCATTCAGAATTTCAGTATCAATATAGATCTTCATTTTCCTTTTGCAGCAAGAATCTACATCGAGCAAAAATGGGTTTGGACCTGGAAAGTAGAGTAGACTATGTTCCATCACTTGTTTGGCCTGCTCCTTTGTACTGGAGGTCAGATCATAAACTAGCTTACACAATTAAATTATGTGCACATGTTGTATCCATGTGACCCGCGGGGCCTCAGGAGAGACAGGGTAACAGAAGTCAGATTCTGCAGAGTGACAACTTTGTTCCTAAAAGAGAATTTGCTCTGGCAGGGCAAATATGGCAAAATGAGCCAATCACAGCTTCTCACATCAGGCTGAAAGCAGCTGTGGAGGTGCAGTGAGCCAATGACATTGACTCTGTCTCTGCACAGTCTCACTAGTAAGTTGGGATAGAGCAGAGCCCCGGTTGTGTGCTGGAAGATCTAGCTCAGTAAACTCCAAAACTTAGTACATTTATAGTGGCAGCAAGTAATAACCTACCAAGAAAAACTGTTATTCTCATTATCTCTCTTATTAATGAATCTCCCTGACCCTACTAGAAGTGAAGTGATGAAGGAAAACCGGTGACTAAAAGATCATAGCACAAACAGAAGAGTATAATACATTGGCATATAAACAGCAAAATCAACATTATTTTGAATACACAGAAGACATCTCTTCTAGAGATTTCCAGAACTTGTGGGGTGGGTGGGAGTGGGGCTTAACACAGATGTTGAGCAGAGATAGAGAATTCTCAGGATTCATGCATTATGTATGTTTTATAATTTTTGAAGCATATAAAATAATATTTGTAACATTAATGAGTTATAAATAAAATATTAATTTTTTATAAACCCATTGCTCACATCAAAAGGTGATACTAATATAATAGCACTGTAGCACTGTCACTTTCTTCCCATTGTTCAACAATTTGTTTAAGCAGGCACCAGTAACGTTTCCATAGAGACTTTTCACTTTTTGGCATATCAAATACACCACGGGTAGCTTGCTAGGCTCTGCTGTATGGGTGAGATACTCTCAGTAACTTGCCGGGCTCTTCGAGAAGGACAGAGGAATTAAACCGGGGTCAGCCACGTGCAAGGCAAACGCCCTACCCGCCATGCTATTGCTCCAGTCCACTAATATAATAATAGCATAAAATATATTGCTATATACCTCCTGGCCTTAGCTTCTTTTCTCCATAGATAGCAAGTATTTTGAATTTTGCATTTTTCATTCTCTACTGTGTTCTTTTAAATTATTCATTTATTCATTTATTTATCTAACTTTTTTAGGACACACCTGATGGTACTCCTGGCATACTCCCAGTACATTGCTCAGAGGCCCAGTGGTGCCAGGGAGAAAACCCAAATCTCCTTTATGCAAAGCATGTCCTCTAGTATCAAATTATTTCTTGCATTTTGAAATTAGTTTCAATGTATTGCTTGTATCCCTGAGTAATATACTTGACCTTGTATTTGAGTTTTAAAAATATGTTATCAAATGGCCTTTAGTGTTACATGACTTACTTTTAAAATTCAACATTATTTCAATCATTATTCTTGTTATTTATGTAGTTTATTCATCTTCACTAATGTTAAATATTCTATTGTATAACATTGCACAGTTTATTGTTCGATTATTCTACTCACGATATCTCTACTGTTTTGCTTTTTTATTTTTAGAAACAATCATCCTGTGATATATCTTTGTGTGTACCTTGGTGCACATGCTTAAGCATTTTTCTGGAGTAGAAGCTCCAGTATGTAGGATAAAAGTATATACAAGTTCATGAGACCATATCAAACCATCCATTTGGAAGAATCAATTTATCTTCCACTGAAAATTATGAAGTCAATTTTGTTAAAATTTCTACCAGGAATAAATATTATAGAAATTTAACATTTCCCCAGATTTTGGTAAGATTTTTTTCCTTGAAAACTAATGTGATAGTTGTCACTTGTCACTTGTCATCCCATTGCTCATTGATTTGTTTGTGCGGGGGCCAGTAACATCTCCATTAATCCCTGTCACATGCTAGTGTAGCCCAACGGCATCTGCTCACTCCAGGAACACAAAGAGCCTCAAACCGTTCATTTAGGGTCTTGACAATGAAGTCTGACCATCTCATAGGTGGGTGGTCAGGCGTTCTTTTGATGTCCCAGGGAATCCATTCAGTAACAGCTCTAGTTCAGCAGTCGACTCCAAACAACATTACGATCCAGTCTATGTGATTTTCGATGCCTTGGCAAATGAGACAGCATCCCTGGTTCTTGATTGTCAAGAGGTTGTAACTCCAGATTCCTTCACTCACTTGAATGAAACATGATACTCCAAGCATAGCTCTTTTGATTCCTCTTTGGGAGACTGGAATAGCATTATTATCCTGTTTTCGTAAGGGCCCAGGTCTCTGAGGCATATGTTAGTGCAGGAAGAATAGTGGAGTGGAAAAGATGTGCCCGAAGCCAGAGGCTCTTCATTCTTTTAAAAAAATTCTTCGATGCTCTTGAAGGCGTTCCATGCTGCTCTCTTCCTCCCACGCAGATCAGGTGCCAGGTTGTTGGTCATGTTGAGTTCTCAACCTAGGTACACATAGCTGCCGCATTTGGAGATGTTCATTCCGTTCAGAGCAAATGCAACATCAGTAACTAGTTCGTTTATCATGAACATTGTCTTTATGAGATTCAGCAGTCCTATATTTCCACACTCACAGTTGAAGTCGGCCAGCATTGGTGCCACTTGGCTAATATTTGGTATTATTAGAACATTGTCATCAGCGAAGCGGAGGTGTTGTGGGTTCCAACAGTCTACCTTCACTCCCATTCCTTCTCATTCCAGTCATCGCATGACATTCTAGAGGGTGGCACTGAAGAGTTTCAGTGAAATGGTGTTGCCCTGCCAAATCCCTCTCTTTATGTCAATGATCACTTCCTTGTAGAATGTTGAGATCCTGGTAGTGAATCCATAATACAGCTTGAGAGGATCTTGATGTACTGAGTTTGAATGCCCTATTTCGTTAGGGCTTTGATGACCATTTCAGTCTCAACAGAATCAAAGGCCTTCTTTAAATCTATGAATGTTAGACAGAGCAGCATCTTGAACTCTTGCGAAACCTCAATGAGCTTAGAGCCAAGCCAGTGTATTGATGAGTACTGACAGCAGATTCTTAAGGTGTTCAGGTCTGACCTTGTCTGGACCAGGTGCTGTATGATTCTTTACCAACGAAATGGCATGTCGGATTTCTGAAGGGAGAACGCTAGGAACAACATATCCATCCTGCAGAATTTGGTATGTGGGCAGGTGGACGTGGCTATCAAAGAGATCTGAGTAGAATCGTGGATAATCTTTTCCATTGCCCTTTTGGAAGATGTGATAGATCCATTAGGACATCGAAGGGCAGTCATCTTGGTCTTAGTTGGTGAAAGATAGAGGGTGTTGCAAATAGTTTTCCTGGCTTCTGCCACATTGGCCAACACTGCTGATCTCTGAGGTCTTCTTTTATCGCTTCTTTGCACAGCTTTTTGAGCCTGGACGTTAACTTGTGATTGCCTGAGTCTAGCACCAGACCACGTTGGTGAATGAGCTAGAGAATGAGCTAGAGAGTTTCCGAAGACAGGTGTCTTTTTGTGGCTTTCTCTCTCTCTTGGCATTCCTCGTACAATCATGGAGGTGCTGAACCAGTAGATAATATTCCTCGTCTATGTTGTTAATGAAGGCATCTTCCCATATTGCTGCAGTAGTGCCAAACAGCTACCAGTTGGTTTTATAAATTTGCTAGGTCATCTCATGGAGGCTAAAGAAACATTTTACTTAAGTTATTACTGGCTTATTATAATAGGATATGATAAATGATGCAGCTAGGCATCCAGACAGAAGAGATGCATATGGCAAAGCATGGGGAATATACATAAATTGTCCATGCTTTCTCAAGCACACCACTTTCGCAGCATTCCAAGATCATAAACCTAGAAACTCTCTAAACCCTGTCCTTTAGGGTTTTCATAGAAATCTCATTACCTAAGTAAGCATGATAGAGTAATTTATTGGTCATGAGTACTGATTCAATCTTCAGCTCCTCTCCCTTCCCTAGATTTCAGAGTGATGGGAATGAAAGTTTCAATCCTTCAAAAACATGATTAACTCCATTGGCTATCAGCCACCATTTTTAGGGGGGAATCTGAAACTCACCTTGTTAACATAACAAAAAATAACTTTTGACTGTATTTTAGGATCTTAGGAACTCAGTGCCAGAAACAAAGATAAAGACAGCATTGTGTGTCTGTGTGTGTGTGCATGCTTGTGCACTTGTGAACACATGTGCACAGTTTCTTGCTACAAATCACAATATCTGGGGGAAATCAATAGAATTTGCTGGTAGGTTGGATGTAAATTATGTAAAAAGGTGAGAGATAGAGAGAGGAGACAAGAATGAATGACTTCAAAGTTTATGACTTGAGTAAATACAGTGTTCATAATTAAAGAAGATGGTCAGATTATTTTCTTAAGCTCTGATAAGGAGTTCTGTTTAATTATGTTAAGTTTAACATGACTGTTATGCATTATGATGAAGTTGTTGAGTGTACAACTGTGCAATGCTTCTCGAAAGAAAATGAAACTAGAGGAGGCATGACTATCAATCAGATGAGACATTTCCAGCCTTTCCTGGATATTTACATATGACTACTCTCAACCTTCACATGAGTACTTCATGATTATTGAGGAATTTGTGTGCATATCTGGGTGTTTCTTTCCATCAGTTTTTCCCTCTCTGGTATTTTCCCTCAGTCTTTAACATTTGACTCTGATTTTTGGGACCCTTAAAACTGTTGCTTTCTTTCCTTTGACCTGTCTTCTCCTTTTCCATCACATGAAAAGTGGAGCATAACCTGAAGGAAAGCTATTGAAATGTGGATTTTACTCAGTGCAGTTATCTTCTTTGAAGTGCCACATCCTCTCAAGGCATGAAGTGTTTTGTCATTCTCCAGTGTCTTCAAGTACTTAAGGCTGTTGAATTTTGACCAGTCAGTACAGTTAGAGTTACAAGCATAAGACTTGCTCTGATAGAAAGCAGTCCATTTTTGTTGAAATTAAATTTTACTTACCTTTTATTGAAGTGAAAAAGCCACATTTTTCAATATGCGGCATCCCTATCTTCTAATTGACTCATCTTCTTAGGCAATCCGAATGATAAAGGAAATCTTTTTCTGATTTTAAAAGACAGAAATTGCAATACACGCAGGTGCACGCACACACACATATATATGTATGTGTATATATGTGTATATATATATATATATTTTCTAACCATGAAGTATGAGGTCTAAATTGGTTCCTTATCCTTACAGGGCTAGCTAATAAAGCCTTCTAGTTTTCTTTTGGTCAATCACTGAAAATAATGGAGCAAACTGCTGAGCTGGAGAGATAGTACAAAGGTTAAGTTCCTCGCCTTGAGTAAGGTTGACTGCACTTCAATTCTGAGCACTGCATATGACTGCCAAGCATTGCCACCTGTGAACCCTGAGTCAGTAGTAAGCCCTGACCATTACCGGGGTGTGATCCTAAAACAAAACAAAAACCTCTATTATATACACATATTCTCTTTATTCAATTAATATGGTAAACAGTGTAAAATAAATAATTTAAAACAATAAAATTGATCGATAAGTTGTGGTATGTATACATAATTGCAATAGAGCTGTATAAAAATATGAATCATTCAATTTGCTGCTATATTAATGGATCTGAAAAGTGAATTAGTGAAGAGAGTGACAGATACAGCAATTTTCTCATATGTGGAATAAATAGATACAGATTAATGGAGCAAAAACAGGTAAAATCAACTTTCCTGATTTGTCACTGCCTGGGAGTCAGAGCCCTCCATGGTTTGGAGATATCTTAAAGATTTCTACCTCCAAAGTTATGGAGTCTAGCATTCCAAACTAAAGGACTCTATAAAGTAGTTTCTACTGATACAACAGAAGCAGAAGGATGGACTTAGGGGGTCAGTTCAAATCATGCCCTTTGAAAATGTATCCAATCAGGATAGATAATGGGATGGCTGAGGATGGGAAGTAACAGCAGGTAAAAGGATGCCTTCTCACTCTCTTTGCATATGCTCATACAGACCACAGTATCAGGTAGGGCTTGTTCCATCCTGACAGACTGCTGAGTACAGGCCGGCCTCAGAGGCCAGTACAGGGGCAGAATACAGGTAGGGCTCAGGTGCCCAGGGAGACGAGGGTGCAGGCAAGCATCGGATGCTGAGGAAACTCAGGTTCAGGCAGAACTCTAATGCCCAGGAAAGCTTAGGTTCAGGGAGGGCTCTGATTCCCAGGTAGCGACAAGGTACAAGCACAGGAGTCTCACTCACATGCACGTGTACATGACTAGAGACGAGAAAAATGGGATGGAAGGACAGGAACTTCTGGGGTTCAGTAGAGAGGCCCATCGACAGGTACACAGCACAAGAGTTTCATCAACACACACTGTGGCTGTGACCAGAGAGTGGGAAAGTGGGTGTGACAGGAACTGCTGGGGTACAGCTGAGAGAGGCCCAGGTACAGAGATAAGGAATATCTCCCACACACATGTGGCCTTGGCCAGAGACTAAGGAAAGCCGAGACATCAGGAAACCATTGGGGTACAGTTGAAGAGAGGCTGGAGATAAGATTTTAAGTAGTAGACTGGACTGGGCACTGTGAGACAGAATGAATGACATCTACACAGGTAAAGGCAAGGCCTGAATCTACCTAAAGGAATCCAAACCCATCTATCGAAACTCTGCAATAAACTCTAACCTTTTTTTTTTTTTTTTGCTTTTCAGGTCATACTCGACAATGCACAGGGGTTACTCCTGACTCTGCACTCAGGAATTACTCCTGGTGGTGCTCGGGGGACCATATGAGATGCTGGGAATCGAACCCGGGTCAGCTGAGTACAAGACAAATGCCCTACCTACAGTGCTTCAGCCCTAAACTGTAACTTTTTTTTTCTTTTTGGGTCACACCTGGCCATGCACAGGGGTTACTCCTGGCTCTACACTCAGGAATAACTCCTGGCGGTGCTCAGGGGACCATATGGGATGCTGGGGATCAAACCCGGGTCAGCTGTGTGCAAGGCAAATGCCCTACCCACTGTGCTATCGCTCCAGCCCCCTAAACTCTAACTTTTAACCTCAGAGTTTTCTATGCAAATCCTTCATCCAGTCCTCAAGAACCCACTAGTGCAGAAAAATCACGTTTATGCTAACACTACCATCCTTCTTTTCAGAAGGGGTCCCCTTTATTTGTGTCACAAGAAACTCTTTTCATTAGCAGTAATATGATAAAATGGTTCCCAAACATGAATCAACAGACAGAGTTAATGAGACTTATTGGGACAGTGCCCTTTAAGGTACAGACTACCAGTTTCTCTCAAAGGTTTTGGCTCAGTTGGTTTGGGCAGGGTCTCCTTAGAGGTTTCCATGGGCAGTCACGTGGTTGGAGACTGGTGGTTTGACCCGTGGGATTATTCCCCCTCTGGACTCAATCTTTTCACTCAGTGCAAGGTGTGAGTAAATTCTTAGACACCCTCTGAAGCAATGCATGGGGACAGGTGATATAATCTCTTAATATTTGTGAAAGTGCTCTATGAATGAGAGCTTCTTTCAATTCTTCTCCACAAGCACTACCAGATAACAACTGAAATGTGCATCCACAATATTTCACACCAGTCATTCTTTTCTTTGGAGGTAAAATTATTTTACTTAAAAAAAATTTACTTAGAGATATGAGGGGAGAGAAAGAGAGAGATGTTCAAGGGAGAAACGATTTTTCTTCAGAGGGGGGAAAAGCACAGAATAGTTTGGGGAAGAGATTATACACAATTCTTTCAAATTGTCTTGGTTTGGAGTTTTCTGCATACCTAAAATTAATATGGTTGTTAGCACAGGGAAGGTTCTGGACTCTTAATGGACCTTTCATAAACTTATCAAAACCTTTAGATTCTCCTGTAGCTTCTGTTCTGAGAGGGTCCACCTTCTCTGGGTGTTGCCTCAGCTCTTTTCTCTCCAAGTTGCTCATTTGCATCAAAAAGGGTCATGGCCCTCATGCCCTTGGGCTAATTCAGGACTGGGCAACTCTACTTAAGTTACATAGTTTCCCCCAAAACTCATTATTAGGCCTCCCCATCTAATTGTCATAGAATCTCCACCCCCACTTAAATTTATTTATTTATTATTATTATTTTTAAAATTTTTATTAGTGAATCACCATGGGGTACAGTTACAAACTTATGAACTTTCATGTTTGTATTTAGTTTACATCCCTCCACCAGTGCCCATTCTCCTCCACCCAGCATCCCAGCATCCCTCCCACCACTCCCATCCCAACCCCCACCACCCCACCCTGCCTCTGTGGCATGATATTCCCATTTGTTCTCTCTCCTGTTGGGTGTTGTACTTTGCAGTAGAGGTATTGAGTGGCCATTATATTCGGTCTATAGTCTACTTTTGGCATGCAGCTTTCAACCTGAGTGGGTCCTCCCAACATTCTCTACTAGGTGTTCCCTTCTCTGTCCCTGCTGCCTTTTCCCCCAGCATGTGAGGCCAGTTTCCAATCTGTGGGGCAGAATTCCTGGTGCTTATCTTTACTACTCTTGGTTTCCCATTCTGCTACTTTATATTCCACAGATGAGTGCGATCTTTCTATGTCTGTCTCTGTCTTTCTGACTCATTTCACTCAACATGATACTTTCCATGTTGATCGACTTATATGCAAATTTCATGACTTCATCTTTCCTAATAGCTGCATAGTGTTCCATTGTGTAGATGTACCAAAGTTTCTTTAACCAGTCATCTGTTTTGGGGCACTCCGTTTTTTTCAAAATTTTAGCTATTGTAAACAGTGCTGCAATGAACATACAAATGCAGATGTCATTTCTACTATACCTTTTGCCTCTCTGGGGCCACCATCTCCCCTGCGCCTGCATCCCCCCCGCCCCCCATCTCCTCCTCGGACCCTGAACTCCGACACTGCCTGAATGCTGCCCATCTACCCCTTTGCCACCCTCCAGCGCTGCCACGCCCGGTTTGCTCCCCCACCTAAATTTTAAGGTGTATGATAGTAAAGCTTTTGTCTTAGAGCCTGTGAAAGGACATGATCCACACATTCACTCTTAGGTATTAATGGTCTCTATGCAAAGGTGCTTTTTCCCTCCTGTATTCATCTGCAGCAGAGCCTGGCAAGCTCTCTGTGGTGTATTCATATGCCAAATACAGTAACAATGATGGGTCTCATTCCCCTGACCCCGAAAGAGCCTCCAATGGGCACCACTGGGAAGAACAAGTAAAGAGAGGCTGCTAAAATCTCAGGGCTAGGATGAATGGAGATGTTACTGGTGCCTGCTTGAGAAAATTGATGATCAATGGGATGATAGTCATATAGTGAATTATTTCCCGATATCAAAGGGCCCGTGCCTATTAAGGGAGTGAAATATCGTTATAACTTAGCACTAATGGGGCCTAGTTAATGGTTGATTTGGTTTCAAGGTTGTCAGTCTGAAGGAGATGTCAGATAGATGAGATAACATTTTTTAAAAATATTAGACCATCGAAGAGAAAAAAATGGCTTTTCCTGACACAGGGAGGTCAGAGTTTAAGGAGACAAGAAAATAATGGCCATTGCATAAACTGTAGTTCCTTTCTTTGGTGTTCTAATAATCTGCTGTTTGCCATTATGTCTGCTGGTTATCTGTACAAAAATATGTTTAGATAAAAAAGACTTAAAAAATAATGTGTCACTTGGCTTTGAGAAAAAGTCAATTTTTATTTTTATTGTAAGTCCTCACTGGGTTTGTAGGAATAGGTCAACTCATCTTCTATCAGAGTTTAATTATTTGTCCAGTTAGCTACGACTGACTTTATCCTGAAGAGATGAACCCAACTAGGAATTTCATTAAGTTTTACAGCATTGGGGTGCTTAAGAAAGATAACTTGATAAAATCCCTCGAATTATGGCCTTAGTTGACCTGAAAAAGATCTAGTTTGCCAAGTTTTTAAAGTAAGAACCAACTATCAGGTTAAATTTTGGTTGGGTTTATTCTTTATTTGGGTAAACTAAAGCAGTTTTTCCACATTCTTGAATTGCTTGCTGTACTTTTAAATTAATGACAAAAATCTTTAGTTAAAAGGGCTTACCTAACACTAGCTTTGGTCTAGCCTTGGGTGCTATTCTGTGCCTGAGAAGGCTATCAGGCAAGAATGAGAGCTGTGATGCAGAAGTTATTTGACATAATTTTCCTAATATTCATTTTAGGGTGTAATTAAATTTCTCCACTTTTCTTGATAATGGGAGGTGCCAGGCTGTGTGGAGATTATAATCTTTAAAGAGGCTAAATCCTAAGTGATTTGAGAAGAGTTTCTATGGTCACTAGTAACCTGGGTAAGTCAAATCTATGGACTATTTTCCTAACTAAAACTTTAGACACTTTTTTGGCCTTCTCAGTGCAGGTGAATAAAGTTTCTGCCCACCCAGTGAAGGTGTCACTGCACTGTAGCACTGTCATCCCGTTGTTCATCGATTTGCTTGAGCGGGCAACAGTAACATCTCCATTGTGAAACTTGTTGTTACTGTTTTTGGCATATTGAATATGCCACGGGTAGCTTGCCAGGCTTTGCTGTCTTGGCAGGATACTCTTGGTAGGTTGCTGGGCTCTTCAAGAGGGATGGAGGAATCAAATCCGGGTGGGCTGTGTGCAAGACAAACGCCCTACCTGCTGTGCTATCTGTAACCTGATCATTTAGACATTGGTGAAGTCAAGCTTCCAGGGCTCCCCGGAGTAAGTTCCTTAATCTGGGCAGATAGTGCCTGGGGAGGAGGCCTGGATTTCCACTACCCGAGTTCATGAACCTGATTAACATCACACAAAGCCTGGCTTTGAGTCACCTCTTTTACTGTCCTGTTTGGAACTTCCCATGGAAGACAGTTGTTATGAGTGTTGTTGAGCATCTCTTACTAAATTGGGAACCTCAAGTAATCCTTGAACTATTTTCCACTGTATTAGACCAGGAATAACTAATTTTCTTTGTCTAGTAAACCATCTGTCAGTTTCCTCTCAGAAACTGAGTTGCAGTTGTTCCTCTCCTGCAGAGTATTCTGGCTTAATAGCAATAGTCTTTGGATGGGGTATAGGTCCCATAACTGAACAAGAATTAAGGATAGTCTTCTTAGCTACAGTGTCTGCTTGACTGTTTCCCCTAATTATCTCAGTGCCTCCTTTTTGATGGCCTCTGCAGTACATAACTACCATTTCCTTTGACGCCCTACTGAGCCAGTAGTTTTAAAATTTTTTCCCCATCCTTAAGACTATTTTCAGCTATTAAATATTCCTTTCCTTTCCATACTGCATCATAAACATTTAGGACTAAGAAAGTATATTTAAAATCATACTGATGTTTAAGTCCTTTAGCCAGTTAGCAGACTCAGATAAAAGAAATTTTTCCTGCCTTTTGAACTGAAGTTCCTCCATGGCAAAGCCATAGCTTCTACTATTCTGTTCAGACTCACAAAAGTAAAAATATATGCCATTTTTTAATTCCTTCATGAAGTAGGCTACCGATGTCAGTGAACAAAGTCTTTACTGGATTGGGTGGGGAGCAGTAGTTTTTAAATCAGACCTACTAGAATATATTCATTTATTCACCACATATAGAACTAGAATCTGGTTTCTACAAAAATGCATGTTACTGAGACATGGCTTTACCTTACCAAGAGGTTTCCTTTCAATATGTTTATTGAATGATTCTGCATAAACACTGCAAGGTTAGAGACTTTCTATTTATAGTGCCCTATTGTTTGATAACAGGTACTGGGGATTGACTAGGAACAAAGCAAGTCACTCTGATATTAATACTAAAATCAATATTTTTTTCTATGATCTATTTTACCTATTGTTCCTCAAGGCTGGCCAGTGTAAAAATGCAAAGGTCAGGTCAGCCCGTGGAACTGGAGGCAGCGTCCTCATCTGTTGTTCATCTGTAGCAGGGTCCTAGCATGCAGGAATCCACCTCACCCCTCTTTAGGGCTGGCACAGTTCCTGGTTTCGAGGGCTTTAATCTTGACACTGAGAACAGAGTATCAAGTGACTCTAGATGTGAAAATTCCTTGTTTTCCACAACAAGGTCATCACCAGTTCTTCCTTGCACAGACCTGCCTTTAGGGTCTCCCTGACATTTTCCAGGTACTAATAACAGTAACTTACTGATCCCTTTTAATCTGTTTCCCTGGAGGAGGGATTCGGGATCCCACAGAGATTTCTTATCAGTATTAAGTACTTACTAAAGCGAGGACACTGGTGAAGGGATGGGTTCTCGAACTTTGTATGGGGGAAACATGAGCACAAAAATGTATAAATCTGTAACTATACCCTCATGGTGATTCACTAATTAAAAAAAATAAAGCGAGGAAAGACTTCATTCTGAATGTATGCAAAAATATTAGCACAAATAGGGCTGGAGCCATAGCACAGTGGGCAGGGTGTTTGCCTTGCATGCAGCCGACCTGGGTTTTTGATTACCAGCATCCCATCCCATATGGTCCCTCGAGTACTACCAGGAGTAATTTATGAGTGTGGGCTTGAGCCAGGAGTAACCCCTGTGCAGTGCCAGGTGTGACCCAAAAAGCAATATATATATATATATATATATATATATATATGTGTGTGTGTGTGTGTGTGTGTGTGTCCACAAAGTATGAAAAACATGCTGAAGGTATAAAGAATAGAGAAAAGCGAATATTTCACTTTACTCATAGTAAGATGCCATTACCTGTTTGCTGTGAGTCATAGGCCAAAAAGAAACATAGCTAAAATTTCTTGAGGTAGAATTTAGTTCAGACAATAGAACTTTATTTGTTTAGTCCACTAAGTCACACTTTGAAAACCTCAATTTCATGTAACATTATATTTACCACAATAAATTTTTACTCTGTAGTACTTGTTAATGACTTTTTCTTGAAGATATCTCTGAACATAAGGCATTAAAAAAGTTATATAAATTGAAAAAAAACTCTAGAATGTCCACAATGTCTGTGTTATATCTTATAACACAGACTATACTTGGAAATAAAGTTTTGTCCATGTTGTGAATTAATCAGAACATACAAGTTTTTATAGAGTTTAATTCTTAGAATTCTAATTCCTAGGAAAACATAGATATTAAATACTTAAAACACTCACATAGATTATCATGAAACAGTAAAGACTTCACATCTATAGAAAAAATTTAGTGCTCCTAAAATCGAGAATAGGTTAGAGACTTGCAGACAAAACTGACATGAAATAATTACTTTAATAATAACATGTATTTGGGGCCTCAAGAAATGGCATAGTGGGGAGGTCATTTGTCTTGTATGCTGTTGACTTTGATTTGATCATAAGGTCCCCCGAGCATTCCAAGGAGTAACCCCAGAGCAGAGCCAGGTGTGGTCTCCAAATAAAATAAATAAATTAATAAAATCTGTAAAAACATATTTGGAAGATTAATGAATGATATAGTCTGAAAAACTAGTTCTGTCTTTTTGGCTAACAGCCTGCATCTCTTTTCAGTAGTGTTGGGGCTGGACTGAGCTATCAGAGCGAGCCCATGTAGACTGTACCTTACTATGGACAGGAACATAGGGACCCATGAAAATGGGCGAGACTTCTCGTGTGTCCTGACTGGTTTGGATGAAGCTGAATATTTTCCCCCTTCAAGCTGCCTTCAGAAAAATAATTTCAGCATACTGAAAAGAGCAGTTTTTCCTTCTCTCACAGAAGCCTGGCTGGTCTTTGACATGCAGATGGTGTTAGCCAGGCCTGACCTTTGATATTGTAAATTGTAGATTTCAGGTGCAGGCCCAGCTTTGTCTTTGGGATGTAAATCCAGGTGCCTGTAGAAGGTCTCAGTTTCGGTTTTGTATCTTTTCCTTCTCAGTTCTGTATTCTTTTCCCAAGGCTATAGGCCTACCCATACAAGGAAACAATATGTTTCCATTGTCTCAATGTTCTCCCTGTAACAATTTTTGATGCCTTTGGTGATGTCACTATATTGCGTCCTTTAGAGGTACCATGATCAATAAAAGGAGGTCCACGAGGCCCTCTGCCTTTGCTAAGAGCCAGAGCGAGCCTTAGTCCTCCAATCAATGCATTTCTTCCGCGTTCCTATCTCAGCGCCTCTGATTGCACGAACGTTCATGCAACAAGTAGATTGAGTGGCCCAAGTTTGTTTCATCCAGGGAAATGTTCTACACTTTCTGAGTTGCAATTAGGCTGTCTGCATTCACTTTGATTCCAGGCACAGGATTTGTGGTATTTAGAAGGGAGTGGCCTATGAGAGATTACTATAGAGGCTCATTATTTAACTTGCAATCTGCAGATGAAAATACTCTTTTGATTTGGAATCTCATCACACGTAGATACAGAAATTTGTGCCTCATCCCAGAAGTTTTAAATCAGGATATGCAGTTTCACAAGGCCCTCAGGCAACAAGGTCTGTGCTTAGGAAAGTGTGTCAAAAGACCAGCTATAGTGAGCAGAATATGGTTTGGGAGTGAAACTGACTTGGATTTTATTATTTATGTCCTAATTTATTAGTCATGTGAACTGATCAGTAGCTTGACCTGTCCGAGTCTTTCGTTCATAATTCATCATCATCATCCCGTTGATCATTGATTTTCTCAAGTGGTCTCAGTAATGTCTCCATTCGTCCTAGCCCTGAGATTTTAGAAGCCTCTCTTTACTTGTCCTTCCCAATAGTGTTGCATCGGAGGCTCTTTCAGGGTCCGGGGAATGAGACCCATCATCGTTACTGGTTTTGGCATATGAATATGCCATGGGGAGCTTGCTAGGCTCTCCCATGCGGGCAGGAAACTCTTGGTAGCTTGCCAGGTTCTACAAAAGGGAGAAGTAGGCTATAAGATCACAATCTTTCAGAAATCCCAAAACTCTTCTTGGCATCTCGGGCTGAAATACAGAGTATGTGACTCTATCTTCTTCTAATATGCCTGAGGGACCCTTCCTGCACCCTTGGAGCCCTGGAACTTCCTGATGGCATGTGTGGAGAGGATGCATGTCCACCGCCAGGCTGGACAGGAGGATTTTCCAATGGGGCATGGGCCTGAATTCTTCTCATGAGCTTTTCTTTCTCTGTTTTCATTGTTCTCTCTTTCTGGAATGTTCACTGAACAGATGTTGGGGATCTTGGGCTGGTCTCTGAGTTTCCCATCTTTTCGGTTTGCTTTTGGGCCGTACCTGGCAATGCTCAGGGCCCACTCCTGTCTCTGCACTCAGGAATCACTCCTGGTGACCTTAAAGGACCTGATGTGACACCGGGGATCGAACCGGCTGCATGCAAGGGGCACTCCCTCCCCACTGTACTGTTGCTCCTGCTTCTGAATTTTCCATCTTGTTGGGACAGTCTGGATCTTATGACCAGAACCTTGAGTTTTGCTCTTCCATCACACTGTTCACTTCCATGAGGTTTTCCTTGTTTCTCACCCCTTCTGAATACCACGGTTCTAGTGCTTGTGATCAGATGATAGTGCCAGTTAGTAAAACACTGGCCCTAAGGGGCTGACCTTCTCCCTGGTGCAGTCTGCAGTTCACCACAGAGGCTTCTTTTCAGTTGTCTCTTCTTAGAGGAAACTGTTGACACCAAGCCAGTGACTTGAGTGAGACCCGGAGTTTCCAGGCGGCTGTGGGCAGAGACCAAGCATGGGGCCCCGGCGGGGCCGTGGCTGAGATTCCCTGAGGGAACCTCCTAGAAGTTTCGGCTCTTCCTGTCTTTCCCATCTTGGGAGTCAGGCACACAGGTTGACAGGCTGGGATTGGCAGGACAAATGGACTCGGCCTGTGCCATCCAAGACCTGCTCACCGTCTCCCCACCGCAGCAAGCCTGTCTGTCGTCTGGTTCAGGCATTTTGTACTTTACTTTGTCCAGGGACTAGCGTTCTGATCTTTGCCTAAATATTGGAGGGTGAGGGACTTTAAATCTTTAAGATCTTTCATAGTTAGTAGAAGTAATAGAAACTGGAAAATGTTTTACTTAACTCTACCTATTATCTTTACAGATAGATGGGTGAGAAATACTGACACAAAATAATGCTTCAAAAACGTCAGTTTCATAGCACTGTAAGGAAAAAAAACAAAGAATTCGGGCAATATAGAAATATAAATAGAAAATAAGAAACAAAACTATTGCTTAGACACCACAGTTGTACACTTTAGATATGTGGGATTATATATGGGAACACTGGTAAAACCCAAAGGACAGAAATAAACTAGCTCTGCCATGTGACTAAAAGAAAAGGAAGACCAGGATATGAAGGGTAAGGAAGGGAGCTGCTTCTTCCTCTCAAAGATTTCCCAAGAATCAGAAGCTATGGAACTGGAAGCTGAGAAGTGTCTATTTATACCAGCTTGCCCATGGCTTCCTGAAGGTGCCCGAGAGATGGCCGTTATGTTGAGAGTGAATCAGAGAGTGTTTTCCAGTCAGGGTAATGTTTGTGCAAGTGGGAGCTTTGTAAAGGTACTCATGGTCATTCTAGAAAACTACAGAAGCCACAAGGTTGCCACTGTGGACAGCACACACATCCATGTTGCTTCCATGCCCAGATGAGCAGCATTCTGCAGTTTATTCTGTAGCCTCTTAAATCAAGGGTCTCTGTCCCAAAGCCCAGAATAATAGTACAGTGACTTAGAGCCTAACTTCTTAAACTGGGGGTCATTACTCTCTGGGGATTCATGGCTGATATGGGATTGCAAAATTTTGGGCAATAGTAAGTGGTTTCTGAATGTGTAATGACTGAAACTTAATGCAAAATCAACTGCATAATAAATCTCGTATTTATTATGTTTGGCTGTGCCCATGTTGCATTTATCTGACAAAAAGGGAAGAAAGTCCGCAAATGATGAAAGGTGATGAAACCTCAGTTTACAGCATATGCCTTACAAGCAGATGGTCATGAATTCAAATTTCTGGTGTCCTGCCTGTCCAGATTACAATCTCGTGTCCTCTGTTGTTTGACCTTGGCAACTTTGCCATCTGTAATCCCCTGTGCCACAGCAACTTCTAGCTTCACCCCCTGGTCAGCACCATAATTAAAGTTACGTGAGCTTCATATCCTGACATGTTGAAACTCCTATTAGAATAGAGGACACAAAGGGTTGGACTGCAAAAAATTTTTAAAAAGAGAAAGAAACAAAAAAATATCTACCATTTCTCTCCCATCTGTGTTTCCTTAACTTCTCTGTTCTTCTTCCCCACCCCAATATATAGTTAATATTGGAGCCTATATCATGGAATTAGTATGGTCCTTAAGTCATATGATACATATGAAAAGCTTGAATGGATTATGGCATTTTTTGTTTATTAGAATGGTGTTTTCTACATCTACTATATGGATAGTGAAGGAGAATTTAAATGTGGATGTCACCTAATGACTCCTTGTATCTCAAATAACCCTGAGGTATTTTGCATTTGACCCCTGTTAAAAGTGACTTCTTTTACTTAATAAAATTTTATGATTGGCATACTTATAATTTAAGACATACATATTAGAATGCTCAGAAAGGGACAATTATATCCAGTGATAGTCAGAAAACTAATTGCCCGATTCATGAAAATTTACTCTGATAAAGCTGTTTCAATTCTGTTATCTCCATGACTGATTAGCTGGCTGCAGGGAAAGGAGAGTTTTTCATCTCCATAAGTCACATTTCCCACTATTTTTATGATATCGCTCCCTGCTCAAAGGAGATGATCACCCATGAGGTGATGTGGCCCTCCCCAATCATCTGCTTCCCTGTGACACAATACTACAAGTTTAAGCTTCCAAATTAGCATTCTTTTTGCATTGAGATGAAATATTCTGTACTCTTAGTTGGGAAGACACTTTATGTATTTCTAATAGATCCCTCTACAAAACACCCACAGAGTCACATTGAGCTGTGGTCCAATAGTGAATGCAGGTCTGCCTCAATGATTGCAGAGAATAATTTTATAAGCCACCCAAAATTGAATCCAATTAAATGGTGGTGATTTCTGTTAGCTGGCCTTGGAATATGAAGCTGGCCTTACCCTGTTAAATGTTAAATTGGTAACATCATAAAACCAATTTTCTTTGAAAGGACAGCTAATCTGGACACTTTCCATTGTATTTTGTAATAGAATGAAGTTGTCACTCTTTGCAGAACAACACAGAAAATATCCAAAGGGTATTGCTATCTTCGTAATGTCTTATTTGTCTTCAGTATCTCCAGCATCTGAACAGCAACTATTTTTCAAGCATCAGGCACTCTTCCAGGAATTCTGCACTCAAAATAAAAAGTTGAAAGTTAAAATTTCTACTTCCTGATAATATTTTAAAGATAAATACATGAAAAAATCACACATATGTTAAAGTAATTTAACCTGACCTAAGAAAAATTAATATCAATCTATTGGATCTTGGACGATGTCTGCAAATTTAATTATTGTGCCTACCGGCAATCACATAATGATTCAAATTGTGCGGGGGAAGGTCAATTACATTTCATTATTTTATACAAATCAGAAAACAGAAAAAAATACACATTCTGGGCCAGAAACATGGCTCAATGCAATGAGCACATACTTTGCATGCAGTAAGTATGAGTTAAATTACCTGCATTGCGTGGTTCCCCCAGTACCTGCAACTGTGATAGTCCCAGAACAATATTAAGAATAGTTCCCTGAGTACCTCCAAATGTGACCAAAACCAAAACCAAACAAAAACCTCAAACACACAAAAAAATATAGGTTGCCCTTGACCAACAAATATAATATGTGTTAACCAACTACTTATGTTGTCATTAAAACTTTTTGACAAAAAATATTATTATTTATTGGATATTAACGCCATGTGTTTTAGGCATCATTTTCCTTCCCCTGGAAAATCTTACAGTGCTCTTATGAGCACTCCTAATTCCCCAAGTTTATTTATCTTTAAATCTTTCCTTTGTGCTTCATCTCTCATTCTGTTATTATATTCCCCAAGTCCAGATTTGGTTACTTATGAAGTCAAACTTTATGGCAACTCTGGATTTTGTATTTGTAGTGCATTGCTTGCTTTTCTCTTTCCCCTATAACCTATTTATATTTTACTGTAAAACAATGTTCTTTCTTAAACACAGAAAGACTATTAATGCCATCCTCCTAATATTTGGAGTTAATTGACTTTGAAGCACATCTACTCCTGTGAATCTGTCATAATTATTTGACTCAGGCTTCAGTTGCCGTAATTCTTAACACCCCCAAAACCTGGGTCCTGTAGGGATCTCTAGATGAATATGGACCAAGCAGCAAAGTTATCCTGTCATCGATATGGGACAGTCTAGAAATCATAAGCCCTAATGACCTAGAGGATAGGGCCCCATGGAGTAGGGACAGCTAAACCAGCCTGAGGACTTAGTTTGGGACTTACTGTAAAAGCCCAGCTAGCTCCTAACCGCAGCGGCCCACATCCAGAGAACTAAGCTTTGGAATCTATATTTCTTACTGTATTTATCCAAATAACTTCAAATATTAATAAGAAGTAAAGTTAATTGGTTAATATATCCTAGCAGCGAGGGAAAGAAAAAAGCAATAAAAATGCATTATTGCTCCTGGGAAGAAGCTTCTAGATGGTGCATCTCCTTAAATTAATCCCCCCAATAGAACCACCTCTGTTGAAACAGTTTACCTCTGTAAATGACCAATCACATCTTAGTGCAGTTCTGTGTCTCAGACCCTCTCATATTCTCTGTAATAATACTATTCGGCTCTGAATTGAATGGCCACTGACCATCAGCTGGTAGTCCCCATCTCTCTGTTCCTCTGCTCAGGAGGTGGCTCTTGGCCACTGAATGTGTCATGCCAAGGGAACCCCCTGACTTACTTTTCTTCACATATGGCATCCGGGGTGTGCACCTCAGAACTCACCATTACTAATTAAATTTTGAAGGAGTCTAAAGCTGAACATGGAACATATACTCTGGCAATGCAAGTTCAACACCTCTACGCTCCCGTTACTTAAGTATTAACTCTATTCCTAACTATGATTTGAAAGACTGAACTCTGCCTTCAACACAGCTTGAAAGTAAGAGTCAATCATTATGATATGTTTAAAGGAAGCAGAGCTAGAAAGAAGCTAGGTTTCTTACTGCTCAGAATGTTATCAAATTACATATCTATCAATCCTAACCATATATTGCTGTAAAGAGCAAGTTTGAGAAAGGCAAACTCAGTGAAAAACCAATAGCTAAATAATCATAAGTAAGAATTTCCCAGTGTTGAGTAACACAGGCACTAGGCCCAAGAGGCCCAAAGGGTACCAAAGAAAATAGATTCAAATAGAAAAACTCCAGACACATCATATTCAGCGTGACAAAAAAACAAAGAGACAGTATACTGAAATAAGTAAGATAAAAAATTTCACTGTCACTGTCATCCAATTGCTCATCGATTTGTTTGAGTGGGCATCAGTAACGTCTCTCATTGTGAGACTTATTGTTACTGTTTTTGGCATATCCAATACACCACGGGTAGCTTGCCAGGCTCTGCAGTGCAGGTGCGATACTCTTGGTAGCTTGCAGGGCTTTCCGAAAAGGGTGGAAGAATCAAACATGGGTCGGCCACGTGAAAAGCAAATGCCTTATTGCTGTGCTATCGCTCTAGCTCATAAAAAATTTAATTTGAAAAAATTTAATAATGAAAAAGTATAAGATTCACAACAAATCTATCAAATGAGACTCGCTGAGCCAGAAAAGAATGGAGAGATATAGTACAAAACTTCAGTGAAACGAACCTATCACCAAGAATACTCTATCCAGCTAGATTATCACTCAGAGTTGAAGAAATGGTACAGAGCTTTATGGATTGGCAGCAGTTTAGGGAATCCATAGCCTTGAAACTAGTATTGCAAAAAGCATTAATTCTTCAAAAGACAAGACACACTTCCTAGCACTCGGCATTGCGTATCACATTCATTCATAGTGCTTACGGTTGTCCTGTACTAGATTAAAAAAGGTTCATTTACTCCTAGGTTGCTAAGAAATTTTATACATTTTATATAATAAATAAAGTTTTATTTATAATGAATGCTCTATGTCTGATGAGGTGTTTTGTTTTTGTTCTGTTTTTTAGTATCCATAGACATATTTGTTATAATATTTTGCTTATCAATCAGATACTTAAACAGTATAACATAATAATAATTAAGCAATGTAGCATAACAATTTCTAATAGAATTATTATAATATAATTGTTAATCTAAAAACCAATATTTTTTTAGGATGAAACACTTTTATAGAACTATTAAGATTTTTCCTTTAAAATTTTCTTAATTCTCTTCACTCTTACTTATCTTTACCTTAGTAGGCTTATATATTTCATGTAATTTAAAAAATATTGTCACAAGGCTTTTCATAATAATATCTTCTAAAATTTCTATACCGATAAAAATAAAGATATGCAGATTTTGAATGACTATTAATCTATGATGCATTTACGGTTATGTGGAATTTTAGGACTTTATTCATCTATACTTGTTAATACTTTCACAATAAAAAAAACTTTTTCCCATACGTGGGATAAGAAAGAAGGATATTAAGGGAATGAAAAATGGTCAGAGTAATTCAAACTCAAGATTTGTCTATAAAACTGATTGTATACCTGGAAACGCTCACAGGGACATTGTTGGTGGAAAGTGGGAGTTTTAGTGATTGGTTTGATGTTGGAATGATGTATTCATGAAAAGCTTTGGGTTTTTTCTATTTTTTTTAAGTTTTATAAACCCTGATACCTCAATAAAAATGCTTTTAAAAAGGGTAACTTAGTTTAGACATCCATAATCTGGGTCAATGCAGCTTCACCCATGACGTATCAAGTCAGAAGCAGAGGAACGATCAATACAGACCAATAATATATAGGTCACTATATTATTTTCCAGAAATATTTCTTTTCAAGGTGTCAAGGACAAACCTATCAAAGCTATTCCTAAAGACTTTCTGCTTTTTATATGAGTAGCGTCAAACATGCCAGTTTATTCTTTGTGGACAAAGTAATTGTCACGAGAGGTCCCAGGGGACAGAGAAGCATTTAATAAACTCCACGGTTTATGTTTTTAAGAACACAGGTGACGTATTGTCTAAAGGGGAAAATATTGCTAGATTTCTAAGTCAGGGCTAACAAGTTAGTGAGGAAAATAGAAAAACTGTGATGATTCAGGTGAAAAGAAATCTTTATTAGGTGAATGTTAAAATGTGAACTTCTCAATGAGTAGTGTTTTCTTTCTTTTTTTTTTTTTTTTTTTTTGCTTTTTGGGTCACACCGGTGATGCTCAGGGGTTCCTCCTGGCTCTGCACTCAGGAATCACTCCTGGCGGTGCTCGGGGACCATATGGGATGCTGGGAATCGAACCCCGGTCGGCCGCATGCAAGGCAAACGCCCTCCCCGCTGTGCTATCGCTCCAGCCCATGAGTAGTGTTTTCTACCAAACAAATCAAGATGAAGAGCTATTTTTTTCAAAACCTTCAAAATTGCTACCTTCTCCTTGAATTATGAAGTTGTACGGAATGAGTATCTCAGATTTTAGATGTCATCTGGGCTTCTACATTTTGTTCTCCAGATTGACATTAGTTCTTTACAGATTGATATTAGTTCTTTACACTACTCTTTTTTATAGTTTAAATTTTAAAAAAAAATATATTAATGAACCACCATGAGGTACAGTTACAGACTTACAAACTTTCATGCTTGTGTTTCAGTCATCCAATGGTTGAGTGCCCATCCCTCCACCAGTGCCCATTCTCTACCACCAATGGTCCCAGCATCCCTCCCACCACCACCACCTGGTACATGCTTCAGTGGTAGGGTATTCTCTTTTGCTCTCTCTCTTGTTTTGGGTGTTGTGTTTTGCAGTAGAGATATTAAGTGGCCATCATGTTCAGTCTATAGTCTGCTTTCAGCCTGCATCTCCCATCCCGAATAGGCCATACTAGCACCCTTTACTTTGTGGTCCCTTCTCTCTCTGAGCTGCCTTTTCCCCCAGAATGTGAGACCGGCTTCTAAGCTGTGGAGTAATCCTCCTGGTACTTATCTCTACTATTCTGGGTGTTAGTCTCACATTCTGTTACTTTATATTCCACAAATGAGTGCAATCTTTCTATGTCTATGCCTCTCTTTCTAACTCATTTCACTTAACATGATACTTTCCGTGTTGATCCACCTATATGCAAATCTCATAACTTCATATTTTCTAACAACTGTATAGTATTCCATTGTGTAGATGTACCAAAGTTTCTTTAACAAGTCATCTGTTCTCGGGCCTCGGGTTTTTTCCAGATTCTGGCTATTGTAAACAGTGCTGCAATGAATGTATAAGTGCAGATGTCATTTCTACTATATTTTATTGCATATCAGGGACATATTTTCAGGAGTGGTATTGCTGGGTCAAATGGGAGCTCAATTTCTAATTTTTTGAGAAGCGTCCATACTATTTTCCAAAAGGGCTGAACCAGTCAGCATTCCCACCAGCAGTGAAGGAGAGTTCCTTTTTCCCTACACCTGCACCCACACTGGTGTTGCTTTTATTCTTTTGGATGTGGACCAGTCTCTGTGGTGTGAGGTGATATCTCAATGATGTTTTGATCTGTATCTCCCTGATGATTAGTGATGAGGAGCATTTTCTCATGTGTCTTTTAGCCATTCAGATTTCTTCTTTGGTAAAGTTTCTGTTCATTTTATCACCCCATTTTCTGATGGGGTTGGATTTTTTTTTGTGGAGTTCAACCAGTGCCTTGTAAATTCTTGGTATCAACCCCTTATCAGATGGGTATTGGGTGAATATCCTTTTCCGTTCTGTAGACCCTCTTTGTATTCTGGTCACTGTATCTTTTGAGGTGCAGAAGCTTCTCAGTTTAAGGTAGTTCCATTTGTTTATCTCTGTTTCCATGTGCTTGGCCAGTGGTATGTTGCCTTTAAAGATACCTTTAGCTTCAATGTCATAAAGGATTTTGCCAACCTTGTCTTCAATGTGCCTAATGGATTCTGGTCTGATGTTGAGGTCTTTAATCCATTTTGATCTGACTTTTGTGCATGGTGATAGGTTGAGGTCTGAACCCATTTTTTTTTGCATTAAACTATCCAGTTTTGCCAGCGCCATTTGTTAAAGAGGCTTTCCTTGCTCCACTTCACATTTCTTGCTTCCTTATCAAAGATTAGATGATCATATATTTGAGGGTGTGTGTCAGGATATTCAAATCTGTTCCATTGGTCTGCAGTTCTGTCCTTGTTCCAGTACCATGCTGTTTTAATTATTACTGCTTTGTAGTAGAGTTTGAGGTTGGGAAAGGTGATGCCTCTCATTTTATTTTTCCCAAGAATTGCTTTCGCTATTCGTGGGGAATTATTGTTTCATATGAATTTCAGGGGAGTTTGCTCCATTTCTTTGAAGAATGTTATGGGTTTCCTTATAGGTACCACATTGAATTTGTACAATGCTTCGGGGAGTATTGCCATTTTGACAATGTTTATTCTCCCAATCCATGACCAGGAAATATCTTTCCATTTTCTCATGTCCTCTTTTATTTCTTGAAGTAACGTTTTGTTCATTTCTTTGTACAGGTCCTTTACCTCCTTAGTTAAGCTGATTCCAAGGTATTTGATTTTCTGAGGTATGATTGTGAACGGGATTGCTTTTTACATGTCACTTTCTTCTCTCTCGTTATTTGAGTGTAGGAAATCCATGGACTTTTGGGTATTGATTTTATAGCCTGCAACTTTCCAATACAAGCCTATTGTTTCTAAGAGTTTCTTCATAGAGGTTTTAGGGTTCTCTAAGTATAGTATCATATCATCTGCGAATAGTGAGAGCTTGATTTCTTACTTTCCTACCTGAATGCCCTTTATAATATATTTTTCTTGCCTAATCACTATTGCAAGTACTTCCAGTACTATATTGAACAGAAGTGGAGAGAGTGGCCATCCTTGTCTCATCCCTGATCATAGAGGGAAGCTTTTAGGTTTTCCTCATTGAGGATGATACTTGACACAGGTTGTTGGTCGATGGCTTTGATTATATTGAGGAAAGTCCCTTCTATATCCATTTTGGCAAGAGTTTTTATCATAAACGGGTGCTGTATCTTGTCAAGTGCTTTCTCTGCATCTATTGATATGATTATATTATTTTTATCTTTTCTTTTGTTGATATGATGGGTTATATTGGTTGATTTCCAAATGTTTAACCATCTTTGCATCCCCAGGATGAATCCTACTTGATCGTTGTATATGATCTTTTTGATGAGATGTTGGATTCTATTTGCTGATATTTTGTTGAGGATCTTTGCATCTGTGTTCATCAGGGATATCGGCCTGTTGTCTTTTTTTTTTGTGTGTGAAGTCTTTGTTTGCTTTTGGTATTAGTGAGATATGTGCCTCATAGAAACTGTTTGAAAGAGTTTCTGGAATTTTCTGGAAAAGTTTGAGAAGAACTGGTGATAGATACTCTTTAAATACTTGAAAGAATTCTAATGAATCCATTTGGATCTGGGCTTCTGTTTTTCGGAAGACTTTGATTACAGTTTCAATTTCTTTGATATTAATAGGTCTATTCAGGTATTCCAGATCTTCTTGGTTCAACTTTGGGAGATTATAGGAATCCAGGAATCTATCCATTTCTTCTAGATCTCTTGTTTTGTGGCATAGAGACTTTCAAAGTAGTCTCTGATAATCTTTTGAGTTTCTTTGGATTCTGTTGGGATGCCCCCCCCTTTTCCTTTCTGGTTTGGTTTACTATGGTTCTCTTTCTCTCTTTGTGAGCCTTGCTAGTGAGTTTATCAATCTTGTTTATTTTCTCAAAGAGCTAGCTCTTGGTTTCATTGATCTTTCAGATTGTTTTGGGGGTTTTCATCTCATTACTTTCTGGTCTAAGTTTTGTTGTTTCTTTCCTTCTGCCTGGGTTGGGTTCCTTTTGTTGGTTCTTTTCTAATATCTTGAAGTCAAGTTGTCTATTTAGGCCCTTTCTTCCTCCCTGAGGAATGTTTGAAGAGTTATAAATTTTCCCCTTAACACGGCTTTAGCTGCATCTCATATATTCTGGTAACTCGTGTCTTCATTCTCATTTGTTTCCAGATATCTTTTGATTTCTTCCTTGATTTCCTTCCTGACCCACTCATTGTTCAACATTGAGTTGTTTAATTTCCAGGTGTTTGATTTGGTTGTCTGTGTCTGTGCGTGATTAACTTCTATCTTTAGTGCATTGTGGTCTGAAAAGACAGTTGATACAATTTCAATCTTCCTAATTCTATTGAGATATGTTTTGTGAACCAGCACATAGTCCATTTTGGAAAATGTTTCATGTGAACTGGAAAAATGTGTATTCTTTTTTCAGTGATGCATAACCCCATATAGATCTATTAGTCCTCTCTCTTCTATCTCTTCCTTCAAAGTCAGTGTTTCCTTGCTGAGTTTTAATCTTGTCGATCTATCTAGAAGCCCTTACACCACTCTTAATATCAGGTATCTGTAAGATCTGTTTCTTCTATAAATCTTTATCACATTTGAGTGTTTTAGAAGGAATAATTTACTACTATTCTGGTTTGCCTTTTACACATTATTTTCTAAATTTTTTCCTGTCATATCACCACACTGACTCTGACTTACCTGGTTTACTGACAACCCTCTTTAATTTTAAATTTAAAAACATTACTATTATAGTTTAGGTAACATTGATAATAGCATTAACATTTATGGGGAGTTTGTTTGTTTGTTTGTTTGTTTTTGGACCATACCCAGGTCCATGCTCAGGGCTTACTGCTTAAGGATCATGCATGGCAGGCTTTGAGAGACCATATGGGGTGCCAGGGATTTAACGCAGGTCAACCACATGCAAGGTATGTGCCCTGCCCACTAAACTACCACTCTAGCCCCAACATTTATGCATTTTATATGGTAAGTACACCCCACCACCATCAAAGTACCTGAGACATCCACTACTGTACTAGTGCTACTTTTAGTCTATTTTTCTACACCCTCCCCTACCTCCCTCCCACACTGCTTGGCAATCTCAGTTTTGTAAACCACGACTAAGGATTTGCCATTGTTTGATACTATCTATTCCCTCTGAAAATACTTTTTAAAACAGTAACTGGAGGGTGGTAAAACAGCATCACCAGTAGTATTTGAATGGTTCTCCTCTATTCTAGTCTTCAATCCTTAGTACAACCTGAGTTCAATTATGAGTGCAGATAAACACAGACAGTTACGCCAAGAACACACTCAAGGGGGCAACTGTCCCCTGATTCATTAAAGATACCAAATTTAAATTTCATGTAAGTATAAGGCCACAAACACTCTATAATTAAAGATACCCCATTTAGCAGAACCAAATATGAATGTTCTCACCCTAGTCTACAAGGAGTCCAAACAGGCCTGCTCACTGGGACAACTTAATCAACGTGAGACACACAGACTATTGTCCTGACATCAAAGGTGGCTTTCACTTAAAGCATAGTTGCTTCAGAATATTGAGACCAAACACACCTGGCTTCCTAGGGAACTGAGCCAGCACCAGGAAAGAGGCACTCCTGTAGCTGAGTTGAGGAATTTCATTTATATTCCCTGTCTTACCTTCCTTCCATCATCGTATGAGTGTTGGCCAGTATAGCCTAACTTCAAAAATGATCCCTTTATAAGATAAAAAAGTGTATTTTAACAAAATGCTCCTTTTGGAGATTGTTACCAAAAATACATGTAAAGTTAAACATTGTTATAAAAAATTCACAAATTATGACATTGCTTAGGGATTGCAAACAGACATATTTTAAAACAGGCATCACAGTGACCTGGAAATACCTGCTGTGTCATTGTCTCTTAAATCTTTTCTACTTACCACCACTCGTATTCTTTTGTGTCCAATAAATTTTTACATTGCCTAGGCATATAGGTGTATAAAACAGGTACACAAATCAAACATAAGAAAATAAAATTTAATGCATAAGGAAATGAATTTTAGAACAATTTAAGAAATTGTTTTCTGACTCTTTACGAGCTTGCAAGTCTACTTTAAGAAGTAAGACTTTAGGGAGTTGTTAACTGAACATAAAAGAAGATAATTACTTCTGAGTAACTGAGCTTGAACTCAAATTATTGCTGTCAAATAAGCAATCTGACTTGAATTTTGCCAATCCAGATCATTTTCTTTCAATGACCTATTCTTTTTTGTTTGGTTGGGTGGTTTTAGTGCCAACCCCAGTGGTGCTTAGGGATAACCCGTGACTTTACACTTGATAAATACTCATGGAGGTGCTCTGAGGACCTTATGGGATGCTGTGCTCACACCTTGATGATAGGCTGCTTGCAGGTCAAGTGCCCTACCTGCTCTGCCATTACTCCAGTTCCTTGGTGCCTGTTCTTGCTACTGAAGTACCTGAGTCTTCCCCATACCCATAGCTTTAGGGTATTCTTTGATGCTCTGCCTTGAACTGTATTTTTGTTCTCTAGAGACTTTTTGTTTCCTCGATTGCTTTAAATTTGGATTCTTCTTTTCTTGTAAGACAATGTAGAAAGAGCTGCCTGTTTTTTTATATTTGTACTTGTATCCAAGATAGATCCTCTTTCATATCTTTAGATGGAATCCTTGATCAGGCACCTTGAACCCCTAAAAGATGTTAAGGACTCACCAACTCCAGTGGTCTACATTTGGATATAGGAATGGGCCCCAGAGAACATCATTTTGCACCTTCTCAGATTTTCCTCTACTTACGATGGGGTTAACTCCCCATAAACCCTTCATAAAATGGAAACATCCTGAAAAATGCGTTTGCTATACCTAACTCCTGTCATGAGAGCTTAGCCTTGTCTGCCTAAATGTCCCCTAGAACACCTACATCAGTCTAGAATTCATTAAAACCAGCAAACCTATATATCATAGAAACAAATGAATATTTTGTAGACTCAGTGGAACACAATAAACACAAAAGTAATATTAAAAATTAAGGCCACACATGCACTGTAAAATATAGATTATTTAATGTCTTACTTGAGCAGCTAGCTGGCAGCTTTGGTAGGGCTCACTGGGACTGAGCAGAATCAGGTGCATTGATTAGATATGGAAAACAGTCAAAATCTAAACAGAAATAATTGTTCGTAGTAGTTTTGTACACTACACAGTTAAAAATATCCAAATCTTCCGGCAAAGGTCTGTGACGCTCCCTCAACCCGCCCTTCCAGACCCAGCCTGCTCCGCGGCCCTGAGCACGCCGGGCTTCCCTCCCCTCCGGACTGCCGGCCAAGTGGCCAGCACACCACTCCCAGCCCTTTGACCACTGTCGGGTTGTGGGAAAGGGGCGTGGCCAAATCGCCAAGGGAGCGTGGCCTAAGAAAAGTGGGCGTGGCCACATTACCCGCGGTAGATACTTTCCTCAACATCCTATCCGAGACTACATCCTAGCTATTCGCAAGCAGTAGGACAATAAAACACAAGACTTCACATAAGGATTGAAGGAAACATCTCAGTAGGAGACCAGGTTCTACAACCGGCAAGTAAAAAGGCAACCACTATTAACTGAGCCTATCCACAATCCTTTTTTGCAACAAGAGGAAACAGGGATACTCATCTTCAAGGGCCCTCTTTCATACCACCACAACAACATGATGTAACAGCGAAAATCCCCACTGCAAGCAGAGGACGATCAAAGGAGTCCGGAAACCTCAATGGGCGTTTCCTACAAACTTGACCTCTCTGATAAAGAACTCAGAGTTGAAATCCTCAACATGTTTAATGAACTCAGTGCAAAGATGGACAACTTCAAGGAAGACCTGGCAGAAACAATGCAACAGACAGCCGACAAAATACGGGAAGAAATGAGAGCAGAAATAACAAACCTCCAAAAAGAAATGAAGGATTCGGTACATGAAATCAAAAACTCTCTGGCTGCCCTCAACAATAGGATGACTGCAGTGGAAGACAGAATCAGTATGCTTGAAGATGAGCTTCAAGAGGCCTACAGGCAAAAACAAACCATGGCAAGAGACCTCAAAATAGATCTGGCCAGAATCAGAGTCCTAGGGGATGATTTCAAGAGGAACAACATTAGAATCATTGCACTACCAGAACCAAAGGGAACCAACCCCAACTAAAAAGACACAGTCAAACAAATCATTGCGGAAAACTTCCCACAGCTGGACAATGCGGGCATCCAGATTCAAGGCGCCTGAAGGGTGCCAGCTAAAAGAGATCCTAACAGAAAAAACCCAAAACATATCATAGTTACAATGATGGACGTCATCCAGAGAGACACAATACTGCAAGCAGCAAGGTCCAAGAAGGAAATCGCATGCAAAGGAGCACCCCTTTGATTCACAGGAGATCTATCAGATGAAACCCTCCAAGCGCGAAGGCAATGGTGGGATATAGTTAAAAAGCTCAATGAAATCAACTATTCACCAAGAATACTTTATCCGGCCAAACTCTCATTCAAACTCAAAGGAATCATACACTGCTTTGGGGATAAACAACAGCTCAGGAAATTCATAGACTCAAAACCAAACCTAAAAGAAGCACTAAAAGGGCTATTGTAAGACAAGAACAACCCCTACAAGCACAACAAACCTTGCACAAAGATGGCACAAAATCCCATAACAATAATCTCCCTTAATGGCAATGGTCTGAATTCACCAATTAAGAGACACAGACTGGCAAAATGGATTCAAAGACTGAACCCAACATTCTGCTGCCTTCAAGAAACACATCTGAATAGCCAGAACAAACACAGACTCAAAGTCAAAGGATGGAAAACAATTCTGCAAGCAAACAACTCCCTCAAGAAAGCTGGGGTGGCTTTACTACTATCGGAAAACATAGACTTCAGGTTGAAAAAGATTAGAAGGGATAGTGAAGGCCACATTTTATTAATCACAGGATGTGTACATCAGGAAGAAATCACACTCCTAAATGTCTATGCACCCAATGAGGGACCAGCTAAATGCCTACAACAGCTGCTAAGAGACCTTAATAAGGACATCTCAAGCAACACAATAGTAGTTGAAGACTTCAACACCGCATTGCCTCCTCTGGACAGATCAAGAAGATTAAAACTCACCAAGGAAATACTGGCTTTGAAGGAAGAAATATAAGAGAGAGGGCTAATAGTTTTATACAGGGTTTTATATCCCCCTAAAAAGGAATACACATTCTTTTCCAGTGCACATGGAACATTTTCCAGAATAGACCATGCGCTGGGCAACACAGCATACCTCAACAGAATAAACAAGATAGACATTGTACCAGCTATCTTTTCAGACCATGATGCATGAAGATAAAACTTAATCGTGGACAGATGCAGAAAACCAAATCAAACACCTGGAAATTAAACAACTCAATGTTGAACAATGAGTGGGTCAGGAAGGAAATCAAGGAAGAAATCAAAAGGTACCTGGAAACAAATGAGAATGAAGACATGAGCTACCAGAACCTGTGGGACGCAGCTAAAGCCATGTTAAGAGGAAAACCCTACAGCTTTTAGGGTAGCTAGCATATAGCTCTGCAAGCATATCTCAGGAAGGAAAAAAGGGCCCACATAAATAACTTGACTTCACAGCTCAAGACCTTAGAAAAGGACCAACAAAAGGAGCCCAAGCCAGGCAGAAGGAAAGAGATAATAAAACTAAGAGCAGAAATTAACGACATGGAAACCCAAAAGACAATTCGAAAGATCAATGAAACCAAGAGCTGGTTCTTCGAGAAAATAAACAAGATTGATAAACCACTTGCAAGACTCACAAAGATAGAGAGAGAGAGAACCCTTATAAGCCGAATCAGAAATGAAAAGGCAGACATCACAACAGAAACCAATGAAATTCAAAAGATCATCAGAGCCTAATTTGAAAATCTCTATGCCACGAAACAAGAGAACTTAGAAGAAATGGATAAATTCCTCGACTCCTATAATCTCCCAAGGCTGAACCAAGAAGACCTGGAGTACCTGAATAGTCCAATTAACATCAAGGAAATTGAAGCGGTAATCCAAAGTCTTCCCAAAAACAAAAGCCCAGGTCCAGACAGATTCACTAGAGAGTTCTTCCAAACATTTAAAGAGGACCTTTTGCCAGTCCTTCCCAAGCTTTTCCAGGAAATTGAAGAAACAGAAACCCTCCCAAACAGTTTCTATGAGGCTCATATCTCCCTAATACTAAAAGCAAACAAAGACACCACAAAAAAGAAAACTACAGGCCAATATCCCTGATGAACACAGATGCAAAGATTCTCAACAAAATATTAGCAAATAGAATTCAACAACTCATCAAAAAGATCATACTCCACGACCAAGTGGGATTCATCCCGGGCATGCAAGGATGGTTTAACATCCGGAAATCAATCAAAATAATCCATGATATCAACAAAAGAAAAGATAAAAATCATATAATTCTATCAATAGATGCAGAGAAAGCATTTGACAAGATCCAGCATCTGTTTATTATGAAAACACTCGCCAAAATGGGTATAGAAGGGACCTTCCTCAATATAGTCAAAGCCATTTATCACAAGCCTATGGCAAGCATTGTCCTCAATGGGGAAAAACTAAGAGCCTTCCCTCTGAGAACAGGGACAAAACAAGTATGCCCACTCTCTCCACTTCGGTTCAATATAGTACTGGAAGTACTTGCAATAGCGATTAGGCAAGAAAAAGATATTAAGGGCATTCAGGTAGGAAAGGAAGAAATCAAGCTCTCATTATTCGCAGATGATGTGATACTATACCTAGAGAACTGTAAAACCTCTACCAAGAAACTCCTAGAAACAATAGACTCGTATATTAAAGTTGCAGGCTATAGAATCAATACCCAAAAGTCCATGGCTTTGCTATATGCAAATAATGAGAGAGAAGAAAGTGACCTGAGAAAAGCAATCCCGTTCACAATTACGCCTCAAAAAATCAAGTACCTTGGAGTCAGCTTAACAAAGGAGGTAAAGGATTGTATAATGAAAACTATAAAACACTACTTCAGGAAATAAAAGAGGACACGAGGAAGTGGAAAGACATCCCCTGCTCATGGATTGGAAGAATTAATATTGTCAAAATGGGAATTTTCCCCAAAGCATTATACAAATTCAATGTGATCCCTATAGGGACACCCTTAACATTCTTCAAAGAAATGGAGCAAGCGCTCCTGAAATTCATGTGGAACAATAAGCCCCCACGAATAGCTAAGCAATCCTTGGGAAAAATAAAATGGGAGGAATCAACCTCTCCAACTTCCAACTCTACTACAAAGTGGTAGTCATTAAAATAGCATGGTACTGGAACAAAGGCAGAGCTGCAGACCAATGGAACAGGGTTGAATACTCTGACATACACCCCCAAATATATGATCATCTAATCTTTGATAAGGGAGCAAGAAATGTGCAGTGGAGCAAGGAAACCATGTTTAACAAATTGTGCTGGCATAACATGCAAAAAATGGGCTTAGACCTCCATCTATCACCATGTACAAAAATCAGATCAAAATGGATTAAAGACCTCAACATCAGACCAGAATCCCTAAGGTACATTGAAAATAAGGTCGGCAAAACCCTCCATGACATTGAAGCCAAAGGTATCTTCAAAGCTGACACGCCACTGGCCAAGCAAGTAAAAATAAAGATAAATAAATGGGATTATCTCAAACTAAGAAGCTTCTACAACTCAAAACAAACAGTGACCAACATACAAAGACAATCTACAGAATGGGAAAGGATGTTTATGCAGTACCCATCCGATAAAGGGTTGATAAGAAGGATATACAATGCACTGGTTGAACTCCACAAGAAGAAAACTGCCAACCTGATAAAAAAATGTGATGATGAAATGAACAGAAAATTTTCCAAAGAAGAAATCCGAATGGCTGAGAGGCACATGAGAAAATGTACAACATCACTAATCATCAGCGAGATGCAGATCAAAACAACCATGAGATATCATCTCACACCACAGAGACTGGCCCCACATCCCCAAAAACAGAAGCATCGGGTGTTTGCGTGGATCTGGGGAGAAAGGGACTCTTCTTCACTGCTGGTGGGTATGCCGACTGGTTCAGCCCTTTTGGAAAACAATATGGACGATTCTCAAAAAGTTAGAAATTGAGCTTCCATTTGACCCAGCAATACCACTCCTTGGAATATATCCCAGAGAGGCAAAAAGGTATAGTGGAGATGACATTTGCATTTCCGTGTTCATTGCCACTCTGTTTACAATAGCCGCAATATGGAAAAAACCAGAGTGCCTGAAAACAGATGATTGGCTAAAGAAACTCTGATATATTTACACAATGGAATACTATGTAGCTGTCAGAAAACATGAAGTCATGAAATTTGCATATGAGTGGATCAACATGGAAAGTATCATGCTGAGTGAAATGAGGCAGAAATAAAGAAACAGATATAGAAAGATCGCACTCATATATGGAATATAAAGTAGCTGAGAGGTACAAGCTTACAATGTTCTGATTCCTGGCAGACATTTCTCTGGACTTAGTTACTAAAATACTAAAATATAGAAATCCAAAACTATGCTGCTGCTAGTGCGGCCTCCTGACCTCATATCTCTTCATTCTCAGCAATGGAAAACAAATTACCAAATGCTTTCTTTTCAGCAGATCGACTTTAGGGGGGAGAAACTTTAAATCAATAATAGTTAATTTTTTTGTTTAAATGTTGAATGTAATCAAAGTAAAGTGAAAGTAAAGTGAAATTTACCAGTTACACATGCGGGGTGGGGGGCTGGGGAGGTGGGGGGAAGGGGGGAGGTATATCGTGATTCTTGGTGGTGGAATATGTGCACTGGTGAAGGGATGGGTGTTTAAGCATTGTATAACTGAGACTTAAACCTGAAAGCTTTGTAACTTTCCACATGGTGAATCAATAAAAGAATTAAAAAAATAAAATAAAAATGTCCAAATCTAAACATCTGTAGTTCTGTATATAATGTTGGAGTTGCACTGGCAAAGGAAAACAGTTCCATTTGGCAGAACTATGTAAATCTATTTTGGGAGAAATCTACCGATTGTGAGAAGACTCAGAATTACACAGGAATCCTAAATGTAGGGTAGAGTACATTGTCGTTCAAAGACATTACATTTGACAATACACCCAGAAGAGCAATAGCATTGCTTGATAAAGTGGAACCTATTGAAAAAGTGGATGTGGCGATGAACATAGGTGTGCATATTTCCTTTCAAATCAATGTTTCCATGTTTGGGAGATAGATGCTGAGAAGCGGTCTAAGTGCATTGTACATTAGCCGAAATATGGAAACAACCCAAATGCCCAAATATAGGCAAATGAGTGAAGAAATTGGGGGATATATACACGATGGAATAGTCAACAGCTATAGGAAAGAACAAAATAACGCAATTTTCAGCAACATTAGTGGAAATGGGCTGGAGCGATAGCACAGCAGTACGGCTTTTGCCTTTCACGCAGCCTACCAGTGTTCTATTCCTCTGCCCCTCTCGGAGAGCCCGGCAAACTACCAAGAGTATCGTGCCCACACGGCAGAGCCTTGCAAGCTATCCGTGAAGTATTGGATATGCCAAAAACAGTAACAATAAGTCTCACAATGAGGGACATTACTGGTGCCCACTCCTACAAATCTATGAGCAACGGGATGACAGTGACAGTGATGAGTGGAAATAGAGGGTACCATGCTGAGTGAAGTCAGGCAGTCAAGAAAGGGGTAAATACAGAATGATCTCTCACATGTGGGACTTAAAGATACAGAGCACAGTAGCAATAGGGATGCAATGGCGACACATTGAGAGAAATTAACCACACTATTGAGTTGGGGGACCATGCTGAAAGCAAGATGTGTTGGGGTCTTAGGGGGAGAAGGTGGGTATACTGGTGATGGGTGTAGTGATGGAATTTCATGTGCAAGAAACATTCAGTAACAATATTGGAAATCACAGACTCTCAATCAATATTTTTTTTAAATAAAAGAGTAGGCATGGGGCCGGAGCGATAGCACAGCGGTAGGGCGTTTGCCTTGCACGCGGCCGACCCAGGTTCGATCCCCGGCATCCCATATGGTCCCCCAAGCACCGCCAGGAGTAATTCCTGAGTGCAGAGCCAGGAGTAACCCCTGAGCATCGCTGGGTGTGACCCAAAAAGCAAAAAAAAAAAAAAAAAAGAGTAGGCATGGAGAGTTTTTGTGATAATAGTAGAGAGGAACCAAGGAAGAAAAGAATGGTAGCAGATGGTAAAGGAACTCTTAATCTGTGTAAATCGGTTATATTTGGTGTATTGCATGTAGCAAATACTATGTAGTAGGGGATCAGGATGTAGCTCTCTTGTCCCATTGTTCATCAATTTGCTCGAGCAGGCACCAGTAATGTCTCCATTGTGAGACTTGTTGTTACTGTTTTTGGCATATGAAATACACCACAGGGAGCTTGCCAGGCTCTGCTGTGTGGGCAGGATACTCTTGGTAGCTTGCCAGGCTTTCCAAGAGGGATGGAGAAATCAGGATAGAAATAAAATATAAATAAAATATATTTCCTGCAAAATACGTGGGGTGTGTAACTAATCTTTCAGAGGTTTCAGGGATAAATATGTTTTACAGTAATATTAATGCCATGTATTCAAAGTACTTATGAATATAGAACTTTATATTTCATCTCTTATCAACAATGGCAAAAGCAGCTACACATTTTTCACAATAGGAGTGTTTCACAAATAGTTGTTTGCCTACTTCCAACACTGGGTTTGCGGGCCTCTCTGAGGTCTCTGGGGTTGGCTGGAGTCTTAGCTCTCCTAACCTCCTTTTCACCCCTGCTCTTATTTTGTGCTCCGTCTCTCTGTAGGGTGTCTTAGCAACAGTTAAAACTATGACCTTTAAATAAAATAGGCACTGAAAAGTCTTGCTATGACTTCAATTCTGAGCATAAGCCAGGCGATTTTACCTAGACATGATGTGGGGTATAAAAACTAGTGAGCACAATTTAGGACTTTCTACTTCCAATTGGAGTCAAATGACAATATATGAATTATGCTTTTTTTTATCTCTCTGTTTTTCCTGTTTTTTTTTCAATTCATATTGTCTCAGGAAAAACATCAAATTCATTCCTCCTGCATCTTGATGTACTTCCTGAGAGATTATCAGCCAAATCATTCATACACTCAGGGACATGATATGGTCCAACTTATTCTCATAACTTACAGCTTGGATTTATTTTTCCTTTGCTCTCTTCCAAGCTATTATTTTACTGGCACTAAAAAATTGAACCCATTGCATTATCAGATAATATTTTGGAACCAGTATCATTTTCTTTCTCATATAGCCAGCTTGAAACTATCAGCAGGGTTATCAAAGTAGCAATATTTTGTCTTTTAAAAATGACTGGAAATGATTGGATGTACTAACCAAGGAATTTTTGGACTCAACTAGGGCAATGAATTATGATTTAATCTTTATTTTGAAACTGATTACCCTAAACTAACTTCCAGTTCATATCAGGGATTTCAAAGAAAATGGGATGTTTTACATAAGATTAGGCAACTGACTACAGTCAAATAATCTTGTGTAATTGTTGGTTACACCTCCTGAAACACATGGTCCTTGTTACTGAAAGAAAGCCTTTGTCTATAATAGAGTCTCTTATTATAGTTACTCTTGTTCTTATTATTGGGGAGAAGGGGAGTGAAAGGAAAAAAAAACAGGAAGAGAGATATAGTGGGGGAGATACTTTAACTAGTGGATATTTTCCACAGAATCCTGGCATGACAGAAAATGGTTGTGTACATTCAAAGTGACTGTATGATTTACAAAACTTGCAAGTGAACCCTTCATCTACCATTTATTGTGCCCTTATCAAGCAAGGACTTTGCCCTATGCTCGGGGAACTTATTGCTGGAGGGAAATAGCAAGAGAGAAAATATATTAGATATAATAAGAAATCTTTACACATTTACTAATATTGCTCTTATGTGCAGGTCTAGTGATGTGCTAAGATAGCAGGACATTTTGGAGGTATCTATAATCATCGATGGCACCAAAGTCTCGCACGTCCTTTTGTCTTAGCTAGAGCAGTATGGAGAGTCTCAGGAAGCACACAGAGAAATACAGAGAGAACAACCATAGCCAGGATTTATCATAAAAGTCAGCTATCATTGCTTGGTGCAAGCCAGAGTTAAGAGATCAAAATAGCTTGCATGCAAAATAGGAAAGAGCTAGGATGCCACAAAATGAAAACTGTCAGAGATACCATATCTGTCTTCTGGCTTTGTAGTGACAGCATTTGTTGTGAGGAGATGAGACAATAGAGTAGAGAAATTACCACTTTCTGCTAGGGTAATACTTCAGTGATAACCATTGGAGACAGTCATCTTAAGTTTCCAGTAGGAGATTTGGTGTGTGGGGGAGGTAGGCAATGGAGTTGTGGATTCGGGCATAGAGCTCCAAGATTTCTGGTGACAATTGCTCAAGTCAAACTATTGTTCATATAGTCATGTGATCTCTAGTCTCAGACAGATACTCTCTCCAATTCTTGCTCTTCCCTTTTATGTATCAGTGAAAAAAAAAAACACCTCTCATTCTCTCCCATGCTCCAGTATTCAGCTGGAACTGAGACCGTGTTTTAATGAGAAACTCATAAAGCAATTATTAATTTGACTTTGAACTATCTATAATGTCTTTGGCAAGGTAACCTCAAAACTAGAGCTGACTTCAACCAACCTTATGTTCTAACATTGGGCTTGTTTTGGGCAGGGGTCTCCCTCTAGTACAGGGCTCACTAAAGAATATTAAATGTATATTTCAGAGTAGGAGTAAGTCTCATTATGAAAGTCACTGTCTACACAAACACCCCTAATTCACGTTTCAGGTTTTTTATTTGGAAACTTTTTTAACATATTTGCACAGAAGTTCAATATCTTTTCCCTCTCAGTGTGTCTTATCTTTACACATTGGCTATTTATTTTCATCTACTCTCTCTCTTTGGGGGTCCTCCCAAGTCATTCTCAGGAACTCTAGGGACCCATCCTGCCTGATTCTTGTCTACCCAGGAGGCAGTTCAATGTGAGATCCCCAACACGCAGTGCAACTTGTGCCAGGAACCACTAGGGCTATATCTGGTGATGCTTAGCTTAGGGAGCTACACCCAGCAATACTTGGTAAGTATATGGTGTCAGGTATGGAATCTGGGCTAGGCACATACTCCCTAAACTCTCAACTATCTCCTTGGCCCCTCCTAGACTATCATTCCATCACTTAAACAATTTGTTTTAATGTAGGATTAGAGTGCTGCTATTTATTCAGCCACTGATTAAGCTGATTGAATTGGGCATGAACTCCACATTACATTTTAAAATTCAGAATGTTAATTTAATTTATTTTTTATTTTTTATTTTTTTTATTGAATCACCAAGTGGAGGGTTACAAAGTTCTCAGGGTTATGTCAGTTATACAATATTCAAACACCCCTCCCTTCACCAGTGCCCATCTTCCATCCCCAACCCCCCCAGTATATCTGCCGCCCCCTCCCACCTCCCTAGTCCCCACCCTTGTACGTGATAAGTTTCACTTCATTTGCGCTTATCTCGATTACATTCCATGTTTCAACACACAACTCACTACTGTTGCTGGGGTTTCCCCCCAAAAAGAAAAAGACAGTCCTATTGCCAATGAGGCATTTGATAATTCTCCATTACTAAACATATAGAGATATTAAGTCCTGCTGTTTGTTACATAACTTTTCTTTTTCCCCCTTGCCCCGCGCCACCAAGTTCACGCCTGTTTAGTAATCGCCACGCTGTCTGACAAAGGGAAAAAAACCGAAGAGGATGGTTATTTCCCGTCATCAGCCGGCGTGGGGCTCTGGCTTAGTTGATAGTCTAGTAGAGTGTCTGGAAGCAGTTTCTGGAACCAAAGCTCTTGCGCTGATATCGGCTCCGGCTCGAGATACCACCAGCGTCCCGCTGGTCCATGTACCTAATTTTTCACCTTATTTCCCATTCCCACGCCACCAGATCTGTTTGCTTAATGGACATCACACTATGTTTGACACCACGCCGCGTTTCTTCCCGAGAAAGAAGGATATTTCTTCTCAGCCGGCGTGGGGATATAGCTTAGTTCAGTCTAGAGAGATGGCTACCATTTTGATTGCCTTCAATATTTCAACAAAAGACTTACTATTCTTGTTAGGATCACCCACAAAAGTCCGACCCATTAAGAAGGAACCATTACATACTGCTGATACTAAGATGACATTAGGTAGCGCTGGGTTTCTGTCTAAAGTCCAGGGAAAAAGTTGAAGGAGAGAGAGAGAGATTTCCGCACGGGGGACCTGGCGGAAACTCTCAAGTCACATACTGCAGGTTGCTGGTGGGCTGCCGGTGTCCCAAGCAGCTCCATCCTCTTCGTCAGTCATTCTGGGGGTGCGGGCGCGGAGAAATGGGAAAGCCCACGTGGCTGCACTCTCTTTAAGTGTCCGATGTGGGCGGAGACCGGTACTTCCCCGCCCTCGATCCCCCGCCAGCCGCGCTGCGCACTTGGGTGCGTCTCTCCATTTTGTGCTCAGAAGTGGGGTAGATGCTGTGCTGTGCCCAGAGGTTGAGGGGAAGAGAGATAGATTAAAGGAAAAAAAAAGAGAAACGCCAGGCCCCCGCTCGGGGGACCTGGCGGAAACTCTCAAGTCACATACTGCAGGTTGCTGGTGGGCTGCCGGTGTCCCAAGCAGCTCCATCCTCTTTGTCAGTCATTCTGGGGGTGCGCGCGCGGAGAAACGCAATGTTAATTTAATTTTATTATTTATCATTATTATTATTATTATTAGTTTTAATCACTGTGAGATAGTTACAAAGCTATCCTATTTAAGTTTCAGTTATACAATGATCGATCACCCAATCCTCCACCAGTGCACATCTTCCACCACCAAGGTTTTCAGTATCTCTACCCATCCCACCCTCCTCCCTACTTCTATGGCAGATAATCTACCCCACACTCTCTTTTGTATTGCTTTTTATGAATAGCATAAGATGCCGTGTGGCTATGAGAGCGGCTGCATGCTCCTGGAATTCTAAAATTTTGGATAGTTAGGGTCTGAAGAAATCTCTGCAATGAGCTGCTCGGTTCAGAGATTCTTTTGTGTGTCTCTGGATCACAGCTGTTAAGGAGCTTAAGTAGCACCTGGGGGCAGTTTGTGGGCATGACCTTCAGTGTCCCATGGGGATGAAGGATGAGAAGGACCGGCCCATTTCCTACCCCTTGAGGCCTGGAGTTTGGCGTCACTGAACCCGCATACCTGCACTTCTCATTGGGTTCTGGAAGTTGGTGGCTGATGGGGATTTTAGGGAGTAGGTGGAGGGTTGGCGCCTGCCCCTGTCTGAGGCACCCTGGTGAAGTTGGCCTGGCTAAAAGTCCAGAGTCATCTCTGCAGTGGGCTGCTTGGTTTGGACATTCTTTTGTGTGTCTCTGGATCATTGTCCTTGTTTCCATCTTTTCCAGAGAAATAAACTATTGGCTTATGCCCTGCAGGGCACACCTGCTCAGCCACCAGCCATAACTGTGGCTTTTGATCTCCTTCGAGATATATGGGTCTCTGAAAATAAGGCTGATAAGTGAGCTTGTATAGCTGAGCTGGAGGTGATTTTATGGGTGTGGCTCCCACATACCTAACTTTTTGCTGTTTAATTTTTTGGTAAACTTGGCCCAAGTTTACAAGGCACAGCAGCAATGTTGGGGGTATCAGGAAGCCTGAAGGCACCATCAGGCTGCTGATGCACTCGCCCCACAGGTACAGGTTGACCTGCTGGCATCATCATACCCCACCCCTGACGATGGAACATTTTTAATTCTCCAAACCTCCAAAACTGAAAGTAACTTTCTTGTCCTCCTAAAATGTTTTGCAACCTTAAAACAATATATTGTGAACTCACAAATGAATCTTGGAACCAAGCAGCTCACCCAGAGATATTCCAGGCCTTGTTCCAGGCCAATTTCACCAGAGTGCCTCAGACAGAAGGCATTGTCCCTCCACCTGCCCCATATGAATCCCAGTGGCCACAAACCTCCAAAACCCAATGAAAAACCCAGGTCCGCAGGACCAGTGACTGAAAACTCCAGGCCTTGAGTCGCTCCTTCCCATCTCCCTGCCCCCTCAGGGTCCTGGCTGCCATGCCCACAAACTGCCACCAGCTGCCCTTTAAGAGCATTAACTGTCATGATGCGGAAATTCACAAATGAATTTCAGAACTGAGCAGCTAGCTGTGGTAATGTTTCTGGACCCCAATTATTTAAAATTTTAGAATTCCAGAGCATGCAGCTGCAAAAGCGGCTGTAGAACACCTCATAACAAGTGATGCAAAATACATGATCTAGCATCTGCCTGTGGGGCAGGCTTGAGTGGTGGTGGGAAAATTTGAAATAATGGTTGTGGGAAGGCATATTGGGGTGGGCTTGGTGTTGAAATATTGAATGTAATCAATTATTGTGAACAACTTTATGAAAGATAAAATTTAAAAAACATGTTGCTAAATTATTATATTACTCTTAAACCAGATTAAATTCTTGTTCTGTATTGGTACTGCGGCATACTAGAGTTAAACAGACCCCGCTGGATCCGTGTGCTTCTCCAGTCCTGGACACCTTCGTACACTCCTCTGCTATTCAGAAATTAAATGTGTTTTCTGTTGCCCAAGGTGTTAGGAACATTCTTATTTCCCATTCAGGGCTAACCCAACTTAAAAAATCCTGACAGTTCTGCCCTTTATCATCATTTTAACTCTGTTGAAAGTCTATGCTGAACCCATGGATTTCTACATCAATACCGCCTTTGTACCAACACAAGTGCAGGTAAATCCTTCTCTTTCTCCTAACTGTGATGCTAATTTATATCATAATATAAAACCTACTTGAGTGCTGTTCATGCTAGTGAAATAATTCTTAGCAATTTTGACTGTCACCAATCGTGAAAATCTCTGAGTTACACGTTTTTTTGATTCATTGTGGACATTCAATGAACTCTTAAAATAACTTGCATTCTGGTAAAATCCCTGGGGTAGCATTTGGGCTTGAAGAACTGGACAGCAGATGGCTCAGGGTTTTCCAGAGCTAGCATTAAATGCAGGTATTTCTGTGGTTTTCCTCTGGATAACAAACAAAAAATCCTTAAAGTTTAGAAATTTACATATCAGGCTCAATTTCAACAATGGCTTGGAGGTGAGGATACATGTGACATTAAGGAAAAATGAGAGAATATTTTCCTAGCTAGATTGTAAAACTCATATGATGAAAATAAAATAAGACCATACAAGCTACTCTTGAAGTGTTCTGTCGCCAAATGTGGCCAGTGGTTGCTATATTAGATGCTGTAAATATAAAGCATCAACATTACCACAGGAAGTTCTTGGGTAATCTGAAAGTCCCCAGTTGGGTCATCTCTACTCGACATATAAGTGAGTGAGTTTTTTTATAAGCTCCAAAGTGAGGTGAGAAAAGAGAAAATGTTTTTTCCCTAAAACTCTTTGGTTTTAAAACACTTGAAACATTACAGAACTCACAAAGCATATTATTAAATAATTTGTAAGTTAACTCCAATGCAGCTAATTATTTTTAAATGATACTATTACATATTTTTGTAAGGAACAAAAGTTATTAATATCTAAGAAGATGTTTTCTGAGATGATCTAATGGTAAACTTATTGATAAATCTCAGACTTTTTGTTCACTAATAATGTGACCAACACAGTTTAGAGATAACAATGTCAAATTGGCCTTTCTGGTGCCGTTTATGTTCTGTTTCAATGAATGGCCCCTTTGTCATCTCTCTCCCTTGGAAACTTCTGCCCTTTCCACTAATGTAAACTTTGTGGTACCTTCTGAGGAGTGGGATTTCCACCAACTAGTAGATAAACAGTTCATTATCACACAGGAGATACAGCATGATAAGTTGACATCTTAAGGGGAAAATTTCCATTTAGGTTGATTATTAAAAATAATCATATTTTATGATTCTGGGAGATAGCTCAAAGAGGTGAAGGCATATCACATGCGTGTGCAATCTCAGTTGTGACCCTACTACCACATGGCTCCCAGCAGTACTGGGAGTGGCTGCAAGCCTCCTGGAGTATCACCGGGAAAATTTCCTACACAAAGACAAATAAGTACCAACGACTTAATTTTGTTACTTATCATACAACAGCTTAGAGAAAGGAGTTTCAAACTGCATCTAAACAAATAATGATCATCAGATCCAAAGGACTTACAGAGTCTCCTGGGGAGATCCCCAAGAGGATAAATACAGCAATAGAGAAATGAGAAAAATGCAGATATTCTTGAGAGTCTGAAAACAATGTATGCACAATGGAGCTTACAAGGTTCAAGCTAACCTCCATCTAGTTATCTAACCTGGTGTTATTTCAGAAGGTAGTAAAGAGTCACCCACCAGTTATAGGAAGCATTTCTTTCTTTAGTGTTCCATTTGGCTCCGTGCTGATAAAGGAGAGAATGACATTAGGTATAGTGCTGATAAAAGAGAGTATGACACAATTCTTTTTTGCTTTTTGGGTCACACCCAGTGATGCACAGGTGTTACTCCTGGCTCTGCATTCAGGAATTACTCCTGGAGGTGCTTGAGGGACCATATGGGATGCTGGGAATCAAACCTGAGTCGGTCTCATTCAAGGTAAACTCCCTACCCAATGTGCTATCGCTCCAGCCCCACAATTTGTTTTCTTCTTCCACATTTTATCAACTTGATGACATAAGTCATTACCTTGAAGCAAGTATATACATAGCTGCAATAGTCTCTTCAATGAACAAAGTAAGGTATCAGAGACACTAAGATAAAAAGAGTGGTCTCTGCCTTTGACGAGTTCCAAGGCTACTCAAAGAAAAAAAATGATTTGTTATGAATGGACACTGCATTCACCTTCCTGAAAAAACATGTATTTTAATATATTGTTCATTTATATTAATATTAATTAAACATCTGCTGTATAGTCATATTGAACCAGGCACTAGAGTTATCATGAGTATAAATGTCAGATAAAGTTCTTGATCTGATGAAGTCTGTTTTATACATCTTCCTGTTGAGCTCAGATGTGGCCTCTGATTTCTTCCCCACACTATGGTTAGTACCACTGATTCTTTACATTGGTAGAGAAGAAACCTAGGTTTCTGACCTGTGATCTCATGAGACTTACAGATTGGAAAAAATCAAATAATGTAATACTAAGAAACAAAACTACCCCCTAAGTGAACATGGACTGGCATGGGAGTATGAAAAATGGTTGAGTTAACTGGGCTTAGGAAGTTAAGGAAATTCTTCAGAGGAGTTATAGATTTCCTAAGAACTTGAGGAAAGCTTAAACAGCCACAGAGCAGCTCAGAAGAGCTTGGATATCATGGTGTGAGGATATCATGCTGAGTGAAATGAGTCAGAAGGAGAGGGATAGACATAGAATGATTGGACACATTTGTGGGATATAAAAAAAAAACATATGAGAGCAATACCCAAGGACAGTAGAAACAAGGGCCAGGAGGGTATACTTGTTAGCCTGCCTCAAGTGCTGGGGGAGAAGGCAGTTGGGATAGAGAGGGCACCACCATGACAAAGATAGTTGGAAACTATCACTCTGGATAAGAACTGTGTGCTGAAAACAGGAAGCAATAAGTACGATAATCTCTCAGTAACTTCATTGCAAAGCTTAATTCCATCAATGGAGGGGGGTGAAGAGAGAGCAAGAGCGAGAGCGAGAGCGAGAGAGAGAGAGAGAGAGAGAGAGAGAGAGAGAGAGAGAGAGAGAGAGAGAGAGAGAGAGAAGGAAAGTGCTTGTCATAGAGACAGGCTAGGGTGCAAGTGGTGGAAGGAAAACTGGGGGCATTGGTGGTGGGAAATGCACACTGGTGGAGGAATGGGTGTTGGAACACTGTATGACTGAAACCCGACCATAATCAGCTTTGTAATTCTGTATCTCATGGTGATTCAGTTGAAAAATAATAATAGTAACAAAAACTTTTTTAAAAAATGGGCTGAGAAGAGCATGGCAGACAAAGGGAGAAGGAAGAATGGAACCCAAAACCTGAAAGGTCACAGGCAAAGGTCAGGGAATGCCATGTGAGAATCCCTTGTGAGGTCACTGAGAGCTGAGGTGATCAGACACCAGGGAGGGAAGTTCGGGAAACTAGGTTCCTTTGTGGAAGTTCATTTGTTGACTGCTCTGGACTTTACCCCACACTTTAACTACATTTTCTCTAATGCATTTTTCCGAAGGCATTAGAAACTGGAGAAGCACTTTCAGTGAATATGCTCAAGCCTAAAAAAGAAAGCAATAGAGCTTATGAAAACACAGGCACTGAGACGACCAAAATACCCAAGATTTAACTCCCATCTCTGTCCTTAATATCTGTGGTCTTCGACATATCAGTTTCCTTACTTTTGCACCTCAGTTTCCACATCTGTAAAGTAGAGATAATGACAGCAACATTCACTTTAATGTTTTTTTTTCATTATTTTATTTTATTTATTTTTAAATAAAATTTTAATTTTATTAAATCACCGTGTGGAAGATTACAATGCTTTCAGGCTTAGGTCTCAGTTATACAATGCTGAAACAACCATCCCTTCACCAGTGCCCATATACCACCACCAAAAAAAAAAAAACCCACACAGTACACCTCCCATCCCGCCCCCCACCCCCTACCTTGTAACTGATAAGTTTCATTTTACATTCTGTTTACTTTGGTTACATTCAATATTTCAACACAAACCTCACTATTGTTGTTAGGAGTACCCCACTAGATTCAGACCTACTGTGAAGACAAATAAGGTCGCGAGGCCGCTACTGCGGTTTTGAATTTCTGTACTTTAACAAGAAGTCCAGGGAGATTTCTTCTAGATATTGGATCATTGCAGGCTTGAAAACCCAATCTGTGGTCATCTTAATATGGCGGACACCGCGCCCTTCATCCCCGGAGAGAAAGAGGCGAGAGAGAGAAATACCTTTCCCTTCCTGGGCGGACACAGGGCTGAGGTTTAGTTCTCAGGCTGGAGACATTCTGCGAGGAGTTGCTCACACCGAAAGAGGTTTTGCTGGGTCTGGATTCACGCTTGTACAGCTGCGGAGAGGCCGCACATGCGTGTGGCCCCCCGGATCACATCTCGGCGGTCCACTTTAATGTTTTGACTGAATAAAATATAATTATAGAAATAAAGTATTTAAAGCAGGAATAAGAGTGTGGAATCCAGTATCAGGCTTATTTCTATGTGTTGTGCTTTGATTTTGTACAGTTTGAGGCCAAGGCCCAGAAAGGGAAAATAGTGTACCTCAGGACCACAAAACTCCATCATGGTAGAGCCAGGGTAACAATCCATCACACCAACAGGCTTTGAACATAAGCATTATCAAACATTCATCTCTCCCAATGGATTATAGAAGATTCATTTTTGTTTGTTTATATGATAAAGAGGAAATTAATGCTTCTTAAAACTCTTTGGCGTTTCTGTGTTTCCCTTTTATCTTAAGATGCTCCAGCTGCTTCCCATATTGTGTTCCTACACTCTGTGGTTCTTTCATTTTAACATGTATCATTTCCATTCCCCAAACACAGGGCAATTTATCATAATGTAAAAAATAAATAAATAAATTTGAGCATAAACATGAAGCACACTTTTTTCTCCAGGAAATTTCCTTTTCTTTAGCATTAGGAGAGAAAACTCAGTGGCACTTTCAGTAAGCATATGTATCAATCAGTACATTAATCACATTACTGTAAGAAACAGGTCCAGCTCTTCTGGAATCTTTTGCTTATGATGGGGAAGAAAAACAGGCCTTTGAAGATTAGCCAGATCTCTCCAATCACTGAACCAGTCCAATGCATTTAAAGTTCGCAATGCTTCCCATATTGTGTAAAATAAGCACAATAGCAATTAAGCTATTCTCAAGGAGGCATTTTAATTTTTCTCTGTATTTAATAACCCAAATACTTTCCTCTCCAGATGAATCCTATAATATGTCATCAGAATTAGAGACTTACTGCCATTTTATGTCAAAATTATGTGATGTCTTATCCTCAAACTGTTACAAGTATTAAGGGGTTTGCTATTAGGAATCAGAAAGGAGGTCAAAGCTGATGGGAGAGGAGGAAGTGATATTTTTGGTTGTAAAGTTTTGGGTAAGATAAGGTTGTACTGGCATAGTTCATGAGATCTTAGAACACTACCACTTTGCCTCTTGTTGAAGGAAACAGCTTGACCTTAATTGAGGGAAACTAATATCACTGGGTATGAGTGAGTTTACTCTATGTTTTCTAGAAGAATATCACTGTTGCAGTGGAAACTGTTAAACTGCTACATGGAATAGAGAAGAAGTGGGATTCTGGCTCTACTTTATCTGAGTACCCATCATTATCAATATGCCCAGTGGTACTCGTCCACATTTCCCTGTGTCACCAAAGCTGCAGTTGGCTAGTGGGAAAATGAAGCTCTGCACGTATCAGGGATCTCGAAGGAGCACCTGCAGCATCATCTGAGGGTCACAGAGCGCTGTGGTTCTCAGAGCTGGAAAGGGTTAGAAATTTTTGATTTTCTTTTTTTTTAATTAAAAAGGAGTACACTATATACTCACAAAGCTCAGAAACCATAAATACATATCTCCATGATTATTTGAGGTATGAGCTCATTTACTTATGACCTCAATACAGAGACTATTTCCAGCCCCGGTATCCTACTGTGAGGGTCCTCCCCAGTCATTTCTGGGTGAATCTGTGAGTCTTACCTCACCCTGGCTGCTTCTCCTGACTTTTAATTTTATCTTCATAGCATTATGGATATTCTTTATGCCCAGATACTCTTTATGCCCGGAATCTTTTGTGAGTGTGTCTATGAGAGTCATTCATGTCTCTAGATATGGAGCAGTTTGTTTTACTTTGTTGATGTATGTTAATGTGTGTATGTGTTTGTACTCATTATATCATCTTGTTGAAGCAAAACTCTTATTATCCTGAACAATTTCTTTATCATTAATATTTATTGACTTAAATTTTAATAGACTGATTCAGTAAAGTAATGCCATTTTTTAAACTTTAATTTGACTTTTAATGCTATATCATTTCCCATTTTTTGTGGTATAAATTGGAATATATGTGTATATATGCACACATATAAATATATTTCTTTTCCTTATTTCTTTCTTAGATGCTACCTTATAATGCATCATTAATTGGATAGATACTACTGTAAGTACTTAAGTACTAGGTACTTTTAGGTAATGTTCAGATATGCAAGAACCTCACTACACTTTAATCTACTTATATCCTTTCTTTGCTTTTATTCTAACTTCCTTATAGCTCATATTTATTTGAACCCTCATGAGACATTACTATTATTATTTCAAAGGGAAGATTCTTTAAATTTTCCCACATTCCATCCATTTTAGTGTTTTACATTTCTTCCTCTATAGGCTTGCTATGATCTGGAATTATTACTTTTATTCCTTAAAAAACTCCTTTAGTATTTCTTTTAGTAGGGTTCTTATAATATTAATTTGATCCATTTTATTGATCAAAAAATCTTGATTTTACTTCATTTCTGGAAGATTCTACATTGACATTAATTTTATTTCTATGCTATAAATATGCCATTCTTCTGTCTGGTTGCTTCTATTGTTTCTATGAAAAATTAAAATGTCATTCAGATTGATGCTCTTAGAAGACCATGCATTTAAAAATATCTGGCAGCTTTTAAAATCTTTCCTTTGTTCTTTTGAAGTGTGGAGGTGTGCTTTTCTTTTTATTTATCCTGCTTGGGTTTATAATGATTCCTGAGTCTAAGGCTTTATATTTTCATAAGTTTTAGATAGCTCTTGGCTATTTTTCACATAGGATATATCTTCTTTATTATTATTTTCTCACTTTTTTTTGTTAGATACTAATTGCACGATTTAGATATTTAGCTTTAATTTATTATTTGAGACTTATATTTTAAACATTCAGAAAATTTGGGGCTGGTTAGTTCAGTTGGTTAGAGCATGATGTTACTTTTAATAATCATAATAACAATAAATTCATATTTTGACCTTTATGTTTTGTGTGTGCTACAATTTAGGTATCCTCTACTGCGAATCCTCCAACTGCTTACTCCTCTCTTCTAGTTTGTTTAATCTGCTGCTACATTCAACTATTTAGTTTTCATTATTACATTATGCTATTCTTAGTATTTAGAATGTTTACTTATTTTAAATATAATTTAATATAATTTAGTACATAGGCACATAGCACAGAGGGTAGGGCATTTGCCTTGCATGCATGCCACCGACCCAAGTTTGATTTCTCTGTCCCTCTTGGAGAGTCTGGCAAGCTACTGAGAGTATCTCGCCCACACGGCAGAGCCTGGCAAGCTCCCTGTGGCATGTTTGATATGCGAAAAACAGTAACAAGAAGTTTCACAATGTAGATGTTACTGGTGCTGCCCGAGCAAATCAATGAGCAATGGAATGACAATGATACAGTGATACAGTGATTAATATAATTTAGTTCTTTGAGAAACTATTCATCTTTTCATTTTTTCTTGATCACATTTATTGTAGGTGTTTAAAAATCCACCTTAAATAACTGATATTTAAATCACCTATAGTCTGTTTCTATTTTAGGTTTTCTTTTGATTTCTCTTGCATTTTAGTTATTTGTTCTAGTTTTCTGGCATGCTTAATAATTTGAATGCCAGATATTATCCATGAAACAATAGTATGAAATGCTGGGAGATTTTTATCTTCCTCTAGAGTGGATTTAATATTCTTTTGGCAGGAGAATAATATATAGGCAGATCACCTTAATCATTGACGTGATTTTAGACTTTGTGAAGTTCATATATTTTTTGTTTGTACTTCTCTCTGAAGGGTGTGTGTGTGTGCGTGCTTGCATGTGTGTGTGTGTGCACACATGTATGTGTGTGTGTGTGTGTGTGTACTGGGTGGATAGAGGACGTAGTGGTATTCAAATCATGGCATTTACAGAGGCTTCTCTTCCCTAGTAGGTTCAATACCAGGTTTTTACTATTTCATATACTATATTACTACATTTCTTTTCCATTTTTTGTCAACTCCCCAATTTCATACTTGTAGAACAAACTCAGAATTCTGAGTTTTGTTTGTTTAGTCACCCAATCAGTACCACTTTGCTAAGACTTAGGGGGTTGATGAAGGGATTGACACAACTGTATCCTTTGGCTTTAAAGTTCTGTAGACAAAATGTTCTTCTATATACTCAGTCCTCAGTGCACAGATCTGCAGTTATTCAATCAAACAAATCTTTAACACTGTAATCAAGCTTGTAGCTGACCTGAATATGTCAGGAAGATTGTGCAGAGTTGTAGGAAAGCATTGGGAACCTCACCTTGTTCTCTGAAGGATTCTTACAACTGTTCCTTATCTCTTGTTTCTTCCATTTCCAGAATGCTAAGAAATATTCCTACAATCTTCATGTCTATTATTAAACTAGGAACTGAACACAGCACAGGGAAGGAGCAACTGAGAGATATCAATCCCTGATGGAGTCGCACAGACCCGAAAGCTGACATGCACACATGAAGTCCAGTTATACAAGGAAGACTGTGCCCCATGATGCCAGCCAAGCTGACACGCATAGGAACTTGAGTTCACACCCAGGTGGGTCAAGATGGGAAGGTTGAAAATCTAAACACTTCAATCAGAAAATCAGAGAAATATTCACTAGTGATTTCAATGACTGAAGCATCAGAGTGGTAGAGAAGTGAAGACTGAAAAACTTGGTTATTGGGTTATTGAATACAAACTCACACAAAGTGGAAGCTGAGAAGAGGTCTACAGGGCAACCATTGCTGAACAATTTGAATCTTTAAGAAAAATGGTTTGTTGTGCCTTTTCCCTCCATATCATACACAGGCTTCTTCCTTGGCAGAGTCTCACTTAAGAAGATATTATGGATGAATTATAACTCCCTAAATTTGTAAATTCAAGCCCTGCTTTCTAACTCAGATTCAGTTCATTCAGGATAGAACTTTCAAAGGCATTCAAAATAGACCTTTCAAAGGCATTTAAGGTTGAATAAAGTTATACTTCCTAATCTTAGAGAACTGAAGTCCTTATAAGACTCAGAGAGCTGGGACACGCAGAGATAAGGAAAGGTCACATGAGGAAAAGGCAAGAAAGTAGCCACCTGAAAGACAAGGGAAGAAAATAAACTGAGTAGGACTTCGAACTGGGAACCACGTTTGTCATAAAGTTTCTGACAGTGTCTGATAGGAAAACATTAGAAGGGAAGCAATAAGAATGTGTGTGTGGTAGGGTGGGGTGGGGTACAAGACATGGAGATGATGGATTTATCAACTTAACAAAAGTTACCACTTTCAGTCAATGGGGCCTCTTTAAATTGCATCCAAATTTTAGTGTAATACTCTTACATTACTCTTATAATGTAATGGTCTCTAAGAGCTTATTTGCTTTTTGGAATGAGAACACATTTCAGGATCATGTTGTACACTTGATTCTTCAAACCTACAATGAAATATTTTTCAAGGAAGTCCTGATGTCTTTTAGTGGAAAATATTAAACAAAAAACACAGTCTGGGCAGGAAAAATGCTCATTAGTATCATGTTGGTAATTGATTCTATGGTTTTTCAATGGGTGTAAGTAGAAAATAGCAGAGATTAAGAGTTCATGCCAATATTTCTGATGTGTACCTACCACTACAGGTCTTTACATACTTTTCTGACTTTAAACCAGCATCTTATCTCCTTAAATCTAAAAATGCTAGTTCTCAGCATAATTGATTCTGTTGAAACCATTGATGCTTTCCCAAGAACCAATTTGCTTGGTTGTTGTGTACATCTCTAGGTATGGTGAATATTGGCAACTAATAGTTCACAGCTCTCCTTTGGAAATGAGTCTTGGCACATGGAAGTCACTTTCCTTCTGGGGAACACTATACTCTTATATAGAGGAGGAACCTGCAATCAATATCTAGCTGGTATTGTGCTTCAAAGCATCATTCTCTTTGTCAAGAACTAATGTGATACTATTGAGAATACAAATCTATCTCTCACATCTTCATACTGAACTGGACTTTTTATATTAAAATCACCTCTTCAAAATCTTGCAATTTTTTACTAATTGATTTCCTTGCTTTTTGTTAGTCCATCGACAAAAATTTTCCTTTAGTTTGTTAATTTTCTCATATAATTTATAACTCTCTGATATCACATCAAAGAAGTTTAAACCTGTTTATTATCATTTCTAATTTAATTCCTTGTTTTATTTTGTTCATAACACTTTCCTCTACCTGAATTTAGACTTAATGTTTATTTGTTGTAGCTCGCATTCTTAGACTATAAACTCCATGTAGGTAGTTATTTTATTTTACTTCCATTTAATTTCTAGTAGCTGCATAATATTAGAGACATAGAACAGAGACTTGAAAATATTTGTGAGATAAAATAAAGTTATTTTCTAGAGAATGAGTGCAATTTCATGAAAGATTTTTTTCAGGGTAGGTCAGGCACATGAGGAAGTACAGTGAAAGTACTTGGGACATTTGGTGAATGTCAGGGAAAGAAACTTTGTTAGTTACTTGATAAGAATATTTATGCACTTAATACTGAGCATGTCCATAGTTTTAGTGTTTGAATATTTTCATTTGAATAGGATTTGGTTGAGTAAATCACATTGCCATGACTTACCATAATTCTTTTTTTTCTCTTTTTTAAAATTAATGAATCACTGTGAGGTACAGTTACAGATTTACAGACTTTCATACTTATGTTTCAGTCATGTAATGATTGGGCAACAATCCCTCTATGGATGTACATTCATGACCATCAATATTCCCAGTATCTCTCCTACTACCACCACCCCATTCCTCTCCCGCCCACCTCTGTGGCAGGTGCATTTCCTTTTACTTTTTCTCTCCTTTTGGGTGTTGTGGTTTGCAATACAGGTATTAAGTGGCCATTATGTTCAGTCTATAGTCTACTTTCAGTACCCATCTCCCATCCCGAGCTGGCTCTCCAAGAATCATTACTTGGTATTCCCTTCTCTATCTGAGCTGCCTTTTCCCCCTGCATGTGAGGCCAGCTTCAAAGCCGTGGAAAAATCCTTCTGGCCCTTATCTCTATTATTATTGGGTGTTAGTCTCTCATTCTGTTATTCCACAAATGATACAGGCCTTTTATGTCTGTCCCTCTCTTTCTGACTCATTTCACTTAGCATGCTACTCTCCATGTTGATCCACTTATATGTAAATATCATGACTTAATCTTTATAACAGCTTCATAGTATTCCATTGTGTAGACATACCAAAGTTTCTTTGACCAGTCATCTTTTTTTTGGCATTCAGGTTTTTTTTTCCAGATTCTGGCTATTGTAAACAGTGCTGCGATGAACATACAAGTGCAGATGTCATTTCTACTATACTTTTTTTTCATCTCCAGGATATACTCCCAGAAGTGGTATTGCAGGGTCAAATGGGAGATCAATTTCTAATTTTGAGAAGTGTCCATACTGTTTTCCAAAAGGGCTGAAACAGTTGGCATTCCCACCAGCAGTGAAGGAGAGTCCCTTTCTCCCCACATCCTTGCCAACACAGGTTGCTTTTGTTCTTTTGGTTGTGTGCCAGTCTCTGTGGTGTGAAATGATATCTCATGGTTGTTTTGATCTGCATCTCCCTGGTGATTAGTGATGAGGAGCATTTTCTCATGTGCCCTTTGGACATTTGGATTTCTTTTTTGAGAAAGTTTCTGTTCATTTCATCACCCCATTTTCTATAGGATTGGCTATTTTCTTCTTGTAGAGTCCAACAAGTGCTTTGTATATCCTTGATATCAACCCCTTATCAAGTGGTATTGGGTGAATATCCTTTCCCATTCTGTAGACTGTCTTTGTAATCTACTAACCACAATTCTTATGGACACCTTTGTTGTTCATATCCAATTTCTTTTGGAAACAAGCTCATTTACTATCCAGAAAGAGGCACTTTGGAATCTATCTTCTAGATAAACAAGTAGAAAACTTAACTGGTTCATTGCTATGAGTTTTAATTTAAGCATTTTAATTTAATTTTAGGTCACTCCATGTATGGTATTCCAAGATCTGTGACTTGTGTAGTCTTTATTCTTCTGCTTAAGCACAAATAAGATATTTTATTCACCTTCACAGATACAGAATATAGACTTTGTTCAATTTATACTTTCCTGAAGATATGAAAACGACAAGGATTGATAATAAAAGGTTGCAATTAAAGCGTCAACAATTCTTTTGTATTGATACTAAACCATTGCTATAATTACTTATTGGTGATTTCCTAACACAAAGCATTTATTTCTCACTAGCTATTCTTCTGCAAAATCAGATATTATCATATTTCAGAGTCATATTTACCGTAGTCAAATTTACTTATTTTTTCTTTATTCTGAATTTCCAAGTTTCAGTTTGATCCACCAATAGTCATGAAAGACAAAACAAAACAAAACAAAACAAAACAAAACAAAATAGCACAGCAGGTAGGGCATTTGCCTTCCACGTTGCTGACTTAGGTTTGATTCCTCTGTTCATCTTGGAGAGCCCGGCAAGCTACCGAGAGTATCCCGCCCGCACAGCAGAGCCTGGCAAATTACCCGTGGCATATTTGATATGCCAAGAACAGTACCAAAAAGTTTCACTATGGAGACGTTACTGGTGCTTGCTCAAGCAAATTGATGAACAATGGGACGACAGTGATACAGTGCTACAGAGCAATTTAACTCTGTTAATGCTTCTGTAATATGAACTAGCCTAAAGGAAAAGGTGTATCTACTTTCCTCAAAATATCAATCAAACTGCTTACATTATTAATTATATATAGAGAAAAAAACTCACAACTTGCTTGGTGGCATCTATTGAAATAGAAGAAGTGCAAAGGCATAAACACACATATAGGAAAGCCGTGTAATGGTAATGTTCAAGTGTCCATGACTGTCAGAGAATAAATTTCTGTTAAACCAACCTGTTTGTGGCAATTGACTATGGCAGCCCTAGGAAGGAAGTACTAACGTTGATTTATGGCTGGACTCTATTCTTGATTAAATTTGCTAATTTTATTAAGAAATTTAAAAAAATTCTATTTCACCTCTTTTTGAATTGATTGAATTAATTTTGATCAAAATTTTGAATGTTTTTAAACTCATAGATTTATGCTTATATTTTAGGATCTTCCTGCTGTTCTCATTGTGTTTTTTTAGGGTGTGGGGTTGGTTTGGGTCACACCTGGCTGTGCTCAGGACTTGCTCCTGGCTCTGTGATCAGTTATCAGTCCTGACAGGGTTCAGGGGGTCATGTGGGATGCCAGGGATCAAAACCTGGTTTGACAGGTGCAAGGCAAACATCCCCCCTGCTGGTTGCTCCAACCATCAAACTTCTGACATCTTTTACAGCTGAGTAATTAAGACTCTTGGATACACCAACACTAGTAGCCTGAGCTTGATAAAGATTTATTTCTTACAAGTCCATGAGGCTTGGCCTGGCCTCTTCCCTCCTGTAGTCTCTTTCCCTCTGAAACATTAGCAGCATGCTTACTGGAAGCAGAAAGAGATGGAACTCTCAGTTTGGAGAGAAACTTTATATACCTGCTGTTCCTTGGCCAGTTAGTACAAAGTGTCACGATGACAGCAAGGCAGGATCAGGGAGTGGGAGGGAGACTTGAGACATATTCTGGATTATCTTCAGTCTTCAGTCTCTTTTACCGAAACTTGGTTAAGTTGTGCCGTTAGTGGATTTTATTTCACTATGACTTAGCCACATCGCATGCATTTTAGACTCTTTTCAGCCACTATTTCTTCAGATATGTTTTTCCTTCCTCTCATTGCTATTAATGAAATCTTTTACAATCATCTCAATCTGACTTTTTCTCATTTTTGTTTTTTTCTTATTGTCTGAAATGACTTTCTCTTTTATTTTATGAGTTTTGAAACTTTATTTGAAGCACATGTGATTTATGATACTGTTGGTGACAGAGTTTCATGCACACAATATCTCATCACTGCATTTTCCCCCCAGTGTGTCTGCTTCTTTCTGCCATTGTCCCAGTGTCCCTCAAATCTCCCCCTCTCGGACCTCCCACCTCTCAATAGGGTAAGCTCAGTCAATCTAATGTTCTGCTGCTTTGGGCAATTTGTTTCTCATAACTTTCAATGTTTTCTTTGGTGGTTTTATCTAGGAGTTGGACCACACTTACTATTGCTTGGGAATTACTCCTGGTTCAGGACTCAGCCATCACTCCTGGCAATACCTTGGAGACCATATTGCATATCAGAGATCAAACTGAAGTTGGCAGGTGCAAGGCAAGTGCTTTGGCCCTAGAATGCTTCTGTGACCCCAAGCTTTCAATATTTTGACTTGTCTTCAAGTGCACTGACCTGAGTTTGAACTAAACACCTAGGGTGCTCTAGATGTCTCCTGACTCCAGCTGGTCGGAACTTCAGTATCTCTCCACATGTGAGCAACCTGTTGGCTAGGCCTGTAGAATCTTGTCCAGTGCTTGCAAAGGTTTGGGATTATACCTAGAACAGACCCCCATTGTCTATTTGGCCTCTTTTCTTTTGGATGCCAAGAACCTCAACTTTGGGTATTTGAGAGATTCAAACACCCCTCCCCCCACTCTCACCACTCATCCTTGATTCTGCCTTCATTTCTACATCCAATTGAAAAATGGCCTTGGCAGAAAAGAAGAGAAAGAGGGTACTAACTCCCTTAATGTCCCATCTCCAGGAATCTTATTCTGTTCAGGCTACTCTGTAATCTTTGAAAAAAGTCATAGCTCATATTATATCTAGTTTCAGAGTTTACTATGATACCAACAAGTTTTCTCATGATCAGGTAGAAAGCCAATATCATATACATTTTTAAATTTGAATCTCATATTACATCTCTTCCAGTGTAATTCTACATTTTCTAGTTTTTAATTAAATGGTTCCAAAAGGGGCTTAGGGAGCATTTAAAATTATTATATTTATATTTTCCATATTTTATATTTGTTTTTATATTTATAGTTTTAATGATTTACTGTTGAATAAATAAATAAAACCTGTTTACAATCTTTGAAATAGATTGAGGTTCCAGTGTCTCTGTTGCAAGCTATAATGCCCAGAAGTAAAGAGAGAGTGTGGGAATATTGTCTGCTTTGGAAGCAGGGGGAAGGTGGGAAAGGGTGGGTATACCCGGATATTGGTGGTGGGGAATATGCACTGCTGGAGGAATGGGTGTTTGATCATTGTGAGGTTGTAACCCAAACATGAAAGCTTGTAACTATCTCATGGTGATTCAATAAAATTAAAAAAAAAGAAATAGATTGAGGTTCACTTTTATTTTAAGTTTTAAGATAATTACTATATAATTTTGTGATATGAAAACATAATGCTAATAAAATCGAATATAGGTCAATTAGCCATTTCAATTATGTTGTACAAGATTTCAGTGTCTTTGATTTTTGTCTTTTTTTTAATCACCAAACACTAATATGCTAAATTTTTTAATCACTACTCTGCCTTTGTAAATTTTTTCTCTTTGGTTTTCTATATATATATTTAATAATGTTGGCTGTTGATTAGATTTTTGCTATTTTGTGCCTTTTATAAACTAGCAGTGACATAAGAATGGGGTAGTGGATCTTTGGTGTTTTGGTGGTGGTGGAAATATCATAATTTTTTGCACCAAACCCACAAATATTAACACTACTGTAACTATGTTAATTGAAGTACAATAAAAAAATTTAAACAGCTATGTCTTCATAATGTTATGTTTTAATTAAAATTATACTTTTTTTTTGCTTTTTGGGTCACACCCGGCGATACACAGGGGTTACTCTTGGTTCATGCACTCAGGAATTACCCTTGGCGGTGCTCAGGGGACCATATGGGATGCTGGGAATCGAACTTGGGTCGTCCGCGTGGAAGGCAAACGCCCTACCCACTGTGCTTTCGCTCCAGACCCAAAATTATACCTTTTTAAATAGGAAGTTATCATCCTGACTTTATATTTTGTTTTGATATCTAACTGGAATTCTAGCTGACTGGAATTCATTTTGCCAGATAATTATCCATGTTTGTTTTTAAACTTAAAGTCATTTTATTTATACCTGTTATTTTAGGCAGTCTAGTTAACTTTCACTATTATATATATATATTATTTATTTTAATTCTTTTTATTTGGTATAAATTGGTTTATAACACTATGGAAATGGTAAGTGTGCATAATTATACTTTTTATTTGTCATTTTATTTATGTTTTTACAAAGTTGTTAATGATAATTTGTAACAGACATTTACTATTCTAACACCAATTCCACCAACTTTGTACCTCCCCAGCACATTATTTTCAATTTTCCCAACCACCCCTTAAGACTGCCCCCATAGAAAACCCTCAATAATTTATTTTATATTGCTTATTAGAAATAATTTGCTAAAAGAATGACAAAAAAAATAAGGTTTTTTTAGAAGAAAGTTAGTCAAGATTGTTGTGTCTCCCCCTGGAGCCCTTACGCCCTTGTACAGGATATCACTAGAATATTATTACAGGTTAAGCTTCTGTATTTATATTTTCTGTATTTATATTTTCTTCACCAAGATTGGTTGCCTTTTACTTTACATCCTTTCCAATATGGTTCGCTACTCCTAGTTTACCTGTGTTGTAGAGTTTGAGATGTCACACAGGTGAGATTGTGGCCACACAGTCCAAAAAGTAAAAAATTTTTAATGAGGTCATACAGTTTGAGTGAAATTTTTAACTGGCGGCAGTTTTTGGGAGTGTGACTGCTGGGGTTTCTGGGCATGCAGGGAGATGGGGGGTAGGTCAGCCTCAACTCCATGAAAGCCTGGAGATTTCAGTCACAAAACTCACATTCCTGAGTGTTTCAGCAGATTAATTTCTGGACGAGGCTTGTTTTGAGCATTGGTGTCTGACCAGGAGCATGGTGGCAATTGTGTAGCAAGGTGGCATTGTGGATTATAGAGATTTTCGGCTGTCTGGATCTGTTTGGGTAAAAGTCTAGTTTCTATTAACCACCACACAATTGACATCTTTTTCCTGTCTCTCCCACTCCACCAATGTATTCTGTCTCTAAGAGTTAATATATATTTTGTTTAGTTAACTCATCATCTCGGCTTGTTTATCTACCATATATGGGTGGAATGATATTAAGTTTTACTTTTTAAAAACAACTGGAATGCCTGTCTTTTGATAGATATGTTCTGCCATCAAAGTTTCTGTCACATTGCCCTGTTTGATATGACCTTCTTTATAGCATTCTTTTTCTTTTGAAAGCCTACATGTGCAGGACAGACGGCTTTTGTTAGTGGTCTTTTCTTTTTCTCTTACTAAGTCGGGAGGTTTAAGTTTCTGAAATAAAGTTGGCAGGTAAAAATTATCTTAAAATTTCATTACTGTTCACCTTAAAACTTACATTTTGTACAAACCTAATCCAAGTTGCTGGCATGTAAGGCAAATGCCTATTGCTCTTGCCTCAAAACTTAAAGGGCTGTGTTCCTCATCTTTTTCAGATGCAAGTCCTGAGGTCTTTGGAGACAGAGAAGTTAAGTTACCCAGAGGCAGAAACTATAAAAGATGGATCCTGAGCACCTATAGGTGTAACCCCCAAATAAAAAAACAACAAAAAAAGGAGGGGAGGGGAGTGGTGACGAGAAGTGGGGAGGGAAGGGGAGGGGAGGAAAGAGGAGGGGAAGAGAAGGGACTGGAAGAGTTGCTAGAGAATCTAAAGATTCAGAGAACTCTAGGCTAAGAAATTATATATAACATTTATCCTAAAGTCATTCGCTACTTTTCCCTCCTCTGGAGAATTTCACATTCTCCCTTGAACACATATCTCTCTCCCCTCACATTTCACTAATTTCTTTCAATAAAAATTATTTTCTTCACCCAAAAAAACAAAACCCAAGAACATGTATTTTAAGAGTTCTTGATAATGTGAACCAATGCAGTTGGCAGGGTTTACAATGCCTGGTTTACAACATTTATGTTTTCAAAGTTTATTTATTTTTCTCTTATACTCATCGTATGCCAATATTCTCAGCCAGGACAATTGTGTTGCACATGGGATAGTTTCCAATGTTTGAGACATTTGTAGTTGTGAAAACTTGAGAAATAAGTTGTTATTGTCATCTAATGGGTAGAATCCAGGAAAGTTATTAAGCATTCTTAAGTGAATAACATAATGCCCACAACAAAAAGTTATCCAGCCTCAATAGTAAGTTGTGTAGAGGCTGAACAATCTAGATATAATTAGCTACTCTAATATTACAATAGAAGTTTAAAACTCAGATGTGAGCAGTACTGGTCAAATTCAGTGTGGTAGTTAGTTCCAGATGGAAAGAAACGAACCAAGAATATTGCTTCTTTTTTAAAAAGCTGTTCCGTGTATGTAGAAGATAACTCTGTTAGACATTTTTCTTGCTGAAAAAGGTAGCAATGGTTTCTTACTTAGCAAATTGGATGCCACTTCTGATCTAATAAACGAAAATACTGATGGCGCTATGGAACTTGGTTGGTGAGAATGACCATGTGAGGGTCAGGCATACTGGGTTTCTGTCAAACACTGTATGCGAAATACACAAAATTTAAGAGTAGGAATTTTACTTTGGGACCATCTTATTTACCTCACATCCATCTTAGTCACCTAGACTGACTCTACTTGGGCAATTTTGAGACACACTGATGCAAATTGTAATTTTAAGGTATAATAGTTTGTGTGATTGTGCTTATGGTGACCATAAGGTAACAATTGAATTTGTCTTCATAACTCAGTCATAAAAGAGATTTTCAAACAAAACAATGTGGATATTGTTGAGAAAGTGGTTCTAGGAGGGTGTGGAGGGAAGTTTGAGACTGTGAAGTGCTTTGGCATGACGGGCAATATAATCAAACATCGAAGGCAGCAAATCTTTGACTCCAAGGACAAAGGAATCAGCCCCTAAGAGAACCGGAGCTCCTCCAACAGAACTATGAGTCTTGAAGGAAAATTTGTAGGGAGAATTCAAGATTTAGCTACAAAGACTTACTTAAGTGCTGACTTAATTAATAGTTGCGCATGAGAGAAGGAGTAAAAGCAACTAGGAGATCTATGGGATATTACCTGTCACCTATATGGAAGGAGGTGAAAAATATTCCTATTAGGATCAACATTTTATATGTAGACTGACATAAATATCCAAAACTAAAATCATGAACTGTGGTTTTAGAAACTCTTGCATTAATTATTTTAAACATAGACTTTCATTCTATAATTGAAATTTCTTCTATATTACCACTATACACCCTTTTCTCTTCCCCCTCTACCCAGTTTGATTAGCAGTATCCCATTCTCTCCAGATATCTAAGTCACAGACCAAGATGGTACTTTTAATTCTCTGATTTAGCTCACAGAAACCCAACAACGTGTTATATGAATTTAATTTCCCAGTGCTGTATGCACTTGAATCATGTTCACTATTATGGCCCAGGTGCAAGCCTTCATAGTTTCTTGCTTGGAAAACTGCAGACATTTTCCTTTCTATTCCCCTTCTGATCTAGTCTCCACAGAAGAGGATTTTGTGTGTTTTGAAATAACACTCAAGTGCTATCATAGCCCTCTTTCTGCTTAGTATCGGATGTTCCTTCAAATAATAGTCCAAATCACCTAAATCATAGCAGCAACACAATGGCATTTGTGGCATTGTCGATAGGCTCTAAAATGATGTATAATATATTTTTTATTTATCTTTTTTCTATAAACGAAGATATTGATGTTCAACAAGATTAGGTAACTTTACCAAGGTTACAACATAAAAAAATTATAGTATTCAAACTCAATGACATTGATAAAATTGAATCAGGTCTGTTTGATTTCAAGAGGGTAAGTATGCTTGCAAAAACTTTGCTTTTTATATTTTCCATGGGTAAAACTTCTCAAGAGCAGAAGGAAGAATTTTTAAATTTACTACTTCAGATGTAGACTGGCTATTATGCCTAAAAATTTTAGCCAGTTCTGCATGACTATTTAAGAACGAAAAAGAAGGAACAAGAAAAATAATCATGGTATTCTAAACTAAGCTTCAGTGGTTCTTTTCTTACATTGAAATGTAATTCTAATTTTTCTTGAACAAATGGAGTTTAACAAAGGCTATCAGCCTAATGATGAAAAGTGTAATTTGAAATAATTTGCATTTTCTTTGGTTTTCACATAAATTTGGAACTTTATTATCAAGACTTCATTTAGTATTATATTGTACATGTCGCAATCAAATTAACTACAATTTTTCTTTTATAATATGAGCACAGAGAGTAGGCTGTGAAAAAATGAAAGCTGATGTTAAATGATAGACCAGAATTTGTATCCAAATATCTGAGCTTACCACCTACTGTATGTATATACGTATGTAAGTCAATTATTCTCTCTTTCTCTAAATCTCAAACACCTGAGAACAGAAGATATTTTCTACCTCCAAAAGTTATTGTGGTGACTAATTGGAATCGTCTAGTTCTAAAGTACATTCCATGATTCTCAGACCACAGGATGATTTTCAGAATTTATTGTAACTTAAATGCAACAGATGAAAAATCTATCTGAGGGTACAGAGGCTAAAGAAGAGCGTGGTAAATAAATGACATGGAGATAACTTCATGGAGTAAGTTACCTTTCAGATTTGGTCAACTTTTAATAGATACAATTAGTTATCATAGCAAAGGAGGTAAAAGCACAAAAAAGGTAACTCAGTCCAGGAAACGATACTGATGAGACTGACTGATCACAGAATGATAAATGAAGAATTAATAGGATGATCATATTGTTGAAATCTATTGTGATCAGTCAAAAAGCACCTCCAATATAAGATGTATTATTGTTTCATGCTTTATTCAGACTAAAAGCCAGCTGAACAATGACACTTAGAATATTTATTTTACTGAAGAGGCTCATTTAAAATGTTAGATATTATATCTAATTCTCATGCAAAAGTAGTAAAGCAAAAAGAGTTGTTTTAATCATGTTTAAAGCATCTTCCTTTTCATTATCTTGAGTCACTTGTGTTTTTAGTACAATATTGTCCCTTGTGCCATCAAGAGCACTGTTAATGTGGCATTTCATTTTTTTTAGTTTACTATCTTTTTTAAATTTTTATTAGAGAAGCACTGTGATGTATAGTTACAAACTTATGAACTTTTGTGTTTGCATTTCACTCATACAGTGATCGTTTACCCATCCCTCCACCAGTGCCCATTCACCTCCACCAATGATCCCAGTATCCCTCTCACCACCCCCACCCCACCCCCCACCAGCCCACCCTGCCTCTGCGGCGTTTCTTAAAAGAACGATCTACTATGGTCTCAAGGGTTTCTTCCAAGTTGCAAATTCTGAAGTATGTTTTTAAGAGCAGCAACCATGACCTGACTTCCAGAGATTTTAAGACACAAATATTTCATAGATGCTAAACTGTGGGGAGAAATATACTTCCCAACAAATATTTGATATGTGATGATTGTTATTTTGAAAATATTATGTTTAGAGAGTATCTTTGTTCTGTAGCCAGTTGCAAAGCACAAAATGCTTTGAAATCAGATGGTGCCTTGGGTGATTCATTGGATGATTCATTCTGGAAGCAGGATGTGGAATCAGGAGAGTAGGCAGCTTTCAGGATCACAGGCTGGTGAAAGATGAAGATAGTCTCTAGGGACCAGCTGTGTTAAATGAATGACATGAAATTCCATATAAATGTCACTCAACACAAGTACAAAATATTTCTCTTTGTCATCCATATGCAAAAATTTACCTTGTGGACTCTGAGAGAAGAAAAATGGGAAGATTTATAAATTTGGGAATCTCCAATTATCTGGTATTTTTAAATTTTTGAGAGCCAACATTACCAACAAGTGTATTTAAAATTGATTAATTATATTTGACTAGTAAAGCAGTGATAGTAGCTAATTTACTATTTACTAACTTTAAGGCTTTTTTCACCATGAACTCAAACAAGGTGACTTAGCACATTTAATTTTGTTCAATAGCTGAATTAATTTACATTTGTGACCACTCACCCTCACCCTTAACATAGATAATTAGTACTTTCCATTTTCTTTCTTCAGGGGAAGCTATTTTTGTATATATCCTTTCCTTCAAATTATTGCCATAAGCTCATTTATGATTTCTATACCTCTCTTTAATGATTTATTAGTCCAGGCTACAATGGAATATCAGAAAGAATTATTCTCTTTAGAGTTGGCTTTTACCTCTCTGCTTAATTTCTCTGGGAGTATTTGATGCTACGCATTTGTTTAAATCTCTTTTCTCCACTGTATTATGCTAAATTAGTTGATACTAAGGACAACAGAATTGCCAAAAGTAAGTATCTCTTGCTTTTTTTAATTCTGTGAGCTTAGTTTGTATATATTGAGTTTCTACAACAAAACTTTGGAGATTCTTCAGAAGGAAACAAGGACCTTAGAGTCTCAGATGTCCAACCAATCTAGCTGGTCTTATCTAAACTGTATATCTAAACTATGTTTAAGCATACCGATCATTTTGTTTAGGGACTTTTGGTACTTGGCTATCAATATCACTCTCTAAACTAATAGACATTTATATAATTATCACTGTATCACTGTCATCCCATTGTTCGTCAAATTACTCAAGCGGGCGCCAGTAACGTCTCCTTTCTTCCCAGCCCTGAGATTTTAGCAGCCTCTCCTTACTCATTTTTCCCAGTGAGTAGAGGCTCTTTTCAGGGTCAGGGAAATGAGACCTGTTATTTGTTACTGTATTTGGCATATTGAGTATGCCACGGAGAGCTTGCCAGTCTCTTTACATAATTATACTATTATAAATTAATAAAGTTATATAATCAATAAATTAGAATATAATTTTACCATTAACATAATCATACCTTACTACATGTTGAGGAAGGAGATAAACTGCCTTCCCAATTTCTTTCCCAAGCTCAAAAATATAGATATACCAATGCCTAAATCATAGAAATGAAAACAGTAAAGACACAGGAACTTTTTACGAATGCAGAGTTTTGATGAAGAGGTAAGTGAGTTTGAGCAATAGAGTTCAAGGATCTCCTCTTTTTAAGGTGACAGTCACACCAGGATCATGAAAGTAATCAGATGGATGAAAGAGACAAAATATTGAAGAAGAGGGTCAAAGGGCTTAAGTTCTTAAGGAGAAGGATGGAAGAGAACAAAGATATTGTGGGAAGGAATCTGTCATTAACGGGAATGGTGGCCACGTGGAATTATAGAATAACCAAATGATTCTGAGTCAAAGCATTATTTCCATGACAAAAGATGAAGAATAAGTTGAAATACCCAACTATTCCTCTTTAGACTCTGAAATGATTATAGAGTATTACATGAAAATAAGGCAAACGATCTGCTTTGTACTTTTTTCAGACCTTGGTATATGCTTGAATAACTGTTTCACTATTGACAATTCACTGACTAAAGCACAGCTCTATGACACATAGATAATGTATTTACAAAGCATCATTAATTTAAATGGAGTCCCATCAAAGAGTCTTGGACTGCAGACTGTCTTCCAAGTTGGTTGGGTAAGAATTTCCGTTTAGAATAGGAGATGTGTCCTCCAGAGGCAGTCCATTAGAGAGGCAAAGATGTTCATCAACTAATGACCTGAAAATCAAAGTGAAACTGACAAGTGTGAGACCTAATACCAGACATGGGTTTGGCAAGGATGTAAGATGAAGAACCAAGCATGTAATACATTTCTGCTCAGAGAATGGGATTCCCTAGATTTACCACTATTACTCGGAAGCATCTGACCTGAATGACTTAAATTTACTTATCATGGATTTTTTTAGTACAGTACAATAAGATATTTCCACCTTTTGAGTGTCTATAATGTATACATCCAGGATTATATTGAATAGTAATGGATAAAGTAGACATCCTTGATTTGTGCCTGATCTCAGAAGGAAGGTTTTAGCTATTGACTGTGATTTTACCTATGGGTTGTAAAGAGTAGTTGATATCTTTTTTTGTTTGTTTGTTTGTTTTTGGGTCACACCCGGCGATGCACAGGAGTTACTCCTGGCTCTTCACTCAGGAATTACCCTTGGTGGTGCTCAGGGGACCACATGGAATGCTGGGATTAGAACCCGGGTCGGCCGCGTGCAAGGCAAACGCCCTACCCGCTGTGCTATCGCTCCAGCCCCAGTAGTTGATATCTTAAGGAAGGCTACTTCTAACCCTATTTTGTTAATTAAGAAAAAATGTTAATCATGAAGAGACATTGAATTTTTCTAAAAAGCATTCTCTGCATTGGTTGATAGAATCATATTTTTTCTCTGCTTTGTTAAAATGGCTTATTACATTAATTATTTGCATATGCTAAGTCATCCTTGTATAAGATAACAGTTTCTTTGGCAACACAAATTTCTCAAAAATGATAAATAATTTATTTGCTTCAATAAATCTCAGGTACCAGAAACAACATCCAAATATTTTCCTAGCCCAAAAGTTTAATTACTTTTGTTCTTCTTTGCCACCCTCAGACCCTCCTCTACCCATTTCCAGTTGCTTGTCCCCTTCCTCTATTGTTGCTGCCCCATTATTCTTTCTATAAAGTTAATGGAAGCAGTATTAAAATTATCACTGTCACTGTATCATTGTCATCCCATTGCTCATTGATTTGTTCGAGCAGGCACCAGTAACGTCTCTCATTGTGAGACTTATTGTTACTATTTTTGGCATATCCATTACGCCACGGGTAGCTTGTCAGGCTCTGCCGTGTGATTGAAATTATATTAAACAATATTCTTTGCTGGGAAGGTAACATTCTTTGAGTTCGTCAACCATCTTCACAATTTCCTCTCTGAATTCTTTATCTGAGAGGAGGTTGTATTTGTGGGTAGTCCCTGTTGAACTTCTGAGATCTTTTCTTCATTCTCTCTGGTAGTGGGGATTTTCACTGTTTCTTCATGTTGCTATGGGCTTTACTCTTAGGCGCTCTTCTAGCTTATGTAGGACATCTATTGAAGACGTGAGGCTATGATCTCTTTATAACAACAAGTGCAGCTTGTTGTGTTCACTGACAGTTTTTGTGAAATTAGGCTAGGCTAGGCTAGTTGACTATTAGCATATAAAAATATGAAACGCTTCATAAATTTGCGTGTCATCCTTGAGCAGGGGCCATGCTAATCTTCTCTGTATCATTCCAATTTTAGTATATGTGCTGCTGAAGCAAGCACAGAAGGTAACATTCTTTTTTTTTTTTTTTCTTTTTGGGTCACACCCAGCGCTGCTCAGGGGTTACTCCTGGCTTTGCACTCAGGAATTACTCCTGGTGGTGCTTGGGGGACCATATGGGATGCCGGGGATCGAACCCAGGTCGGCCGCGTGCAAGGCAAACGCCCTACCCGCTGTGCTATCGCTCCGGCCCCAGAAGGTAACATTCTTAATCTGATCTCTATTGCAGATCTTTGTTACTCCATTCTATCTGTCTGGATTATTGATACCACTAGATATCTGGACTTTCAACATTACCACTGTTGTAAATTATTTTTTATCTTTTCCAGTGCCTTTTAATTGGGACTTTTATTTGGGTTTAGCTTATATTGAGCTGCTAGAGGAATAGGAAGGAAGTAACTTATCTCCATGGCTTCCTGTATAAATATGAACCTCTGTCTCATCATGAGTCAGACAAGTTTTTATCGGCTAAAAGATATGTTTATCCTTTCCCCTTTTAAAATCAATCCTATTATCTAACTATTCTCCAAAGGAAAAATCTGCACTCACAATTCCCCCAAAGGAGACATCCAATAAAATTATACCAAGTGTCTTATCCCTTTCCAAGTTTAATATATCCAGACTATGCTCACTTCTCAATTTTCTTCCACAGTCTTGCTATTCTAAAATTGTCATCTAAAAATTCAGTGCCAAGAACACAGTGAGAGAAATAAAATTAGGTAAAACATACAAATATATATATATAGATGAGGTAATAATATACTATCTTATACTAATATAATATGTCTCTCAATTATATGCTTGAGGTGATAAGGAATAGAGAGATACAAGGCTCTGCTTCAAAAAATTCATACAAGGGGGTATGAATCTTCAGCTGGTTAATATTTGTACAATATTGATCTTTTACCCAGTTAATTCTTTTAGCTTTAAACCAGTATACCAACGGGGTTGGAGCAATAGCACAGCGGGTAGGGCATTTGCCTTGCATGTGGCCGACCCGGGTTCTATTCCTAGCATCCCATATGGTCCCCTGAGCACCGCCAGGAGTAATTCCTGAGTGCATGAACCAGGAGTAACCCCTGTGCATTGCCGGGTGTGGCCCAAAAAGCAAAAAAAAATAAATAAATAAACCAGTATACCAACTAATTGATGTTCTTTGCCCAAAGGTACTTGCACAAACCTTTATTCCTCAGAGATATTGATCCGTTAGTCCTTCCTGTATAGTATTATAGAATTTTTTATTAGCTTTGGATATTAGACTAAGTAATGTAGCACTGTAGCACTGTTATCCCATTGTTCATTGATTTGCTCGAGTGGGCACCAGTAACATCTCCATTGTAAAACTTGTTACTTTTTTTGGCATATCGAGTATGCCATGGGCAGCTTGCCATGCTCTGCTGTGAAGACGGGATACTCTTGGTAGCTTGCCGGGATCTCTTAGGAATTGAACCAGGTCAGCTGAGTACAAGGCAAACAAACGCCCTACCTGCTGTGCTATTGCTCCAGTCCATAGACTAAGTAATATGAAGTCTAAATTCTATCTATATTTATTCCTCTCTAGCTAAAGTGTGCAAAAGCACTTGTATGTTTCCTTGATAATGATGATCAATAATTACTGTCAATACCATGACTTCTTTTATGTCTGTTTACTTATTGGCATGCATAAAATGGCTAGCATTCAATTCAATAGAATTATTACTGAATTTCCTAATGAAAGTATTATACCCTTATAATTTAACATATATAACAGAACAATGGACTCATTGACTTGTACGTTGGTGGCATAGTAAAATTCCAATGGTGAAATTACAGTACACATCTTGTAGAAGACAGATACCCCTGAGGCTAAATGTAATCCTGTTCCTTCTAAATACAAGCATATTGATTATGATTATCTCTCTTTAAAGGAAAGCAGTGAAAACACTGATCAGTTTAATAACTATTTGTAGGTATCAGGGGCTATGCCTTTGGACAATTCCAAGCTACAATTAAGTCATACCACATGATCATCTCTAAACTAATCCTTTTTATTTTTATAGACCAATGAAATTTCTGCTCATTTAACTTTTGGTAATTGGAGATGTATGAGGATTGGCATCTGTTGGATAACATTAGTTTGTCCTTTTCCCCCTCCTCCCACTCCTTCTCCTTGCAGGGAGATTAAGTTTATTGAGTTACACCCATCACAGTGCTCCTGAGGCACACCCAATGCCAGCAGGCACTCCCAATCCTCTGTGTTTAATTTTAACCTTTCCTTTGTGCTCTCCTTCCCTTATCTGTAATCACTAACATCCCCAAATCAGACCCTGTGGTTTGTAAAGTCAAATTCTATTGAGGACTCTGGATTTTGTGTATGTAAGTGAAATATTGCTCTTCTCTTTTCTTTGTGTCTTATGTATAGTTTACTGTAGAGCACTGTTCTTGTGTATAGAACAGGAAGACAGTTAATGCTACACTTTTATAACTTGGGAGTTAATTGACTCTGAATAATACTTATTCCTGGGCATTTGTCATATTTGCTTGACTTAAGCCTCAGTTGCCCTTAGTTCCTAACTCCCCATAAGGAGGGTGCTGGTGAAAGACTTAAATGGACCTAGGGCAAGCTGCAAGCTACACTGGCATCAAAAATAGGATAAGGGGGCTAGAGCAATAGCACAACTTATAGTATTCCAAACCATAACAGTCAACACTTTTTTAAGCATGCTTGCAGTACATATACATTTTTAAATTTGAGTTTATTAAGAAGGCTGAGTGGAGTTGGAGGGAACCCGGGGACACTGGTGGAGGGACGGCTGACACTGGTTGTGGGCTTGGAACACTGTATGCCTGAATCTATCATTAATGGTTTTGCAAATCTTTGTGACTAAATAAAATTTGAGGGAAAATAGGGTAAATAAAGTGTATGATACATACATATTTATTGTTTGCACTGTTCTTTATACCCTTTTATGCCCTATAGTCCCCCTCTTACCTTTTTCTTTGTTTCAAGAACTTCCTATAGTCATGTTTTTTTAAAATAAGGTCTGTAGGTAACACATTCTTTTCATTTTTCTTCATCTAAGAATATCTTACTTTCTCTTTCATATTTAGTGGGTGTTTTCCCTGAATATGAATTTGGGATTATAGTTCTTGAAGGTCTTAAAGATTGTGATGGGTTTCCTCCTGGTTATTTATGTCATGTGAATTGTTTTTCCTTTTCAGGTAAAATGGTACTTCTTTCTCACTGCTTGCAAGAAAGTTTTGCCTTTAGCTTTTAGAAATTTGACTGTAAGTGTTTTGATATGCATTTCTTTGAATTGATTTTTATTGGGGTCCAATAAATTTCTTGAATTCAATATTATGTAATATTGCAAACTTGCTCTTTATTTTTTTGCATAGCTTTTTCAGTCACATTTTTTTTCTTCTCAAAGTCTGACACAATTGAATCTTATGTTCAGCCAAAGACTATTTTATTTCAGTGTATTTTCTGTTATCTACATAGGGAACTTGTTTTAATTCTATCATACATATTAGTAATTCTTTCCACTGTCTTTGAATTTTACTCTGAGCCCATATATTCAGTTTTTAATTTTGGTTTTTATAATATTCAACTCTAACATTTGATTTGGACTCTTTTTAAAATATTCAATATTTTGCTGATTTTTTTCACTTGTTCCAAATACATTTTTTGTTTTTCATGATGACTACTTGAAAATTGTTTTAAGATGATTCTAACATTTATGCAATCTTAGTATTCTTATAGAGTTATGATCATTTTTCATTCACATGAAGATTTTAATTGTTCTGAGTGTGGCAAATGATTTATGATTATATCTTGGGTATAGTGGGCATTTTGGTATGTGACTCTGTCTTATTTGCATGATTTAATCAACCTACATTTTCTGAGGCCAGACTGGTAGAAGATGGACATGTCTTTTTGTTGCAACTAAGTGGAGATCCAAGTTTGTTCAAGAGAGAAACTTCTGGTTAATGTTGCAATGTAGTGGAATTATTCCATTATTCCATCACTGTTCCCTACATTTTCTCAGATGACAAGATCTCTAGAGGGTATGTCCCTGTCAGTCTCTACATGTTTTTTTTTGTTTGTTTTCTATACAATATTCAAATTTTCACTTTACTTTGGGGTAGGAATGGTATGATATGCATCAATTTCATCTTGAACAATGACCATGAGTACTAGAACTGCTATACAAAATATTTTTACTGTAAATCCTCACACACACATACAAACACATTCACATCATTCTAAGGGAAATGTTAGCATATTGAAATGTGTGAAAATATCATGTCTGTCTCTCTGCCTTATGCCATCTTTTCCCCCAGTACAACATTCCCTAACCCACTATCTAAAGATTTAATTGTTCTTTGAACTATCTACTATAATATAATACAGAAAAATTATGCATATGCCATAATTTCATTTTTCAAATTATGGAAGACTTCTAAAAGTCCCGACTGAACTTTCAACTTTTTCACATACCATAAGAAAAATTTAAAAAGCCCTTTTGGATATGGCTCAAGTGCTTGACACATGTCACTACTGTGAGGTCCTTAGTTCAATTTTAAGCCTCATGGGGAATGGCCCCAGTCTCCTTCTTCCATTTACATTAGGTGTGGCCTAAATGTTTACAAAAGCAAGGTTCAGAGCCAGAGCAGTAGTATAGCTGGTAGGGCAATTGCATTGCACATGGCAGGTCTGGGTTTGATCCCTGGCATACTAGATGGTACCTCAAGCACCACTAGGAGTGATCCCTGAGTGCAGAACCAGGAGGAAACCCTGAATATCACTGGATATGTCCTCTCACCCAATAAAATACAATGTTCTTAAAACTTAATTATCTAGACCACTGATAAAATACTGGTTTAAAAATAGTGCATTAATCCCCAATTATCAGGAGAGAGAGAGGAGGGGAGAGTATGATCAAGATAGATCATTTTAGGTTATTTCATAGCAAATCTATGACTTTATTACCAATTCTAGGATTTTTTTTCCTGATGTGATATTATTTCCTTAACACTCAATTTAAAATCATTGCTTATTCACCTATGTATTCTTTCTTTTTTTTAGATTTATTTATTTTCTTTTTGGGTCATGCCTGGCTATGATTAGGGGTTACTCTTGGTTCTGCACTCAGGAATTACTCCTGTTGGTGCTCAGGGAACCATATGGGATGCTAGGGATTGAACTTCAGGTTGGCCGCATGCAAGGCAAATACGCCACCCTCCATACTATCATTCCAGCCCCTATGTATTAATTTTTAAACAAATGTTTACTATCAATTAGATGTTGGGTATTGAGCTAAATAGATGTTTATTACAGAGGCAAATAAAGTTTCTTAATGGTGTTCCAGTCTAGAGTAGGAGTCCTCAACTGCTTTTCCAGCTTCATATACAGGTGAGTCAATATTAAAAGACTGGAAGACAGCTGAATGCCTACCACCATGGTTACTAATTGCTAGTCCATAGACCAGTGGTCAACAGGTGCCAGTCAGCAGGCATAAAGGGGCTGAAAACTTCTCAATGTTTAGCATAACTGAATCATCTGGAGACCTTTTAAAGACAAAACCTGCTGGTACCAGCTTGTGACAAGGGACTTGAGTACATCCAGGCAGCAGGCATGGTACTCACAGTCCAACTAAGGTCTCCGGGCAGTAAAGCCAGGAAGATGAGGTAGTGGGGCTCTTAAGAGAATTCCTTCACCTCTCCATAACACATTATAAATATACAAAGACACCTTAACTGTAGGTTCCTAAGCACACAACAACACACAATAAACAATTCCAAACTGCAAAAGTCACAATGGTAAAGCAACACAGAAACTCACAAGGCATTGTGAATGAATATGCTAGCCTAGATGACTCAATCAGTAAGAATGAGCTATATAAGCTCTCTGATAAGGAACTTAGACAGGAATTGTTGAGGGTGCAAAAAGAGCTCAAAGAAACAATGGAACGCACCACCAATAAAATACAAGAGGATATGAGAGAAGAAACAAGAAAGAGACAAATGAAAATGCAAGCAAAATTGACAGATCTCAGGTGAAACAAAAAACTTGCTGGAATACCTCAGCAACGGAGTAACAGCTGCTGATCACAGAACCAGTGAGCTCCAAGATGAGGTGCAGAGAATCTCCAGACAGCAAAATAAGATGGAAAAGAGCCCCCACAGAAACCAAGAGATGGGGTCCAATGGGGGCAGGAGGAAAACTGATGAAGAAGGAACTGCCAAAGCCATCATTTCTGGGAAGTTCTGGAGCCAAAGCACAGCATGCATGCACCTAAATCCACGAGGCCTGAAGGTTACCAGCTAAAAGAAATTCAAATAAAATTATTCCAAGACACGTCCTAATCAGAATGATGAAAACCATAGATAGACACAGAATACTGAGAGCAGCAAGATCCAATAAGGAAGTTACTTACAAAAGAGTATCCTTAATATTTACAGCAGACTTGCCAGATGAAACCCCAAAACAGCTTTTATGAGTCAGATGTCACCCTGGTATAAAAAGCGAACAGATGTATATTTTGGGGGTATGTTCCATTGTTTCTTTGAGCTCTTTTAATATAAAATATAAATATAAAAGAAAAAAGAATTACAGGCCAATATCCATGATAAGTATAGAAGCAAAAATGCTCTACAAAATATTAGCAAACAGAATCCAGTGAATTATCAAAAAGGTCATAAACCATGAGCAAGCAAGATCCATTCTGGGGTTGCAAAAATGATTTAACAAGTCAATAAACATAATACACCATATCAATAAAATAAAAGATAAAAACCATATGATCTTATCATTAGATACAGAGAAAGAACTTGACAGGACCCAGCATCTATTCATAATTAGAACTCTCAACAAAATTGGAGTTGAAGGAAATTTCCTCAATATAATCAAAGTTACAAGCTCAGGGCAAGAATTCTTCTTAATAGAGAAAAACTAAGAGCCTTCCCTCTAAGATTAAACACAAAACAAGGTTGGCCACTCTCATCACTTTTATTCAATATAGTGCTAGAAGTACTTGCATAGCAATCATGGAAGGAAAAACTATCAAGGCACCTGGATAGGCAAGGAATAAGTTAAGCTATCACCATCTGCAGATAACATTATACTATACTAAGAAAATCCTAAAGATTACCAAAAAAGCTCCTAGAAACAATAGGTTTGTATAGTAAAGTAGCATATTGCAAAATCAACACCCCCAAATCCATAGCTTTCCTATATACAAATAATCAAAGAGAATAAATGGAAGAAAGAGAAGAAAGAGAAGATTTTTTTAAATTTCGTTCACAATTGTGTCTCAGAAAATTAAATACCTCAGAATCAGCTTAACTAAATAGGTGAAAGATGTGTACAAGGAAAATGACAAAACATCAAGAAATAGGAGGACATGAGGAAAAGGAGAGGCACCCCTGCTTATTGGTCAGGAGTGTTAACATTGCTAAAGTAGCTGTACCCCCTAAAGCATTATACAGATGCAATGTGGTCCCCATAAGTATACCAATAAAATTGTTTTTAAAAAATACATAAACAGTCCTGAAATTTATATGGAACAACAAACCCCTATGAATGGCTAATGCAATCCTTGGGCTAAAGAAGATGGGAGGCATCAGCTTTCCCAACTTCAAACTGTACTACATTCAACATGATACTCTCCATGTCCATCCACTAATAAAAGAATTTTGCGACTTCATTCTTCCTAACAGCTGCATAGTATTCCATTGTGTTGATGTACCAAAGTTTCTTTAACCAATCATGTGTAATTGGGCACTTGAGTTGTTTCCGTATCCAGGCTATTGTGAAAAGTGCTGCAATGAACATATAAGTACAGATGTCATTTCTACTGTGCTTTTTTTGCACCCTTGGTGTATATTCCAAGAAGTGGTATTGCAGGGTCATATGGAAGCTCAATTTCTAGTTTTTGAAGGAATTCCCATATTGTTTTACTTAAAGGATGGACGATTCAGCATTCCCACCAATGATGAAAGAATGTCCCTTTCTCCCCACACCAACACTGGCTGGTTTTGTTCTTTTGAATGTATGCCAGTCTCTGTGGAGTGAGATGATGTCTCATTGCTGTTTTGATTTGCATCTCCCTGATGATTAGTGATGTAGAACATTTTTTATAAGCCATTTGGCAATTTGAATTTCTTCTTTGAGGAAGTTTCTGTTTGTTTCTTCTCCCCAATTTTTATGGGGTTGAATGATATTTTTTCTTGTAAAGTTCTAACAGTACCTTATATATCTTGGATATTAACCACTTATCTAACAGGTATTGGGTAAATAATTTTCCCATTAATATCATGCTGAATGAAATGAGTCAGAAAGAGAGGGACAGACAGAATAAATGCAGTCATGTGTGGGATATGGAAAAAACAACAACATAGTATGAGACAAATACTCATGGACAGTAGAAACAGGGACCAGGAGGATTGGTTCTGGGTTAAAATCCTGCCTTAAGTGCTGGGGGAGAGGGAATTTAGGGTAGAGCAGGGACCACTATGACAATGACACTTGGAAGTGACCACTATGAATGGGAGATGTGTGCTGAAAATGGGTAAAGGACTAAACATGATGGCCTCCCAGCATCTGTATTCCAAACCATAATGCCCAAAAGAAGACAGAGAGGAAGAGAGAGAGACAGAGACAAAGAGACAGAAAGACAGAAAGAAACAAAGATAAATGGCATAGAGGCATGGTGGGGAAGGGGTGGGGGTGGTGAGAGGGATATTTGGTACATTGGTAGTGGGAAATAGACCTTGGTGGAGGGATAAATGTTGGAACATTTTATAACTGAAATGATCATGAGCAGCTTTGTAAATGTATCTCACCATGATTCAATTAAAAAAAATAAGTAAGCTAAAAAATATGTACTACAAAGCAATGTAACTAAAGCAGCATGGTATTGAAATAAAGACAGACCCACAAATCAGGATAGAGTTGAATATCCTGATACAGACTTAATTATATGATTGTTTAATATTTGATAAAGGAGCAATAAATGTGAAGTGGAGCAAGGGTTCACTCTTCAACAAGTGGTGTTGGGAAAATTGGACAATTACATGCAAAAAAAAATCAACTCAGACTTCTCTCTAAAGCCAGGCACAAAAGCTGGATCAAGATGGATTGAAGAACTCAATATCAGACCTGAATCCATTAGTAACATGGAGAAAAACATAGGTAGAATACTCCTTGACTTTGAAACTAAAGGCATTTTCTGAGATGATATACCACTGACCAAGTAAGTGGAAGATAAACAAATGGGACTACATTAAACTAAAAACACTTCTGCATGGCAAAAGAAATTGTGACCAAGATACAAAGACAGCACTTGGAATGAGAAAAATGATTTATCCAATAATCAGATAAGGGGTTAATATTCAAGACATATAAGGCACTGATAGAACTTTACAAGAAAAAAAAATAACACCCAACCCATCAAAAATGCAGAAAAAAACAACAGAAACTCCTTTAAAGAAGAAATTCAAATGGCCAACAGGCTCATATAAAATGCTCTATATCACTAATCATTGGGAGATGCAAATCAAAACAACTATGAGATATCATCTTGCACCACAGAGACCGGCACACTTCAAAACAAACAAGAACAACCAGTGCTGGTGGGGATGCAGGGAGAAAGGGACTCATTCATTGTTGGTGGGAATGCTGACTGGTCCAGTCTTTCTGTAAAACAATATGGGTATTTCTCCAAACACTAGAAATAAAACTTCCATATAACTCAGCAATAGCACTTCCGGGAGTATACCTGGGGCTCAAAAATATACAGCAGAGGTGCCATCTGCAGTTCTTTGTTTGTTGCAGCACTATTCATAGTAGCCAGAATCTGGAGACACCCATGGGCCCAAGAACAGGCAACTGGTTAACAAAACTATGGCACATCTACACTTGGAATACTACGAAGTCACAAGGGAAAATGAAATTGTGAAATTTGCTTATAAATGGATGGACATGCTCCAGACTGTGACTAAGCTTTTGCCCCCACGCCGGCTAAGGGGGGAAATATCCTTCTTCCTTGGTTTTTCTTCCCTCTGGAAAGAAGTGGGGTGGCGTCCGCCATATTATGGGACTTTTAAACAGATATGAACTTGGTGGCTCGGGATAAAAAAATGTATTTTGAACTTGAAACAGCGGGATGCTTGGGCAGTCTCAGGCTGGGGCCGATACCGGCTCGAGGTCTGCCGAGATTTGACCCGGGTGGCCATGCTTTTGCACAGCCGCTTTGCTGCTGAACGACCAAGATCCAGAGCCAGCTACATTACTTCTGGTCCCAGCAAGTGCTTGCAGCCATGTCTCCAGACTGTGAACTAAGCTTTTGTTCCATGCTGCCCCAGGAAGGGAAATGATGCAATCTCCAACTTAAATCTCCCTGGACTTAATTACTAAAATACATAAATCCTAAAGAGACTTTATATCTCTTCATTCTCATCAGTGGAAAATAATTATCAAATGTTTCCTTGTCAATAGGGCCGTATGTTTGGGGGATAAACTCCAACAAGAATAGTGAGTTCTATGTTGAAACTCCAACAACAATAGTGAGTTTTGTGTTGAAATATGGAATGTAATAAAGGTAAAGAGAAAATGAAGTGAAATTTATCAGTTATGCAGGTGGGGGTGGGGGGATGTGGGGTGGGGGGTGGGAGGTATACTGTTTTTTTTTGGGGGGGTGGTGTAATATGGGCACTGGTGAAAGTAAGGGTGTTTGAGCGTTGTATAACTGAGACATAAGCCTAAGAACTTTGTAACTTTCCACATGGTGATACAATAAAATAAATAAAAAAATGGATGGACATGGAGAACATCATGCTAAGTAAAAAGAAGGACAGGCATTGAACGATTGCACTCATTTGTAGGATATAATAATAACAACAACATAGTATGAGACAAATACCAAAGGACGGTAGAAACAGGGGCCAGAAACAGGAGGCTTCCAACCATGAATGGTGTTGAGTGCTGGGGAAGACAGTTGGGAAGACAGTTGGGAGAGATAAGGGGCCACTATGACAATGATAGTTGGAAATGATCACTCTGAATAAGTACTGGATGCTAAAAGTAGATAAAGGAGCAAACATGATGACCTCTCAGAATCTTTGTTGCAAACCATAATGCCCAGATGAGGAAGAGAGAAAGAAGAAAGTGCCTGCCATAGAGGAAGGCTGGGAAGAGAGTGGCAGGATGGAAACTGGGGACACTGGTGGTGAGAAATGCACACTGGTTGATGTATGGTATCAGAGCCTTGTATAACTACGCCCAACCATGAACAACTTTGTAACTATGTACTTCACAGTAATTCAATTTTCTTTTAAATGCTGGCACCAACCTCTGCTCCTAGATTCTGATTCAGTAGGTCTGGATGAAACCCAAGAATTTTCTTTTCTAATAAGTGTCCAGATAATGTTGTGACACTATCTGGCAGTATGTGGTGACCTGGGTACACCTGAGCTGATTTCGACAGTCTTACTGATGGTCAGTAGATATGGATACAGGCTGATGGCACAGTAGACAATTTTATTCAAGATTAGCAATGACCATATAAGGGCAAACACAGTGTAGTACATGTAAGATGAGGGCAGGTGGTAAGTAGGAGGCAAAGGTTAGATCAACGGTTTCGTGGGGAAGATTAGTATAAGCAGAAACTATTATTTGTCTAGATTCTGTAGACAAATTCCATTTTCCAGTATTGACAGTCAGTTATTTCTCTAGATTCCATAGGTGTCAACGCCCCACTTTTCACACCCAAACACCTGTAATTTCCAATCTTTAATCTATACTAACCTCTGGGAAATGCCAGCCCCCATGCCTACCCCCAGCACTACTCCATCACCCTCTGTTGGGTGCTGGAAATGTTCTCAAAATTCAGCTGCTCCAGATGATTTCAGCATCTTGCCAGGAGGAACTCCAATATTCTTGTTGCTGTTCATTTGTGGTACATTTTCAGAAACTTGTCTAAAAACAGATTTCGATATATACTAGAACTAGAATGGATTGAATTTTGAAATAGTAGTAAACTGGGAAATAGTAGAAAAATGGGACCCAGAAGATTCTAGTTCCACAAATCAGGAAACCAGGAATGAGAATAAGGAGAGTGATAAACCATAAGTATCCTTCCTTCCTTCCTTCCTTCCTTCCTTCCTTCCTTCCTTCCTTCCTTCCTTCCTTCCTTCCTTCCTTCCTTCCTTCCTTCCTTCCTTCCTTCCTTCCTTCCTTCTTTCCTTCCTTCCTTCCTCTCCTTCCTTCTTTCCTTCCTCTCCCTCCTTCCCTCCCTCCCTTCATCCATCCCTCCTCCCTCCCTCTTTCTCTCTCTTTCTCTATTCTTTTCTATTTCTTTCTTTCTTTCTTTCTTTCTTTCTTTCTTTCTTTCTTTCTTTCTTTCTTTCTTTCTTTCTTTCTTTCTTTCTTTCTTTCTTTCTTTCTTTCTTTCTTTCTTTCTTTCTTTCTTTCTTTCTTTCTTCCTTCCTTCCTTCCTTCCTTCCTTCCTTCCTTCCTTCCTTTCTTTTTCTTTCAATCTTTCTTGGGGTGCAGTTGAGTCACTACACATGGTACTCTAGTCTTATTCTTAGTTGTGTGCTCAGGAATCACCTGGTCATTTGCAGACTGGGGGATTGACCCAGGGTTGACCACATGCAAGCCAAGGGCATTAATTTCTGCACTACTTTAGGAGACAGAATTCCTTTTTTAAAAGCTTCTTTCTAAAATGTTTTATATTTTTATTTTATCTTAGGCATTGTGGCTTATATACTGTTAATGCTGTGGTTTCTCTATAAGTCAGTCCAGTAGCACACCTTTCAGCAGAAATTTAGTGCTTCTCTGTTGGGCTTTTTGCAAATAGCTTTAAGTTCACATTTGTCACTACTGAGAAATTGTCCTAATAATTGAGTAATACATAGAATAAATAACTGTTTGAACATTATTTAACTGTAATGTTAATAAGAGTTATAATGAGTGCTACTTATTTTGAGAAGTAAGCTCATATGGGAAACTAAATTATTTTGGAGAAAGTGGCTAGCACAGTCATATTTTATAATCACCTTTTATTCAAACCTGGCTAAGAAAAGAAGCATGTAGGAAATAAATTATATCATTTTATAGTCATTGCATTGATATTATGTAAAACTGTTAGACGGTTATTAGTTTGGACTCTGTAATCAGCCTAGATATTACTTCTAGTGCTATCAGCGTACTAACTATGGGCTTGGGCACACTGCTTATCATTTTCTGTCTTCTTTAAAAGAAAATCTGCAGGATAATAATAGTTTATGGCATAGAGGCCTCTGTGAAGATGAAGTAGATTATTATTTGAAAGACACTCAGGGTCATGTTTGGTATATAAATAAAATCTCAATTCAGTAGAGATTAGCTGTTGCAGATTGGGACCCATTTGTGAAGACAACACCTGGTGCCACCAACTCATAAGGTAGCTATTGGTGTTCCTGACTTCAGAATTGGAGTTTTTACTTTACAGTTTTTTGTATCTTTTGATATATTTTTCCTTGATAATTGTTCATAGGGCACATCTAAAACATTTTCCAATGTCCAGTGACAGTGTTAATTCAATAGCTAAGGTCCAGGGCTGAGCCAGTGGGTAATTCCCAGGAGGTTGTCTGCACATGGCAGCTTTCATGTTTCTTGGAATTTTTGCTGTGGTAATTGAGGCCATCCCTTAAAATAGAAAGATCTGGAAACTCATCTTTGACATGTGCTGTTGGATTATAGGTCTAAATGTTTTAGGCTTAACATTCGTTCATCCTTTCTCCACCTTCCTTTCTCTTCCACTGCAAGGAGTTTGTCAGGTTACATCCATCATTGTGCACCCAAGACACTCCTATTCCTCTGTATTTATCTTTAACTTCTCTGTGCTCTGCTTCTCATATCTTTTAATTATTTATCCTATCCTGAAATCAGACCTTGTGGCTTGTAAAGTCAGATTCTTCTAGGACTCTGGATTTTGTATATGCAAGTGAAATAGTGCCTTTCTCTTTCCTTTATGTCCTTTGCATAGTTACTTTAGAGCAATGTCCTTTTTATATAGACACAGGAAGACAGTTGATGCTATGCCTTTTTAACTTGGGAGGTCATTGATTATGAATAATATTTACTCTGGGGAATCTGTCATATTTACTCGACTTAAGTCTCCATTGCTTTTAGTTCCTGTACCCTAAAAGGAGGGTAATAACGAAGGGACTCAGGTGGAACCAGGGAAAGCCATGAGCAACCCTCGCATTGAAAAGAGACAGGTCAAGCACCATAAAACTTATGTTAAGAACATATTAAACAAACTCTGTCATGACCCAAAAAGAAGAAGCTGAATGAGAACCCTGCTATGGTTAGGAAAGACTAACCTGGCCTGAGGACTATAGTCTGGGATATATAGCAAAATTTTCCCAGGAGAACCACCCTTTAAACTTAATATATATCTTGCTGTGTCCATACAAAATCACTAGAAGTATTATTAAGAAGTAAATTTAAGATGATAGTTTAAATGGATCTGGACTAAGAAAAGGGGAAAGTAATATGTCTTTAGATGGTATTCCACCCTTGGGTAGATCTTGCAGGGCGATATTTTGTCCTAAATGAAATTTCCCTGAGGGAAGGGCTTTACATCTGTTGATTGTACTACCACACTGATGTGTAAATATTACTACCAACTCTTGAATTTTTTTCTATATAACTTAGACTTTGAGATGGGGCCAGAAGAGACAGGATTATGAGACAGTTTGAGAGTAGAATGGGGCAGTGAGTGAGAGTGGAAGGAGGCAGTATGTGAAATTAGAACAGGAGAGATATTGACATAAATGGCTACTGATTGATTACCAACTAGCCTGTCCCCCTGTTTCCTCCTTTGTTCACTCGTAGCCATTGGCCACTCAGGGTGGGTAAGTGACTCTCGACCATCGAAATGCAAGCATCAAGCAACCATACTTTTTGAACACACAATGTGTGAAGGAAGGAAACCCTAGGGAGACAGCATTCTGCTCCATGGGTAGAGTAGATAATGAGGAGCCCTGAGGGTTGGGAATCATACAATGGTATGAAGTGGGGAAGAAGGAGTCCTCCTCAAAGAGGTGGGACTGGAATAAGGGCTTGAACTCAAATATAGAAAGAACAAGTTTAATGGGGCCTTCTTAGTGTTCTATGGGGGGAAAGGAGAGATCAAATTCTACATTGCAACTTCTCTTGTCATTGATTTACTTTGGCCAGAAAGACTTGTACACCATTCAAGATATTAAGTTTCTGATATACCTATCTAATGCTTTATCTAATACCTATCTAATGCTTTATGTCCTATTATCTCTAAAACCACAAGGTAGAATAGACACAGACCAAAAGATATCGAAGGGGCCTGAGTCATAGTAGAGTGGGTAGGGTATTTGCCTTGTATGCAGCCAAGCTGGGTTCAATCCCTGGCATCCAATATAGACCCTCACAAGCACCACCAAGAATAATTCCTGAGTGCAGAGGCAGGAATAACCCCTGATCACTGTCAGGTCTAACCCAAAGAGCAAAAAAAAATTTAATTTGAGTTAATAGCGAAGGAGTGAGAGAACTCATTGCCAAATGATTATGATTGACAGATGACAGATGGGATGTATTTGGTAATGTTGCTTGACTTATCTATAATAATAATTAATATGGAAATCATTAAGTTGAAGTGAAATTTGCCACAAACATTTCTAAAATAGGAAGTATCAGCTGAGTCATTTAATGACCATAGTAAGAAAGCTGAGTCATAGTCAGAAAGACCATGATTTTTGCTATACAAAGTCACAAAATATTAGCAAAACTGTTGCCTCTGATGACTCAGGATGTAGGTCACTTGTCTACAAAAGGTGGCTAGACAGAATCATAGCTGTTCACAGTTGTACTCTACTGTGGGAAACTATCCCCCTATTGAAAAACAAACAAACTCAAGGCTGGGACAGTTCCCTGGGTAAAACAAGTTTAGCTTAGTTTAGACAATGAGGACTGTGAACTTGTACCCACTTCACAGGGTAACTTCTGCTACAAAAGATAAGCAGATAAAGCAGATAAGATAAAAAGGTAAGCAGGAAACATTCTGCTACAAAAGAATATGAGATAATCATGAATTTATAGTTTTAATGTGTAGGTACTTGCACATTTCTTATCACCTGATGGCCTCAGCTATGTCAGTACAGTAGCCTTTGTGTCACTGTCATCCCATTGTTCATCAATTTGTTCGAGTGGGCACCAGTAACGTCTCTCATTGTGAGACTGATTGTTACTGTTTTTGGCATATCCTATACACCATGGGTAGCTTGCCAGTTTCTGCCATGTGGGCGGGATACTCTTAGTAGCTTGCCGGGCTTTTCGAGAAGGGCGGAGGAATTGAACACGGGTCAACCGCGTGAAAGGCCAATGCCCTACTGCTGTGCTATCACTCCAGCCCAGCCTTTGTGTACTTATTGAATATGTTAATTCAATGTATGTCAACTTAATGTCTAAAGAATGACCTTTTGATGAAATACTAGTGAAGGTGATGCCTAAACTAAATAAGCACTGTAGCACTGTTTGTCCTGTTGTTCATTGATTTGCTCGAGCAGGCACCAGTAAGGTCTCTATTGTAATACTTGTTACTGTTTTTGGCATATCAAATACGCCACGGGTAGCTTGCCAGGTTCTGCTGTGTGGGCGGGATACTCTCGGTAGCTTGCCGGGTTCTCCAAGAGGGGCAGAGGTATTGAACCTGGGTCAGCCACATGCAAGGCAAACACCCTACCTGCTGTGCTATTGCTCCAGTCAAAACTAAATAAATAATAATTAAAAATAACCCAAACTTCTTGGCTAGCTTGCTTTCTGGGCAGTCACCGTCCATTATTCTTTGAGATCCATGGATTCTGGAATGGAACCAAAGGTGCTGGTTCCACTGCTTTTCAGTGGTGATTTCTAACAGTCTATATTGCCTCTTACATACTACAATATATGAAGATTGTACAATGTAAATGTAAAATCTTGGAAAGATGAGTTCCAGAAATAATTGATTGTTATACAAACATTTGAAATAGAAAAGAGAATTTAGAGATAAAAAAGAGTTTTAGAAAGTTTAATATCACAAAAGTCACAAAATATCACAAATAGCACAAAAGTTCAGATGTCAAAAGATAAAATTTAGACAAACAAGTGAGTAATTATCATTCTCGGATGTAACTCTTGCCATCTGACTGAGATCACCTCAACAGATAGAAAATATGGGAAGAGGTCCCCCGGCTCCCGCAGCCACCTGGGCTTCGAACGTCCTGCAGCCGCCCCGCCCCGCATCCCTCAACCCCCGACTTCCCGCCTGGCTCCCTAATATCAGCCCTCTCACCAGGTACTCAGACAACCCCCCCCCCCCCCCGCCATGCCTCCCCGGGTACCCGGTTCCTGTGACTGCCTGGGCTTTGGACGTCCTGCAGCTTCCCCGCCCCATGTCCAGCGACCCCACCACGAAGATATTGGGGGTGTGGCCTGTATCTCAGGGGCGTTGTCTCAAAAGGGGTGTGGCGTCCTATCAGATCAGCAGCCATTAACGCCGCCGCAATTATTATTTGACTCTGAAAGAAGTCAAATAATATATATGACTCTGAAAGAAGAAATTGAAGAGAGAGGCCTAATAGACCTATACAGGGCTTTACACCCCCAAAAGAAAGAATACACATTCTTTTCCAGTGTACACGGAACATTTTCCAAAACAGACCATGTACTGGGCCCCATAACATACTTCAATAGAATTGGAAAAATAGAAATTGTATCAACCATCTTTTCAGACCACGATGCACTGAAGATAGAAACTAACCACACACCGACACGAAGAACCAAATCAAACACCTGGAAATTAAACAACTCAATGTTGAACAATGAGTGGGTCAGGAAGGAAATCAAGGAGAAAATCAAAAGGTACTTAGAAACAAATGAGAATGAAGACACGAGCTACCAAAACATATGAGACGCAGCTAAAGCCGTGTTAAGGGGAAAATTTAGAGCTCTCCAAGCATTCCTCAGGAAGGAAGAAAGGGCCCACATAAGATTGCTTGACTTCATGGCTCAAGACCTTAGAAAAGGACCAGAAAAAGGAAACCAAACCAGACCAAAGGAAAGAAATAATAAAAATTAGAGCAGAAATTAACGACATGGAAACCAAAAACACAATCCGAAAGATCAATGAAACAAAGAGCTGGTTCTTCGAGAAAATAAATAAGATGGATAAACCGCTAGCAAGACTCACAAAGAAAGAAAGAGAGAGAACCCTAATAAATCGAATCAGAAATGAAAAGGGGGATATCATAACAGAAACCAGTGAGATTCAAAAGATCATAAGAGACTACTTCAAAGGTCTATATACGACAAAACAAGAGAACCTAAAAGAAATGGATGAATTTCTTAATTCCTACAATCTCCCAAGACTGAACAAAGAATACTTGGAATACCTGAATAGACCCATTAATGATAAGGAAAGTGAAACAATAATCAAAAATCTCCCCAAAAACAAAAGCCCAGCTAGACCCTCGCCCACCATCCAGCGCCGGCCCACTGGTCTGCTCCCTTTTGCAGGTTAGTGGACTGAATGGGTGCCATCCCATCTGCACCTGCACCTCCACACCCGCCCCCCTCACGCTGTCTTCCTTCAGACCCCGTCTCCACCCTCTCAGAGCAACGCCCACCTAGACCCTTGCCACCCTCCAGCGTCGGCCCACTGGTCCGCTCCCTCCCTGAGGTCACCCAGCCACATTGTGTTAGTGGGCGTGCACTCAACAAAAGTGGGCGTAGCTTTAACAAAGTTGGCGTGGCCTCCTTCGAGCACCAGCCGCTTACGCAGCCGCACTTATTTTTTTTTCAAATACCAAACATTTATTTGGTACTTCTCAATATTCATCACCTATATCCCTGATTATCATCTTAACGGGCCTTAAAATACTTCCTAAATAGGTTCCTAGCTAATTCCAAATTTTGAAAACTACCAGTGAATATAAGCAGCTATTCAAGCCAAAGCTAAAGGACCTCACTCTCAAAAAGCATTGCTTGAAGTTTCACATAAAGAATAGAGGAACATCAGAGAGGGACATGTTCTAGAGGGGGGTACAGAAGAAATTGATCTCCACTGACCAAGCCCATTCAGAATCCTTTTTCACAACCAGAGGTGAACTTCAAGTTTCCTCTTCCGTACTACCACAAAAATATGAAGAAACAGCGCAAATCTCTGCCACAAGGGGAGGATGAAAAAAAGAGTCTTGATGCCTCAGTAGACCTTACCTACAAACTGGAGCTCTCCAATAAAGAATTCAGAGGTGAAATCCTCAAGATGTTCAATCAACTCAATCGAAAGATTGACAAGGTATTTGTTACATTAAAGGAGAACCTTACAGAAATGATACAACAGACAACTGAGAAATTACGGGAATAAATGAGAACAGAAAGAAAAAACCTACTGAAGGAAATGTCACAAATAAAGGATTCTGTAGATGAATTAAAAAACTCAGTGGATGCCCTCAACAATAGAATGACTGCAGCAAAAGACAGAATCAGTGAGCTTGAAGATCAGCTCCAGGCAGCCTACAGGCAACAACAATCAATGGGGAGAGACCTCAAATAGCTCTAGGGAGAATTAGAGTCCTAGGGGATGATTTCAAGAGGAAAAACATTAGAATCATTGGAGTACCAGAAGGACAGGGAACCAACCCCAATGAAAAAGCCACAGTCAAAAAAATCATTGCTGAAAAGTTCCCAGAGCTGGACAATGCAGACATCCAGATTCAAGGAGCCAGAAGGGTACCAGCTAAAAGAGACCCTAACAGAAAAACTCCAAGACATATCATAGTTAGGATGATGGACATAACAGATAGAGACACATTACTGCAAGCTGCAAGGTCGAAGAAGGAAATCACATACAAAGGAGCACCCCTTAGGTTCACAGCAGACCTATCAGAGGAAACCCTTCAAGCTCGAAGGCAGTGGTGGGATATAGTGAAAAAACTCAATGAAATGAATGCTTCACCAAGAATGCTTTATCTGGCCAAACTCTCATTCAAACTCGAAGGAATGATACATTATTTTGAGATAAACAACAGCACAGGAACTTCATACACTCTAAACCAAACCTAAAAGAAGGTATAAAGGGGCTACTATAAGACAAGAAAAACACCTACAAGCACAGCAAACACTTACAGAAAGATGGCACAAAACACTATGAAAATAATCTCTCTCAATGTTAATGGTCTTAATTCATCAATTAAGAGACACAGACTGGCAAAATGGATTCAGAGACTCAACCCAACATTCTGCTGCCTGCAAGAAACACATCTGAATAGCCAGAACAAACACAGAGTCAAAGTCAAAGAATGAAAAACAACTCTGCAAGTAAACAACTCCCTCAAAAAAGCTGGGGTGGCTTTATTAGTATCAGACAACATAGACTTCAGGTTGAAAAAGATTAGAAGGGATAGTAAAGGCCACTTTTTACTAATCAAGGGATATGTACAACAAGAAGAAATCACACTCCTAAACGTGTATGCACCCAATGAGGGGCCAGCTAAATACCTACAACAGCTGCAAACAGACCTTAAGAAGGACATTGTGGGCAACACAATAGTAGTTGGAGACATCAACACCGCCCTATCACCTCTGGACAGATCAAGAAGATTAAAACTCACCAAGGAAATATTAGCTTTGAAGGAAGAAATAGAAGAGAGAGGGCTAATAGATCTATACAGGGCTCTTTATCCCAAAAAAAAGGGAATACACATTCTTTTCCAGTGCACATGGAACATTATCCAGAAGAGACCATGCGCTGCGCCACGCAACATACCTCAGAAAAATCAACAAAATAGACATTGTACCAACTATTTTTTCATACCATGATGCACTGAAAATAGAAGTTAATCATGGACAGATGCAGAAAAATAATCAAACATCTGGAAATTAAATAGCTCGCTGTTGAACAATGAGTGGGTCAGGAAAGAAATCAAGGAGAAAATCAAAAGGTACCTGGAAACAAATGAGAATGAAGACACGAGCTACCAGAACCTGTGGGACACAGCTAAAGCCATTTTAAGGGGAAAATTTATAGCTCTGCAAGCATATCTCAGGAAGGAAGAAAGGGCCCACATAAATAACTTGACTTCACAGCTCAAGACCTTAGAAAAGGACCAACAAAAGGAACCCAAAACAGGCGGAAGGAAAGAGATAATAAAACTTAGAGCAGAAATTAACGACATGGAAACCCAAAAGACAATCCGAAAGATCAAAGAAACCAAGAGCTGGTTCTTTGAGAAAATAAATAAGATTGATTAACCACTAGCAAGACTCACAAGAAAGAGAGAGAGAGAACACTTGTAAGACGAATCAGAAATGAAAAGGGGGACATCGCAACAGAAACCAATGAAATTCAAAAGATCATCAGAGACTACTTTGAAAATCTCTATGCCACGAAACAAGAGAACCTAGAAGAAATGGATAAATTCCTGGATTCCTATAATCTCCTAAGGCTGAACCAAGAAGACCTGGAGTTCCTGAATAGTCCTATTAACATCAAGGAAATTGAAACGGTAATCAAAAGTCTTCCCAAAAACAAAAGCCCAGGCCCAGACGGATTCATTAGCAAATTCTTCCAAACATTTAAAGAGGACCTATTGCCAGTTCTTCTCAAGCTTTTCCAGGAAATTGAAGAAACAGAAAGCCTCCCAAACAGTTTCTATGAGGCTCACATCTCCCTAATGCCAAAAGCAAACAAAGACACCACAAAAAAAGAAAACTACAGGCCAATATCCCTGATGAACATAGATGCGAAGATTCTCAACAAAATATTAGCAAACAATTCAACAACTCATCAAAAAGATCATACACCACTACCAAGAGGGATTCATCCCGGGGATGTGTGGATGGTTTAACTTCCGGAAATCAATCAACATAATCTATCATATCAAAAAAAGAAAAGATAAAAATCATATAATCATATCAATAGATACAGAGAAAGCATTTGACAAGATTCAGCACCTGTTTCTGATGAAAACTCTGGCCAAAATGTGTATATAAGTGACCTTCCTCAATATAGTCAAAGCCATCTACCACAAGCCTACGGCAAGCATCATCCTCAATGGAGAAAAACTAAGACACTTCCCTCTGAGAACAGGGACAAGACAAGGATGCCCACTCTCTCATCTTTTGTTCAATATAGTACTGGAAGTACTTGCAATAGCGATTAGGCAAGAAAAATATATTAAGGGCATTCAGGTAGGAAAGGAAGAAATCAAGCTCTCACTGTTCGCTGATGATATGATATTATACTTAGAAAACCCTAAAACCTCTACCAAGAAACTCCTAGAAACAATAGACTCGTATAGTAAAGTTGTAGGCTATAAAATCAATACCAAAAATTCCAGGGATTTTTTATATGCCAATAGTGAGAGAGAAGAAAGCAAAATGATGAAAGCAATCCCATTCACAATTGTGCCTCAAAAAATCAAATACCTCGGAATCAGCTTAACTAAGGAGGTAAAGGACTTGTATAATGAAAACTACAAAACGCTACTTCAGGAATAAAAGAAGACACGAGGAAATGGAAAAATATCCCCTGCTCATGGATTGGAAGAATTAATATTGTCAAAATGGCATTTCTCTGAAAAGCATTGTACAAATTCAATGCGATCCTTATAGGGATACCCTTGTCATTCTTCAAAGAAATGGAGCAAGTGCTCTTGAAATTCATGTGGAAAAATAAGCCCCCATGAATAGATAAAGCAATTCTTGGGGAAAAGAAAGTGGGAGGAATCAGCCTCTCCAACTTCCAACTCTACTGCAAAGTGGTAGTCATTAAAACAGCATGGTACTGGAACAAAGGCAGAGCTGCAGACAATGGAGAAGGGTTGAATACTCTGACACATCCCCCCAAATATATGACCATCTAATCTTTCATAAGGGAGCAAGATATGTGAAGTGGAGCAAGGAAAGCATGTTTAACAAATTGTGCTGGCAAAACTGGACAGCTACATGCAAAAAAAATGGGCTTAGACTTCCATCTATCACCATGTAAAAAAGTTAGATCAAAATGGATTAAAGACCTCAAAGCAGACCACAATCCATGAGGTACATTGAAGACAAGGTCGGCAAAACCCTCCACGACATTGAAGCCAAAGGTATCTTCAAAGCTGACATGCCACTGACCAAGCATGTGAAAACAGAGATAAATAAATGGGACTATCTCAAACTAAGAAGCTTCTGCACCTCAAAAGAAACAGTGACCAAAGTACAAAGACATCTACAGAATGGGAAAGGATATTTACACAGTACCCATCCGATAAAGGGTTGATAACAAGGATATACAATGAACTAGTTGAACTCCACAAGAAGAAAACTGCCAACCTGATAAAAAAAAATGGGGTGATGAAATGAACAGAAACTTTTCCAAAAAAGAAAGCCGAATGGCTGAGAGGCACATGAGAAAATGTTCAACATCACTAATCATCAGGGAGATGCAGATCAAAACAACCATGAGATATCATCTCACACCACAGAGACTGGCCCACATTCCAAAAAACAAAAACAACTGTGGTTAGCATGGATGTGGGGAGAAAGGGACTCTTCTTCACTGCTGGTGGGAATGCCGACTGGTTCAGCCCTTTTGGAAAACAATATGGACGATGCTCAAAAAATTAGAAATTGAGCTTCCATTTGACCCAGCAATACCACTCCTGGGAATATATCCCAGAGAGGCAAAAAGGTATAGTTGAGATGGCATCTCTATTTCTATGTTCATTGCAGCACTGTTTACAATAGCCAGAATCTGGAAAAAAACAGAGTGCCCCAAAACAGATGACTGGTTAAAGAAACTCTGGTACATCTACACAATGGAATACTATGTAGCTGTCAGAAAACAGGAAGTCATGAACTTTGAATATATATGGATCAACATGGAAAGTATCATTTTTAGTGAAATGAGTCAGAAAGAAAGAGACAGACATAGAAATATTGCACTCATATGTGGAATATAATGTAACTGAGAAGTACAAATTGGCAATGATGCAACTTCTGGCAGATATCTCTCTGGACTTAGTTACTAAAATACTATAATACAGAAACCCAAAACCGTGAGGCCGCTAAGTTAGGTCACTTGACCTCATACCTCTTCATTTTCAGCAATGGAAAACAAATTATCTAATGCTTCCTTTTCAGCAGGTCCGACTTTAGGGGAGAGACTCTCCAAATAATAATAGTGAGTTTTGTTGAAATATTGAATTCAATCAAAGTGAAAGTAAAGTGAAATTTATCAGTTACACAGGAAGGGGGGGCTAAAGGTGGGTGGGCTAGGGGCGTGGCAGTTAGGGTGTGGGGGTGCAGGGTGGAGCTATACTGTAATTCTTGGTGGTGGAATATATACACTGGTGAAGGGATGGGTATTCGAGCATTGTATAACTGAGACATAAACCTGAAAACTTTGTAACTTTCCACATGGTGACTCAATAAAAAAATTTAAAAACAAACAAACAAACAAACAAAAAACAAAAAAAGCCCAGGCCTAGATGGATTCACTGGCGAATTCTTCCAAACACTTAAAGAAGACCTGTTGCCAGTTCTCTTCAAGCTTTTCCAGGAAATTGAAAAAATCGGAACTTTCCCATCAGTTTCTATGAAGCATACATCTCCCTAATACCAAAAGCAAACAAAAACACCACTAAGAAAGAAAATTATAGACAAATATCCCTAATGAACACAGATGCGAAGATCCTCAACAAAATATTAGGAAATAGGATCCAAAGACTCATCAAAAAGATCATACATCATGACCAAGTGGGATTCATCCCGGGGATGCAAGGATGGTTAAACAATCAAAAATCAATCAACAAAATCCACCATATCAACAAAAGTAAAGATAAAAACCATATGATCATATCAATAGATGCAAAGAAAGCATTTGACAAGATCCAACATCTATTCATGATGAAAACCCTCACCAAAATGGGTTTTGGAGGAACTTTCCTCAAGATAGTCTAAGCCATCTACCACAAACCTACCTCAAGCATTATCCTCAATGGGGAAAAACTAAGGGCCTTTCCTCTAAGATCAGGCACAAGACAAGGATGCCCACTCTCTCCACTTCTGTTCAATATAGTACTGGAAGTACTTGCTATAGCCATTAGACAAGAAAAAGGGATTAAGGGCATCCAGATAGGAAAGAAGAAATCAAACTCTCACTATTTGGAAATGATATGATACTATATCTAGAGAAGCCTAAAGCCTCTACTAAGAAACTCTTAGAAACAATAGACTTGTACAGTAATGTTGCAGGCTACAAAATCAATACCAAAAATCCATGGCCTTCCTATATACAAACAATGAGACAGAGGAAAGGGACATGAAAAAAGCAATCCCATTCACAATCATGCCCCAGAAAATCAAGTACCTCGGTATCAGCTTAACCAAGGAAGTAAAAGACCTCTACAAAGAAAACTATAAAATGCTTCTCCATGAAATAAAAGAGGACATGAGGAAATGGAAACATACACACTGCTCATGTATAGGGAGAATCAATATTGTCAAAATGGCAACACTCCCCAAAGCATTATACAGATTCAATGCCATCCCTATAAGGATACCCATGACATTCTTCAAAGAAATGGATCAAGCAATCCTAAAATTTATATGGAACAATAAACGCCCACGGATAGCTAAAACAATTCTTGGGAAAAAGACGATGGGAAGCATCACCATCCCTAACCTCAAACTTTACTACATAGCGATAACAATTAAAACAGCATGGTACTGGAACAAAGGCAGAGCACAGACCAATGGAACAGGGTGGAATATCCACACACACAACCCCAAATGTATGATCATCTAATCTTTGATAAGGGAGCAAGAGATGTGAAGTGGAGTAAGGAAAGCCTCTAACAAATGGTGCTGGCACAACTGGACAACCACATGTAAAAGAATGGGCTTAGACCTCGACCTGACACCATGCACAAAAGTCAGATTAAAATGGATTAAAGACCTCAACATCAGACCACAAACCATAAGGTACATTGAAGACAAGGTCGGCAAAACCTTCCAGGATATTGAAGATAAAGGTATCTTCAAAGATAACATGCAACTGGCCAACCAAGTGAAAACAGAGATCAACAAGTGGGACTACATTAAACTAAAAAGCTTCTGCACAGCAAAAGATACAGTGACCAGAATACAAAGACAATCTATAGAATGGGAAAGGATATTTACACAATACCCATCAGATAAGGGGTTGATATCAATGAAAGCACTGGTTGAACTCTACAAGAAGAAAACATCCAACGTTATCAGAAAATGGGGCAAGAAATGAACAGAAATTTTCCCAAGGAAGACATGCAAATGGCCAAAAGACACATGTAAAAGTGCTCTATGTCACTAATCATCAGGGAGTTGCAAATCAAAACAACCATGAGATACCACCTCACACCACAGAGACTAGCACACATCCAAAAGAACAAAAGCAACCGCTGTTGGAGAGGATGTGGGGAGAAAGGGACTCTTGTACACTGCTGGTGGGAATGCCCACTGGTTCAGCCCTTTTGGAAAACAATATGGACAATTCTCAAAAAATTAGAAATTGAGCTCCCATTTGACCCAGCAATACCACTGCTGGGAATATATCCCAGAGAAGCAAACAAGTATAGTCAAAATTACATCTTCACTTATATGTTCATCGCAGCACTGTTTACAATAGCCAGAATCTGGAAAAAAACCCGAGTGCCCTAGAACAGATGACTGGTTGAAGAAACTTTGGTACATCTATACAGTATACTATGCAGCTCTTAGAAAAAAGGAGGTCATGAATTTTGCATATAAGTGGATCAGCATGGAAAGTATCATGCTAAGTGAAATGAGTCAGAAAAAAAGAGACAGACATAGAAAGATTGCATGCACATGTGGAATATAGAATAACAGTGTAGGAGACTAACACCCAAGAATAGTAGAAATGAGTACCAGGAGGTTGACTCCATGGCTTGGAGGCTGGCCTCACAGTCTGGGGAGAGGGCAACTCAGATAGAGAAGGGAACACCAAGTAAAATGTGGTCGGAGGCCATGGGGGGAAGGGTGATATGTGCAGAATGTAGACTAGAGACTGAACACAATAGCCACTCAACACCTTTATTGCAAACTACAACACCTAATTAGAGAGAGAGAGAGAGAGAGAACAAAAGGGAATACCCTGACACAGTGGCAGGGTGGGTGGGCAGAGATGGGATTGGGGACGTTGGGAGGGATGCTGGGTTAATTTGTGGTAGAAAATGGTCACTGGTGTAGATATGGGTTCTCGAATTTTGTATGAGGGAAACATGAGCACAAAAATGTATAAATTTGTAGCTGTACTCTCACAGTGATTCAATAATTAAAATAAATAAATTATTAAAAAATAACACTTTAGTGAAAAGAAAATGCCAGATATTGTCAATAAATTTGTGTTTTACAAAACTGAAAAAAAAGAAAATATGGGATTAAGGAAAAAACAAATTGGTGAACTTAAAAAATTATGACACCCAACTCCATTGGATTTGATTTTTTATTGTTGTAATGGCAGGTATTGAACTATGACACCACACTTGTAAAGCAAGTGTTCTCTACCAGTGAGACACATCTTCCTGTTCTAGTGTGGGATTTTTATGCCTCATCACTTAAAGTTCCATGTTCTTGAAAACTTTTTATTCCTGAAAAACCAGAAATTTCTGTCAGTTGTTAAAAATGTTATGCCTAGGAGAGAATATTAGATGTGGTTCCTGATGGGGAGGAGGGAGGAAGTAAGAAGGAAGGAAGGAAGGAAATGAGGAAGAGTGGAGGAAGGAAATGAGATAGTAAAGAAGGAATGAACCATAAGAGCAAGGGAAGATTATGGACTGAAGGAAGAGGGAGGAAGAAGGGAAGGAAGGAGGTGAGAAAGATGAAGTAAGAAAGGGAGAGATAAAGTTAAGTTAAAAGGGAGGGTAGGAAGGATGAATTAAGAAAGGGAGAGAGGGATGGAAGAAGAGAAAGAGGGAGGGAAGAAGGAAGGAGGGAGGGAGGGAAGGAAGGAAGGAAGGTAGGAAGGAAGGAAGGAAGGAAGGAAGGAAGGAAGGAAGGAAGGAAGGAAGGAAGGAAGGAAGGAAGGAAGGAAGGAAGGAAGGAAGGAAGGAAGGAAGGAAGGAAGGAAGGAAGGAGCAATGGAAGGAAGTCCTCAGAAGAATTAAAGAGTAACTGGAAGCTAATCAAGCATAGTGTCCTGAATCTGTTCTGGAGAGTCTCCAAAGCCTTTGATGGTTGGGGACAAATAAATTCTGAACATCAAATTCCAAGAGAAGAAGGTAAAATCTATGTTGTGTTGTCCTAAAGGAAATTAGCTCTACAACTTCCACTCCAAATGAAAAGAAGGAGCATAGTGGGTGAAGTGTGTCCTTTTGAAGTGAATTAGGAAGTCCAGATATTACCAGGAATGATCTTCCCATTGAGGAGAATGTACATAATCAAAGTCCCCCCTAACTCCCAATAGCACCCTTCTAATATCTACCAGAGTAATTCTTTCAACATGGTGAAAGAAAAACTGCGGCAGCATTGCCTCCCATGATTTAAGTGAAGGGTGTGATTGCTCATTATTTTTTCATTGTTCATTCACTGTACAAATACTGGAAGAGGCACAGATCATTTATTGTTTCCATTTAACATTGCCAGAACCAGATGAACTTCAAGTTAGCTGCAGAAAAGGATGGGGCTTTGCCAGAACGGCTGCACTTGAGTTGAAAGCAATGATTGTTGAGTCTTTCTCATGTATCCCATGGAGAAGGGTCCATTTTAGGTAGAAACAGTAAAGCAGTTATGGGAAATGTATGTCTTTCTCCATTCCCCAGGCTTCTTTGCAGTTAGATTTGCCACTTGCTTATCTTTAATAAATAAAATAATAATAGAAAGAGAGATAATGCTGTTTTACTGCCATCATTTCTCAAAGTTCAAGAGAGAAATTCCAGGAAGCTGGAAGAAGGTGACACCAAGCAGAAGTAACCCGAGTGCCCAGGAGATAGCAGATGAGGGTGAGAATATTTTCTCTGTGACAATAACTTCTCTCTGCTTATTCATATGAATTTAGTCAATTCATATGTCCAGTTGAGTTATTCTCCCACCTTCAGTGGAGAAACTCAGTCTCCAGTGCTCACTGGTGAGCATTTTATCTTCTCAAGTACTGCTCAGTCATTTGGCTTAGTGCAGAAGCCACATGGCCTGAAGAGAAAATACTACAGCCTCCTCTGAAGAAATGTTTTCTTTTCACTGCAAGAGACAGCTGGCTGAGTGCAGTAAACTCTGACATCTGTGCATGGCAGGTGCGGCTCATGTCAAGGCATGGCCTGAAGTATAATTATGCATGAGCACAGTGGAGCAGGTAAATGTTGTCGAACGACAAACGCTCTGCTTTGTTCCCTGCAGGTTCTTAGATCTTGGTTTCAGGAGAAGGGAACAGAACAGTGCGAGCCAGGCTTTCCTTCCCTCTCTGGTTAAAGGGGAGAATTTGGGGAGCTGTTCCTGCATCCCTCTGCCATGGCTAGGCTCAGAGGAGGCAAGAAGCCTCAAATAAAGTAAAATTAAATCAGTGAAAGTAAGTTTCAATTAAAACCTCAAATCCATGTGTGCTAGGCAACGTGTTTGGAGGGAATTGAAGTAGTTTTCGATTTTTTTGTTTGTTTTTGCTTTGGGATCCTGGCATGTCTCCTTTCTAATTAGGTAATGTAAATATTTCTTGACTTTCTTTGATCCTCAGTTTGCTAAGCTGTAAAATGGAGCTGAGATTTAAAGACTCTTTAGTTTTGGGCTGGAGTGATATCACAGTGGGTCAGGGGCATTATCCCTACACGCAGCTGAGCTAGGTTCAATCACAGGCACTCCATATGGTCCCCAAGCCCAGCAGGAGTAATCCCTAAGTGCAGAGTCAGGAATAGGCACTGAGTACACGGGTATGACCCCCTAATTTAAACAATAAAAAATAGACTCTTTAGTTAGATTTTTCTTTAAGCAGATCTTAATCATATTTTCCTAAATACATTTTAATAAAATTTCACAAAGCCATTATACTATTACTATTGCACTATATCACTGCCATCCCATTGTTCATTGATTTGCTAGAGCGGGCACCAATAACATCTCCATTGTGAGATTTGTTACTGTTTTCGGCATATCGAATATGCCACGGGGAGCTTGCCAGGCTCTGCCATGCGGGCGGGATACTCTCGGTAGCTTGCCAGACTCTCCGAGGACAGAGGAATCAAACCGGAGTCGGCCGCGTGTGAGTCAAACACCCTACCTGCTGTGCTATTGCTTAGCTTTCATTACTTTTTTCCTTGTATGGAATAATACTTAGCTATGAGCATAACATGTGAAAGGGGCTCCACAAATGTTAGCTTCCTTTCTCTTCATTTTCTACCCATACAATATGTTCTGGGTGAAGCACACAGACATCAGTGTGTCCTTTCCCTGCCTTGGAACATTTCTGATGTATGAATCGGAACTTCTTCAATTATGATCACATAAATTCTTTAGTTGGTCTCTTGAATTGTTTTCTTAAGCAAAATTTCCATTAAAAAATGCTCCCCTCGAGAGACAGACATAGAAAGATTGCACTCATCTGTGGAATATAGAATAATAGTCTATAAGACGAACACCCAAGAATAGTAGAAATAAGTACCAGGAGGTTGTCACCATGGCTTGGAGGCTGTTCTCTCATTCTGGGCAACTCAGAGAAGGGAACAGCAAGTAAAATGTGGTTGTTGGTCATGTGGGGGAAAGATGATGCGGGCCAAATATAGACTAGAGACTGAACGCAATGGCCACTCAACACCTTTATTGCAAACCACAACACCTAATCAGAGAGAGAGAACAAAAGGGAATACCCTGCCATAGTGGCAGTGTGGGGTGGGGGGAGACGGGACTGGGAAGGGGGGGTGGGATGTTGGGTTTACTGGTGGTGGAGAATGGGCACTGGTGAAGGGATGGGTTATCAAACTTTGTAAGGGAGAAACATGAGCACAAAAATGTATAAATCTGTAACTGTACCCTCACGTTGACTCACTAATTAAAAATAAACTATTAAAAAAAAAAGATGCTACAAAGGATAAGAATTAATAACAAAAAAAAAAAATGCTCCCCTCTCCTCCACCTTAGAATCCATTGGGTCAAGAGAGGAAGAATGCAATGGAATGGACACCACACTGGTGTTAAAAAGACCAGGTCCCTGTCTGCATTCCACTCAGTAAAGTATTGGCTGAATTGGAAATCTCTCCATGCATCAGTTCACAGCTATGAAAAATGCCAGTAATAGTTTCCACAAAAAAGATCTGTGAAATACAAAATCAAATCTTGGTTTTTGGTTTCATTTGTTTGGAAGGCCACACCCAGTGCTCAGGGCTTATTTCTATCTCTGCACTCAGGGGTCACTACAGGTGGGCTCAGGGGACCATGTGTGGTGCCGGAGATTGAAGCTGGGTTGGCCACATGCAGGAAATCACTCTCCTTGCTGTACTCTCACTTGGCCTCAACAGTTTGATAAACTTTAAGATGTCTTTATATTTTCTCCTGATCACTCTCTTGAGTTGCTCTCTTTCTAGGTTTCCAGATGAGTTGAGCCATTCCCATCTCCCCTTGGATTCATTGAGCACCTGTTTTCTCCACACGGTCAGTTCTTCGGCAGGGCCATCCATCCAGGGCTTACCTCATCTTTCTTATGCAGCTCATGTCAAGAGAGCTGGGCTTTTGGCTCAATGCTACTTGAAAACTTTCCCATCAGAGTAAAGTGCAGGGAAATTCTTATCATTCTGTAAGATTTTATTTCTCTATACTGTACTCATTTGTAGATCTCATGGTGACATACATCTTTATTAGGGCTTAGTGAAGTCTCACCCCAACTCTGTACTGGCCATTATACAAATAGAAAAGTCTCGATGGGGTGTCTGAGATATGGTTGCCACGGGAATCATCTGTTTGAATTTTTTTATGTCTTAAAAAGCCTAACCACCTTGATGTTTGTTTAAACTTGAATTCACTTCCATTAAAGTGCAACTTTCCTGTTGTCTCGCTTATATGTTAACAGAGTTTGGTATATTTGAGAATGTATTTTCTTACAGTTTGAGGCTTTTGGACCTCTGCTTTATTTCACAGCTGTCTACACTCGAGACCACATTTTTGGACATCTACTTTTAATTTCCCTGCCTTCTGCTTCTTTGGAATCAGTTCAAGTTCTCCTCCAAAGCTGCATGGGAACTCACTTGCGGGGGCACAGTACATGTCTCCAAGGATGAACACTGAATTTCAAAGAGGGAGTAAAATAACATTATGGAAATCTTATGTTCCAACCCTGTTATGACTCATTAATTCTCTCTGTGTGATACCTTGATGGTTCAAATCATCTACATCGTCTATGTGACTTCAAATTGGTTTTGCTTTGTGAGTTGAGTTTGGTTCCTTTGTATCTTTTCTTTGCTGTCTGCAGGTTTACTCAGTTCTTGGACTTTGATACAAAGTAAATTCAACTCCTCCTGTTGCCTTTTTTTTTAATCACTTGGGTCTCCTGAGCTAAAATGATCCTCAACGATTTATCTCAGGTCTTACTGCAACTGTTACCACTTTGCTCCAAAAATGTTTTTCTCATATTCGATTACTTTGTCACTCAGGCTTATCATTATGTTGACATACTATTCACTCCTGTGTCTCATTAACTTAACATTCTGCTGTGTTGTACAAAATAGCAAACATGTTTGATGTCTTGAAACTACAACCCGGTGCAGGGGAGGGAGGAAGGTTTATTTGTAAAGTTGTCACTGGAATTGAATACTTTGCAAATCTATTCCATCATCATTTTATTTCTTTGTATTCTGTTTAAGAAACAAATACTGATATATTTCTGGGGACTAGTAACATCCTTTTATACAATGACAGTTATTCTGGAGAGAAAATTGTTCATTTATCTCCATTTTCTTCCTTTACTTTCTTATTTTTTAATATTTTATTAGGCTATTGACAGTGTATGACTTGAAACTTGTCAGGATTTATGTACAAATATCTTTGACTAACAAGGTTTTAAATCAATTCTCTTTAAGAACAATCCCATATTCTATTTGCCTCTTCTTAAGTAGAACTCAAGTTTACAACTCTGAATTTTACATTTTCCTAATTTCATCTGATTGATTTTGGTTAGAAACTGGGGGAATTTTGCCCATTTATTTTTTATAATTTCGCATCTGGAAGGAAAGTTTGATATGTTCCTTTCCAGACTTTAAGATACCAACATTCAAGGTAGGTTGCCAAGGGAATTTTTTGTTGTCATCAAATCAGTTTTGGCAGAGCTAAAACCAAAGAACATGTTTTCAGGTTCCTAGTCCAGACCTTTCATCTTCTGTGATGTTCAGAAATAATATGTATCTTTACCATTATTGTGTAAGTTCTGTACATGTTCTTCTTACAATGTGTCACTTGGAAGTGCCTCAAGCTCCACAATATACTGGTACATTTGGTTTTTCTCTTCAGTGATAGAGCCTTTAACTAAAGAATAAAAGGGTTATTCATTTCTTGAGTCCAGGAATGATGTCACATTCATTTTGCTTGTTCTAAGCTTTGCATTATTCCTAATACATAAAAGGTTATCCAGAATTATTGGTTGAAGAAATAAATTTATAGAATTAAAAAATTAAAATATCTCTTTTCTAATACTGAATGTAAATTATTTAAATCATGGGACATGTAAATAAAAAGTAAAATAAAAGATTTGCTCTTACCAAAAATGTATATTGAAGTGGAAAGAACCTACCAAGAATAACGACATAAAAATATTTAATTGCAATGGGAGTTCAATGAGAGTGCTGCCAAAGTTCATAAATAAAAAATAAACATAACTAGAATCTATAAAAGTGTAAGATATAGTATAGTGGGTAAGACAGTTACATTGCATTTGGCTGACCCAGATTCAGTCCTCTGTACCAAATATGGTCCCAGCAAGCCTGTCAGGATTGATCTCTGAGTGCAGAGCTAGGAATAAGCCCTGAGCACAGCTACTTGTGACCCAAAAACCAAAAAAGAAAAAAGAATTTGCAGTATATATAAAATAAAACATATATAATTTATACATATATATTAGAGTTCTATATCTATATGCTGTGTAAAATGAGAATATGTCTTTAGTTTAAAGAAATCACCTTGATGAGCAGAAAAGGAGAAATAAAAATAAAATTGCTCTCTAATAAAATAGAGAAAAGCAACTCTAATCAAGAGACAAGTGAGAGAAAGCAAGAAGAAATAGCTTTCTATTTTAAACTAACCTAAAATTAGTTTAATTCATTCGTTTTGAATTTATAGTTTTAAAACATAGATTATTTTACTTTGTGGGTTTTATGGAGAGCTCAGAATATTCTGGGAACTTTGTTTGATTGCTAAAGTCTTATATTAAGCAGAACAAAGAACTTTACCAATTAACTCATTTATTGTAAGCTACATTTTAATTAATTGTTTAAAGTGAATTGGTTAGATGCAAATGGATTTCTTGGCATTGATCCAAAACATAAGGTAACGAGTTACTTTGGGAAGTAGTTGAATTTCTTGATCACCGATAAAGTATCTCCTTAGGGAGGGGAGGCTATTGACTGCCTACGTATTGGTATTTGAGGTTGACTCAACTTCAGAAGAAGGTTTGAGAACAACCCTGAAGATCTTCCCCCTCATGCCTCTTTGGGTTTTGATTTCTTAAATTCTATCTGAGAAATGAGAAGTCTAACCCCAGGCCTGCTTCTGCCTTTTGAACAGAGCAAAGACATTAAAAGTCATTCTGGGCCTGCTTCTGGCTATACCCTGGAAAAATTAAACTTCCTGAGGTGCTCCTGGGTTGCAGGAACTAAAGGAAATGTTTGGAAGATAGGATTGGAATCTACAGAGAAGTCCTGGGCCGGACATCAATTGAGAAGAAGTTCTGGGCATATTGAGACTCAGGTAAACAGATGTAACTCCCGGTTTCTTCAGGATTCCTTCCTAAGCAGACACAGAGCTCCTCTCCCACCCTGAGATCAATCTTTCCAGAGCAAGGCGGAGAGATAGTCTAGTGGCCAGGGCATTTGCTTTGCATGCTGCTGACCCGGGTTTTGTCCCCAGCACCACACTGTTCCCTGAGCCCTGCCAGGGGTGATTCCTGAGCAGTCCCTCTACAATTAAAAGCAAAAGACTACAAGTTTCTAGAACCAAATATTTAATTGAGCAATATTCAATCCCAACAAGATGCAGGTTCAACTCTGACTAGGTTTAGCCACTGTTCTTTCTGAAGGCTAAATTTCAAGGAAAGTGACACAATTCAATGGACACAGGCTACCAGGAAAATCAACAAGGTCAAGTGTAAGGACCAGGAGTTATTGTTTCCTAGCATTTTTGGAATAATTTTTCTCCCTCAGGACATACATTTTTGTTAGAATCAATAGCTAGATTTTTCTTCAGGCAATATTCTTTATTCCCCATTACATATAAGCACTGGAAATGTTTTTGTTTTTCTTTTTGGGTCACACCCGGCGATGCATAGGGATTGTTCCTGGTTCTGCACTCAGGAATTACCCCTGGTGGTGCTTAGGGGACCATATGGGATGCTGGGAATCGAATCCGGGTCACCACATGCAAGGCAAATGCCCTACCCGCTGTGCTATTGCTCCAGCCCCAGCACTGGAAATGTTTTAAGAATGTTTAAATGGCTCCCCGTCCACCCTAAGCCCTCAAAACAATCCACAAAAAAATGTAGTGGCTGGCTGCAGACAGAAATTATGACATTGTTGTGAATCTTTGAAAGATTTCAATGGGGCTGTTAGGTCCACTGCTCATCTGTCAGGAAGACCTGATTAGGACTAGAACTTTCTAAGGACCGTGTTCCCATGCTGAGCAGCTGATGCTGGCTGACAGCTCAGCTTCTTTCCCTCTCCAGTCTTATTCTTATTCCACGACAAAATCCTTAACTCATTCTTGATCTCAGGGAACTCAGTTTCAATACTTCGGTGTATATACTCTAGTCTGCATAGTTTGGATTGGATATATGTCAAGGATGTTCAAAATTTTTTGTTGTTGTTGTTTGTTTTTTAACTGAATCGCCTTGAGATACAGTTATAGAGCTTTCATGATCGACTTTCAGTCATACAATGTTCCAACACCCATCCCTCCACCAGCATACATTTTCCACCACCAATATCCCCCATATCTCTCCTGCCACCTCCCACCACCACCACCCGATCCTACCTCTGGGATTTAGACCCATCTCTCCTGTTCCACTCTCCTTCTCCCTGAGTGGAAGGGGAATATTCTCAGATCACGAAATCTATAATATTGGTGGGTAGTGGCGAATTTATCAACTTTCTAATCATACAGATCTGATTTATTTTTGATTTGTAGCCTTAGCCTTAGACCTGCGCCTCAATTTCTCTGAGCCAGTTCAGGAATGTGAGAATATACATTCTTTCTTTTTCCCTTCTTGGGCTCCAGGGCACAATTCCTCTAGAACTCTTACTCATTCTTCTTGGGGACAATCAGATCACAATAGCCCAGAACAAGGTATGTTTACTTGGTTTAACAAGTAATTTGCTTAAATGATTTCTTTTTTGAGTAGGACAGTGCCTTGGTGTGAAAGGTAAGCAGTTGAAATTTGACCTTTCTCCTAATCCAGGCTTCTGAAGAATTTCCAAGACCCATGCTTTCTCAAGTCTGTAAAGGAATCAAAATTGTGTCATTTAAACTACTTTATTTCTAAAATAAGAATTCAGTAAGTAAAAAATATAAAAATGAATTTCTACCTTTTACATATTCATGAAGAGAAATACCTGTCTAATAGCCTACTTCAGCTTCAAATTAGGCTTAAAGTCAAAGCTAGTCATATTCCAAGTTAAAACTTCATAGAACAATTTGCCATTTTGCTTCTGAGCCAATAAAAAGTTCAAGAATGAACTTTGGAAATTAAACCCACAAATCTGTTCACTTTTCTTATTATAATCAGTCTCTTGGCTTTTATATCCTCTGATACGTCCTTTTAAAATTCTCACCTTTTTAACATTTTGCCAGCAAAAAAAAAAAAAAAAAATGAGCACAACTGCTTTCTCCCCAGGTAGCCAGACCCAGCTCCATTTAAGTGAGAATTTAGACTTGATAATTCCATGCTGATTTATCCAACTTGCTACCACTCTGTAGGCAAAGTTTTTGAGACACTCTTCTCTCCTATGGCTTCCCTGACAATCTGAGTTACTTTCTTTCATTAGAGAACCACAAACCCTGATTGTTCAATTAATTTCACAGTGAGACCTGAATGGGATTTTTCAAATCTGGGTAGAATTATTTATTAAGCACTGTGATCCACATACCAGATAACAACACTAACACCTTTCAGATTATGTACCTCATTTTCACTCGTTTGGACTTGTTCAGGAGTTAGATAGTATACAGCAATGGAGATAGTGTAGAATCTAAATATAACTTAAATCATAGAGCATTTATTGATGGTCATTTTTGAATGCAACATATATTCTTTTAATTCAATTTTAGGCTCCTTTATGCTATATCTGACTTTGAAATTATAATATTGTTGTTCATTAAGTTAATCTTTAAATTATAAGGGTGAAGATGTGGAATAGGGGCCATCACACACTTTTATTAAGGGTATGAATCAGGACAAACATTGGGGAGGCAGTTTGGCAATCTCTATCAAACCGTTAAGAGGAAGTCTTTGTTCCAGTTCTGCTTCTGTAATGGGGTGACCCAAAGTTAGTGGAAAAGCAGGGGGCTGCTAAAAGATAGCTGGCAAAAGGGAAAATGAAGTCATGAGATTTGCTTACAAATGGATGGACATGCAGAGTATCATGTTGAGCTAAATGAGTCAGAGGAAGAGTACAGACATAGAATGACTGCCCATTTGTGGGACATATTTTTAAAAAATAGGATACAATTAATATCCAAAAACACAAAAAATGGGCCAGAAAGACTGGCCCACAATTGGAAGTTTATCACAAATATGGGGGTGGACAGTTAGCATAGAGAAGGGACCACCATAACAATATAATAGTTGAAAATAATAACTCTGGACAAGAGCTGAGTTCTGCAAGTAGGTAAAGGAATATGCATTGATAATCTTTCAGTATCTGTATCATGAGCCATAATGCCCAGAAAGAGGGAGAAAGAGAGAGAGGGAGAGAAAAGGAGAGAGAGAGAGGGAGAGAGGGAGAGAAAGATAGGGAGAAAGGGAGAGAGAGAGGGAGAGAGGAGGGGGGAGAGAGGGAGATAAAGATAGGGAGAAAGGGAGAGAGAGAGAGAGAGAGAGAGAGAGAGAGAGATGGGGGAGGGGAGGGGAGGAGAAAAGTGCTGCCAGAGAGGCAGGTCGGAGGGAAGGTAGTGGGAGAGTAACTCAGTGGTCATTGGTGATGGGAAATGTATGGCTGGTGAAGGTTGAAACATTGTATGACTGAAAACCAATCCTGAACAACTTTGTAACTGTGCATCTTATGGTGATTCAATTAAAAAGTAAATTAACAATAAACAAATAAATAAAAGATAGCTGGGAATCAGGGGAGACACTCCAAGGATGCAGACACAGGATGCCCAGAGAATAACCTGAGTTTAGACTGAGTAGCTGACACACATTGTTCTTTTCAGCCACCAAGTATAAAGTTTTTAACTGTTCAAGGCAAACCATGAACATCTAGCTTCTTTACTATGCTTGCTTGCTTAGTTAGATGAAAGTTTATTGATATTGCCAAGCAGGATGTGAAAATGTCTAAAACCTTTGCCTGGACTTAGGTTGGAGGCTATTCATTGTGCTGAGCCCCTTGCTTTCAGGCTGGGCAGCCCCTGTATTCAACACAGGCTTTTCAATTCAGCAAACAAGTGCATTCGAGAATTCTTGGGGAATCTCTCACCCCACAACACTTCCAATAATCAGTCCTAAGGAAATAATTATTTGATAAAGACACCATTAGAATTCTTTAACAGGAAAAACTGGAAAATAAATGACCAAAATTAAACAAGTAATCTGTGAGAGATCCTATTAATGATGTATTAAACACCTGTCAAAGTGATTTTTCCTACAGAATAGGTGACCAAAGAAATTAAGACAAGAAGAAGTTACATTAGGGCACAGGATGGACATGTTTAAAGTAAACAGAACACATTTTTATAGAGACATTCCTATGGCAGTAGGTATATATGTGCAGATTCATACATATAAGTAGCCACATATATGTGGGATATTGCATTTGTATGAGTATAACATGTTCTTTCATGGGCTGCTCCCATTCTATGTCTTTTTTATTCTCCTCAAAGAAGTTGAAGTGGCCTTCTTAGACAGATTATGTCACTGCCTTACTGCAAAGTATTTTATTTCTACATCAAGAATAAAATACTCTTTGCTGAAGCCTTCATGTCCTCATATGACATGGCTTCTAGCTTTTTAAAAAAAATTATTAGTGAATCACCATGAGATAAAGTTACAGACTTAAAAATTTTCATGCTTCCGTTTCAGTCATACAATGATCGAGTACTCATCCCTTCACTAGTGTCCATTTTCCACCACCAATGGCCCCAGCATCCCTCCCACCACCTCCACCACGTCCACTCCACTTTACCCTCACCCTCTTTCTCAAATTTGGGTGTTGTGATTTGCTATATAGAGGTATTAAGTAGGCATCATGTTCAGTCTACAGTCTATTTTCAGTCTGCACCTCCCATCCCTAGCGGGCCCACCTAGCACCCTTTGCTTTGTGATCCCTTCTCTATTTGAGCTGCTTTTCCCCCCAGCATGTGAGGCCTGCTTCCAAGCTGTGGAGTAATCCTCGTGGTACTTACCTCTACTGTTCTTGGGTGTTAGTCTCCCATTCTGTTACTTTATATTCCACAAATAAGTACAATATTTCTATGTCTGTCCCTCTCTTTTTGACTCATTTCACTTAACATGATACTTTCCATGTTGATCCCCTATATGCAAATTTCATGACTTCATCTTTTCTAACAGTTGCATAGTATTCCATTGTGTAGATGTACCAAGGTTTCTTTAACCAGTCATCTGTTCTTGGGTACTCGGGTTTTTTCCAGATTCTGGCTATTGTAAACAGTGCTATAATGACCATATAGGTGCAAATGTCCCTTTTACTGTACTGTTTTGCATCTCAGGGATATATATTCAGAAGTGGTATGGATGGGTCAAATGGGAGCTCAGTATCTAATTATTTGAGAGGCATCCATGCTGTTTTCCAAAAGGGCTGAACCAGTCAGCATTGCCACCAGCAATGAATGAGAGTCCCTTTCACCCCACATCCATGCCAACAGTGGCTGCTTTTGTTCTTTGGGATGTGGGCCAGTCTCTGTGGTGTGAGATGGTATCTCATTGTTTTGATCTGCATCTCCCTGATGATGAGTGATTAGGAGCATTTTTTCATGTGTCTTTTAGCTATTCGGATCTCTTCCTTGAGAAAGTTTCTGTTCATTTCTTCACCCCATTTTCTGATGGGGTTGGATGTTTTCTTTTTGTGGAGTTCACCCAGTGCCTTGTAAATCCTTGATATCAACCCTTTATCAGATGGCTATTGGGTGAATAACCTTTCCCATTCTGTAGACTGTATTTATATTCTGGCCACTCTACCTTTTGAGGTACAGAAACTTCTCAGTTTATGATAGTCCCATTTGTTTATCTCTGTTATCACTTGCTTGGTCAGTGGTGAGTCATCTCTGAAGATACCTGTAGTTTCAATGTCGTGGAGGGTTTTGCCTTGTCTTCAATGTACCTTTTGGATTCTAATCTAATGTTGAGGTCTTTAATCCATTTTGATCTGACTTTTGTGCAAGGTGTTAGGTAGAGATCTGAGACCATTTTTTTTTGCATATCGCTGTCCAGTATTGCCAGCACCATTTGTTAAAGAGGCTTTCCTTGCTCCACTTCACATTTCTTTCTCCCTCACCAAAGACTAGATGATCATATATTTGAGGGTGTGTGTAAGGATATTACACCCTGTTCCATTGGTCTACTGCTCTGCCTTTGTTCCAGTACCATACAGTTTGAATTATGACTACTTTGTAGTAGAGTTTGATGTTAGGAAAGTGATGCCTCCCATCTTCTTTTTCCCCCAGATTGCTTTAGCTATTCGTTGGGATTTGTTGTTCCATATGAATTTCAGGAGTGTTTGGTCCACTTCCCTGAAGAATGTCATGGGTATCCTTATAGGGATTGCATTGAATCTGTATAATGCTTTGGGGAGTATTGCCATTTTGACAATGTTAATTCTCCCAATTCATGAGCAGAGGATGTTTCCATTTCTTCGTGTCATGTTTTATTTCTTGAAGTAACGTTTTATAATTTTCTCTGCAGAGGTCCTTCACCTCCTTACTTAAGCATATTCCAAGGAATTTAATTTTCTGAGGCATGATTGTGAACCGGATTGCTGTTTTCATATCACTTTCTTCTCTCTCATTATTTGCATATAGAAAAGCCATGGACTTCTGGGTATTGATTTTATAGCCTGTGACTTTACTATACAAGTCTATTTTTTCTAGGAGTCTCTTGGTAGAGGTTTTAGGGTTCTCTAAATATAGTATCATATCATCTGTGAATAGTGAGAGCTGGATTTCTTCCTTTCTGATCTGGATGCCTTTAATGTCTTTTTCTTGCTTTATCGCTATTGCAAATACTTTCATTACTATATTGAACAGAAGTGGTGAGAGTGGACATCCTTGTCTCATCCCTGATCTTAGAAAGAAGGCTCTTAATTTTTCCCCATTGAGGATAATGCTTGCTATAGGCTAGTGATAGATAGCTTTGGCCATATTGAGGAAGTTCCCTTATACACACATTTTTTTAAATTTAACATTTATTTATTTATTTATTTATTTATTTATTTTTAAATTTTATTGAATCACCATGTGGAAAGTTACAAAGTTTTCAGGTTTAAGTCTCAGTTATACAATGCTCGAACACCCATCCCTTCACCAATGCACATATTCCACCACCAAGAATCGCAGTACAGCTCCACCCTGCCCGCCACACCCCCAGTCCCCCACCCCGCCTGTGTAACTGATAAATTTCACTTTACTTTCACTTTACTTTGATTACATTCAATATTTCAAAACAAAACTCACTATTATTGTTTGGAGTTCCTCCCCCCTAAAGTCGGACCTGCTGAAAAGGAAACATTTGATAATTTGTTTTCCATTGCTGAGAATGAAGAGATATGAGGTCGAGTGGCCACACTAGCATCCACACGGTTTTGGATTTCTGTATTTTAGTATTTTAGTAACTAAGTCCAGAGAAATATCTGCCAGAAATTGCATCATTGCAAACTTGTACTTTTCAGCTACATTATATTCCACATATGAGTGCAACATTTCTATGTCTGTCTCTTTCTTTCTGACTCATTTCAGAGCATGATACTCTCCATGTTGATCCACTTCTATGCAAAGTTCATGACTTCATGTTTTCTGACAGCTACATAGTATTCCATTGTGTAGATGTACCAGAGTTTCTTTAACCAGTCATCTGTTTGGGGGTACTCTGGTTTTTTCAAGATTGTGGCTATTGTAAACAGTTCCGCAATGAACATAGAAATGCAGATGTCATCTCTACTATACATTTTTGCCTCTCCGGGATATATTCCCAGGAGTGGTATTGCTGGGTCAACTGGGAGCTCAATTTCTAATTTTTTGAGAATCGTCCACATTGCTTTCCAAAAGGGCTGAACCAGTCGGCATTCCCACCAGCAGTGAAGGAGAGTCCCTTTCTCCCCACATCCACGCCAACCCCAGTTGCTTTTGTTTTTTGGGATGTGGGCCAGTCTCTGTGGTGTGAGATGATATCTCATGGTTGTTTTGATCTGCATCTCCCTGATGATTAGTGATGTTGAACATTTTCTCATGTGCCTCTCAGCCATTCGGCTTTCTTCTTTGGGAAAGTTTATGTTCATTTCATCACCCCATTTTTTTTATCAGGTTGGTAGTTTTCTTCTTGTGGAGTTCACCCAGTGCATTGTATATCCTTGATATCAACCCTTTATGGGATGGGTACTGCATAAATATCCTTTTCCATTCTGTAGATTGTCTTTGTACTTTGGTCACTGTTTCTCTTGAGGTGCAGAAGCTTCTTAGTTTGAGATAGTCCCATTTATTTATCTCTGTTTTCACTTGCTTGGCCAGTGGCATGTCAGCTTTGAAGATACCATTGGCTTCAATGTTTTGGAGGGTTTTTCTGACCTTGTCTTCAATTCTACACTCATTTTTGGTAAAACTTTTCATTATGAACGGGTGCTGGATCTTGTCAAATCATTTCTCCACATCTATTATATGATCATATGGTTTTTATCTTGTCTTTTGTTGATATGGTGGACTGTGTTGATTGGTTTCCGAATGTTATACCATCCTTGAATCCCCGGGATGAATACACTTGGTCGTGGTGTATGATCTTTTTGATGAGTTGTTGGATTCTATTTGCTAATATTTTGTTGAGGATCTTCACATTCGTATTCATCAGAGATATTGGTCTGTAGTTTTCATTTATTGTGGTGCCTCTGTTTGCTTTGGGTTTTAGGGTGATATGTGCCTTGTAGAAACTGTTTGGGAGTGTTTCTCTTTCCTCTATTTCCTGGAAAAACTTGAGGATAACTGGGAATATGTCCTCTTTAAATGTTTGGGCCCACTTCGCCGCTCCCGCAGCCCCAGTATGACTGAGGAAGACAAGGGAGCTGCTTTGGACACCAGCAGCCCGCCAGCAACCTGCAGTATGTGATTTGAGCGTTTCCGCCAGGCACCCCGTGCGGGGGCCCGGCGTTTCTCTTTTTTTTTTTTAATCTCTCTCTCTCTCCCTCAACCTCTCCTGGGCACAGCACAGCCTCCACCCCACTTCTCTGAGCACAAAATGGAGAGACACACCCAAATGCGCGGCACGGCTGGCGGGAGATCGAGGGCAGGGAAGTACCGGTCTCCGCCCACTTCGGACACTTAAAGAGAGTGCAGCCACGTGGGCTTTCCCACTTCGCCGTGCCCGCAGCCCCAGTATGACTGAGGAGGACAAGGGAGCTTTCCCACTTCCGCCCGTGCGGGGGCCCGGTATTTCTCTAGGTTTTCCCATCTTATGAGCACCATAAAAGGGTAAAAGATTGTAGTGATAGAATTTCAGGCAGAATTTTCCCTGGACTTTATACAGAAACCCAAAACCCAAAACGACCTAATGTCATCTAATCATCCCCAATTCTTTTAACCTCTCTCTCTCAATCCCTTCCTCCCGAGCACAGCGCAGGGGCCACAGCTTTCTGAGTGCAAAATGGAGACGCCGAGCCAGCTGAAACAGGATGTGCTCGGGAGACCCCAGGAGGGCAGGGGCGGTGACCCCCGCTCACCGCAGATAGATACTTAAACCCACCTCCCCCACTGTGCGTTCCTTTGGGCCATGCTGTGGATCGAGCATGATGGAAGAACCCAAAAGCGCGCCCTTGGACTCCAATCAGCCCACTGAACTAATTCCGGCACGGGATCGGAGACCCCACGGCGGACTGTGAGAGTGGAAACCGGGAATTCCCCAATTCTTTTAACCTCTCTCTCTCAATCCCTTCCTCCCGAGCACAGCGCAGGGTCCACGGCTTTCTGAGTGCAAAATGGAGACGCCGAACTTCTCTCTAGGTTTCTCCATCTTATGAGCACCATAAAAGGGTAAAAGTTTATAGTGATGTTATTTTTGGTTGTACTTTCCCTGGACTTTATACAGAAACCCAAAACCGCGCGGCCGCGTTTTGGGTTTTGGGTTTCTGTATAAAGACCTAATGTCATCTTAGTATCAGCAATATGTAATGGTTCCTTCTTAATGGGTCGGACTTTTGTGGGAGATCCTAACAAGAATAGTAAGTCTTTTGCTGAAATATTGAAGGCAATCAAAGTGGTAGCCATCTCTCTAGACTGAACTAAGCTATATCCCCACGCCGGCTGAGAAGAAATATCCTTCTTTCTCGGGAAGAAACGCGGCGTGGCGTCAAACATAGTGTGATGTCCATTATGCAAACAGACCTGGTGGCGTGGGAATGGGATATAAGGGGGAAAATTATGTACATGGAACAGCGGGACGCTGGTGGAATCTCGAGCCGGAGCTGATACCAGCGCAAGACCTTTGTTTCCAGAAACTGCTTGCAGACACTCTAACTAGACTATCAACTAAGCCAGAGCCCCATGCCAGCTGATGACGGGAAATAACCATCCTCTTCGGTTTTTTTCCCTTTGTCAGACAGTGTGGCGATTACTAAACAGGCGTGAACTCGGTGGCGCGGGGCAAGGGGGAAAAAGAAAAGTTAAGTAACAAACAGCGGGACTTAATATCTCTATATTCTTAGCAATGGAGAACTATCAAATGCTTCCTTGGCAATAGGACTGTCTTTTTCTTTTTTGGGGAAACCCCAGCAACGGTAGTGAGTTGTGTGTTGAAACATGGAATGTAATCAAGATAAAGCGTAAACGAAGTGAAACTTATCACGTACAAGGGTGGGGACTGGGGAGGTGGGAGGGGGCGGCAGATATACTGGGGGGGTTGGTGATGGAAGATGGGCACTGGTGAAGGGAAGGGTGTTTGAATATTGTATAACTGACATAATCCTGAGAACTATGTAACCCCCCACTTGGTGATTCAATAAAATAAATAAATAAATAAATAAATAAATGTTTGGAAGAATTCTCTAGTGAATCCATCTGAACCTGGACTTTTGTTTCTGGGGAGACTTTTGATTACAGTTTCTATTTCCTTGATCATAATGGGTCGAGTCAGGTATTCAAATCACCTTGGTTCAGCCTTGGAAGTTTATAGATATCCAGGAATTTATCTATTTCTTCTAGATTCTCTTATTTCATGGTGTACAGACTTTTGAAGTGGTCTCTGATAATCTTTTGAATTTCTTTGGTTTCTGTTTTGATGTCCCCCTTTTCATTTCTGATTCGGTTTATTAGAATTATCTCTCTCTTTATTTGTGAGTATTGCTAGTGGTTTATCCATCCGATTTATTTTCTCAAAGAACCAGCTCTTAGATTCATTGATCTTTTGGATTGTTTTTTGGGTTCCATGTCATTGATTTCTGCTTTAAATTTTATTATTTCTTTCCTTCTTCCTGGTTTGGGCTCCTTTTGTTGGTCTTAAGCTGTAAGGTCAGATTATTTATATGGGCCCTTTCTTCCTTCCTGAGATATGCTTGCAGAGCTATGAATTTTCCCCTTAACACGGCTTTAGTAGCATCCCACAGGTTCTGATAGCTCGTGTCTTCATTCTCATTTGTTTCCAGGTATCTTTTGATTTCTTCCTTGATTTCCTTCCTGACCCACTCATTGTTCAACATTGAGTTGTTTAATTTCCAGGTGTCTGATTTGGTTCTCTGTGTCTGTGCATGATTTATTTCTATCTTCAGTGCATCATGGTCTGAGAAGATAGTTGATACAATTTCTATCTTCCTGATTCTATTGAGGTATTCTTTGTGGCCCAGCACATGATCTATTTTTGGAATGTTATGTGTGCACTGGAAAGGAATGTGTATTCTTTTTTATGGGGATGCAGAGCCTTGTATAGATCTATTAGCCCTCTCTCTTCTATTTGTTCCCTCATGTACAGTGTTTCCTTGCTGAGTTTTGATCTTGATGATCTGCCCAGAGGTGATAAGGCGGTGTTGAAGTCGTGGAGTTTTGTGCCATCTTTCTGTCAGGGTTTGTTGTGCTGTAGCGTTTCTCTTGTCTTACAGTAGCCCTTTTTTCTCTTCTTTTAAGTTTTGTTTTGACTCTGTGAAGTTCCTGAGCTATTGTTTATTCATGAAGTTGTGTATGGTTCCTTCGAGTTTGAGTGCGAGCTTAGCCGGATAAAGTATTCTTGGTGAGACGTTCATTTCATTGAGTTTTTTCACTATATTCCACCACTCTCTTCTGTCTTGGAGGATTTCCTCTGATAATTCTGCTGTGAATCTGAGGGGTGCTCCTTTGTATGTGATTTCCTTTTTTGACCTTGCTGTAGTATTGTGTCCCTATCCGTGGCATCCATCTTCTGATTATGATATAACTTGGAGTCTTTTTATTAGGGTCTCTTCTAGCTGGCACCCTTCATGCTCCTATTATCTGGACATCTGCATTATCTAGCTCTGGGAACTTTTCAGCAATGATTTCTTTAACTGTGGTTTTTTCATTAGGGTTGCCTCCCTGTCCTTCCGGTACTCTGATGATTCTAATGTTATTCCTCTTGGAATCATACCCTAGGTCTCTGATTCACCCTAGAGCTATTTTGAAGTCTTTTCTCATTGTTTGTTATAGCCTGTGAGCTTTCTGTTGCTTGTCTTCAAGCTCACTTGATGCTATCTCCAGTTGTAGCCATTCTTCTCTTAAGGGCACCGACTGTGTTTTTTTATTTGGTCTAAAGAGTCTTTTATTCATGACATTTCTGAATGTAGCTTTCCTATTTCTGCTCTCATTTCTTTCCATATTTTCTTTGCTCACTGCTCCACTGTTTCTTTACATTTGTTGAACATTCTCAGCAGTTATTCTATGAATTCTTTATCGGAGAGATCATATTTGTGGGTAACCTCTGCTGAGGCTTCTGGACTCTTTTCTTCATCCTGCTCTCAAGGTGGGGATTTGTGCTGTTTCTTCATGTTGTCACGGTTATATAGAGGTGGGACCTTCCGGTTCACTAGCACTGTTCTCTCTCTGTGAGGTTTCTGTGGAAGTTTGGAGGATGTATTCTTTTACATTGGCCTTGTATAACTTCTTGTGCTCATTGATATTTAAGTGTAATTGGAAAGGATTTGTGCTCACCATTATTTTGGTGCAATAGGAATATGCTAGTGGCCTATTTGCCTTTTGTGTTTGAGGTAGCCAGGAGTTCTCTACAGAGTTAGGTAATAGGGACTGAGATGTCTTTCCAGTGACCTGAAAGAGGGGGAAATAACTGCCGCTGCCCTGGATACCATGCCCCCTACTGCAGAGGCCACACCCACTTCTGTGGAGAACACGCCCCCTTCTGGCCCTGTATGAGGGGGCTGGCGCATCTGGATGAGGAAGCAGTAAGCGTGAGGTCTATTGCGGCAACTGGGAGCCCTGGGGGTCCCTGCCCACCGGACTCTGCGTTGAGATCGGGTCCTGGGGCCATGCAGGCTTGTAGGAAGTGGGGGGCTGGGGCGCCCATTTGGCTTCTAGCTTTTAGCTCTGAATTTCCTCTGCTTCTATATGGACAATGAAAAACATCCTGTGAATAGGTTTTTGATAATGTAAGTGGCATTTCAAACCTAGATATAGGGGAGAGATGGGCAAGAATGCCAGGCAAGTGGCACAGCAACTCACAACACTCTTGCTTTATCAGTCCCAGATGACAGAAGTAGACTGGGATGGAGAAGAAAATTAATAGAAATTTAAAAATTAGTGGCCTAAATTCTCAACTTGTTTGTTAGGGGCTGGCAGGAATCTCGAAGTGGTGATGGGAGAACATAAATACGGGATTTAAGAAATTTCCTTGGGTTTGCTTACAAGTGTAACCTGGGGTGGGGAGCAGGTTTGCTCATGAATGAAATCTTTGTACTAAGGTACAATCTTTCTAGTAACAATTGTGTCTACGTCTGAAACTTAGATGCAAATCAAAGAGTGGAGAAATAGAATGAAATTACCCTTCTCTTCTCTTGATTTTCCAATTGCCAAACTTACCAAGCTCTCTGTTTCTCATATGGAGGACCATGAAGATGCCTTTGCCCCTATTTCACTCCCTCTCCTCCCTTCTAGTTGATAGCAAAAGACTATTAAATGCTTTTCTGAACCAAATGAGTGGCCTGATTCTCCCCTTTGTTATCTCTTTCACGAATCCCCATGCTTCATTCAGCCAATCAGTAGCTTTTTCTCCTCTTCAGCTCTCTCCAGGGCCTTTCCCGTGTTTCCCAGAGTGGCAATACCGCCCCCTGGGGACACTGGGGAGATGGAGGCTGAGAAATAGCTTAGTGTGCAAGTGGAGATGGGGGCACTTTCTGAATTTTTTGCTTAAAAAATAGATTTCCAGGTCTGTCCTGAGTAACTTTTTCTGAAGACACCAAATCAGTTTGTGAACCTCACCTATGTACAGGGATATACCTTGAACCAAGTTGGAAAATGTGTTTTTTCCTTTTACACTTTTAAGCAATATGGTTGTCTAGAGCAAGGAAGGTGAGGTAGGTGACTCTGCTGGTGACAATTGCTGCCTCTGACTGGTGGCAATGTTCCTCAGCCCACTCCTTCAAGACACTGTTTCTCCCTAATTCCCTACAAAGAACACTATAATTGCTCTGTCGTAGAAAGTTGGCCACTGGTTGTGGAGAACGGGACGGCAAGCGGGGGGGGGGGTGCTAGGGCAGAGAAGAGAACACTAAGACAGTGGGGGAGGGTCACTCTGGAGGAGTTGGGGGGTGCTGGAAGGTGGTAAAGGGCTATGTTCTGTGTGTGATGCCCTATTGGCAACACTCTTGCAAACCATAGTGCCTAAAAGAAATAAATAAATCACAACCAAAAAACCAATGTCTGCCAGACAGACAGGCAGGCTGGGTGATGGGGAAGTAAGAGGGTAAGCCAGGAACATTGGTGGAGGGAAGTGGGCTTTGGTGAAGGCGTTGGTGTTGGAACATTGTATGCCTGAAACTCAGTCATGATTACCTTTGTAATTCACAGCGACACAGCGACTCAAAAAACAAACAAGCCTACATACCAAAAAAAAAAAAAAAACACCTTCTTCTGATACATTCAAGCTTCTTCTCTATTGAGATGCAGAGGTCTGAGGTTATAGTGAGTTTTGTGCAAAGTGCTGGGTAGAGGTTGGGCAAGGTTGCCGATTTGGGTCTCTAACATGGAAGGAAATAGGACTTCCAAAGCTGCTCATTCGGTATACCTCAGTGATCCCCTTGTTCAGGCCAGTCTCTTCTTGTTCCTCAGGGGAACTGGACATCTCAGTGCTGTTTGCAATTCATTGCAACCTGAGATAAATCTGACTCCCTCAGAAAATTAATTCTTCCCTTGATTGATACTCTTAGATAACTTTTAGTGTTTAATTAACCCCAGAACCCCAAACAACACACTGAATTCTCTGTCTCTATCTTTGAACAGTAGAATCGTGAAGACATTCTTTTGTTCTGGGGTGTGAGTTTCTTTGGTCCAAAAGACAAACTTGCCACCTGTTACAAAAACAGGTCTCTGGATACTTGAATGATTTAACAAAGCAGTTTTTCCTCATTGTCTAGATCAAAGGAATAAGTCACCATCTTTCCTAATGATTATTCCTTAGCACATTATCCCAAACTTTTATTCGGTTTTCTAATCTGTTGTGTCAAAGAATTTGGGTCAGTGACCTTGCATTGTGTTTCATGGGTTTCGCTTGGATAATAAAATGCTTAGGCTCCTTTAGGATTCTTTAGTAGTCTCCAGACACCCAGCTTTGTGTCCTAATGGCAGTGGTCTTGCAGCAACGTCAGGGCCTGGATGTCCACAGGTCCTTTCTATGATGCAAGAGAAGACTGTTCAGGAAACAGAATCAAAAGAATCATCCTTAGAGGTGCAAAGGAGTGGGACTCTCTGGGAGAGTTTGGGAAATTGTGAAGATTTAAACTCTAGAGCACCAACCATTCATCTCATTTCCATTACAGACTCCCTCACCCTCGACACTGAGAATCTCATAAAACCTACAAATTCTCCATCCAGGCAGACAAATGGTGAAGGGACAAAAATACCCATTTCTATATTTTTTTCCCAGGGGAGTCAAATAACTATTTTAGTTCAAGTTAAAAGCCCCTGTTCCATGAAGACAATGGAGAGTGGCAGTGTAGGAGAATGTGGTCATTTTTTTTTCACCATCATGGAGTGATCTAAGGTGCTGTAAGGAAGAAAGAACGAGAGACAGCAATAGAAGAAGATGCCATGAAGATGGGAGAGAACTTCAAATGGCTCACTTGACTTTTGCTCTTGAGGTCTGTAACAATAGATGTTAGGGTTTTCCCTTCCACACTCAGAACTGCATCATCTCAGAGGTGTGGACCAAGCCTGGTAATTGATTTACTTTTGTCAGTAGGGGTCTAGGTTGAGGTTTTTCCCCACACTTTTCTAAACATTCACTGTCATCTATTTTATGTTCAGGTATGCAAGTCCTCCTAGCCCAGAATGACTGGTTTTAGAGTCCTAGCACGAAGATGTATGCAGATCCTGGACCGTCCTTAATAGCCCACTTTGAACCTTCCTATGCTTTTGGGACCACTTTTGGTTCTTACTACTTCCAGATGATTCTAGGAGAATATGTCAGCAATGAGCAGTGGACTTTGGTCCTCTGGTTTGCTTTTTAGTTTAGGTCGACAAAAATGTAGGCCCACTTTCAATCCCTTTTGACCTTCTGGATTTCCCACTGAGAGAGAAGATTCTGCCTAATGCTTTTTGTTGCTGTCCACCCCCTGTCTTCAAGAAGAAGTTCATAATCTAATGGAAAGGGGAAAAGGAGATAAAAAAGAGTTGTGAAATACAACCTAAGACTAAGATAAGCAGAGAGGAGATTATGATGCTGGGAGTTCTGAGGGGAGACAAGTTCTGCCTTTGAGCCAGTGTGTCTAAGAAGCCAGAAGTGTAAGCTGAGTCCCAGTGGAAGGTGATATATCCCACAGAACAGCCCTTTGCAAGCTTTTCTTTTATAGACCTTTGAGGAACTCATGGAAGGGTGAGTCTTAGAGGGGGAAGGGGAGTCTAGAAGCTCTTAGGGAGCTGTGCTAAACTTCGCTCAGAATAGAAGTGAAGACGGTCCTTTTTGGTTGTGGTTGTGCCACCACACTAGAATGGCCAGACAAGTCATTTTTTGTGGTGCACCAGCTGCCATTGAAGAAGGATTGATGACTGAATAAAAATGAAGGGTTCTATTTGCTTTTAGATTATGTAATTGTACATCACTCTGCATAGAACTACTCGGGTTATTTCAAGAAATTACATACCTTCAAAAGACAAAAGAAAACAAGGTGTTGGATTGATAGCATAGCAGGTAGGGCAATCCAGGTTTGATTCCCATCATCCCATATGGTCCCCTGAGCATTGCCAGGAGTAATTCCTGACTGCAGAGCCAGGAGTAACCCCTGAGCATCGCCAGGTATGACCCAAAAAGCAAAAAATAAATAAATAAACAAATAAATAAATAACTAAAACCCTCTACTCCACCCCACCACAGTGAAAAATTAGTGGACAATGCATGTTCACATTAGCATATTAGAGATTGTAGCATTGCACCTGGTTTGAAGGCTCATCTTAATAATGGAAACCCACCCTTCCAGAACAGCCAATGTTACCAAGCGCAGTCCTTGTAAATTCAATGGATTGAGTGCTATTGCCATTAATTCCGACATTAGAGTGGGAATAATTTACTTTACAGTAAATTTATTCCACCTTGCAGATGTGGAACACTAATTGATTTGTCTAGATGAAGTTACTTTCCAAAGGAATCTCTGTTCAAATTTAATTTCGACTTCTGATTGCAGAGTTCAGGTGCCCAAATAAAATGATGACATGTTTTATGAGTGAAGTGAGAATGTGTGAACTTTCATGCAGAAATGTGCATGCACTCACGCACGCCACACACACACACACACACACACACACACACGTGCACATATATGTTCAATACAGTCCAGACGCTGTTTGGGGCCTATTTTACAGATTTCAATTCATGTTTTTCTAGCCAAAGCCAAAAACAGAGTGGGAGGACTTGGAAGAGTGGCCAAGATTCTCCAGTGGCATTGAAGATGCGATGAAACAGGAGCGAAAGGTAGAGGGGGCTGCTGGACCAGAGAGCTGCAGAGGGAGCAGTAGGGTGACAATGCTTCCTCCGGGCGGGTTCCCAAGGGCTCTGAATTCACTTGTCTTGCGCCTGGCTGCAGCCCCCCAGGAAGGGGGACCTTATATATAGCTGCTGGCTCGAACCCGGGTGGGCCGCGTGCAAGGCAGCCGTCCTACCTGGTATACTACTGCTCCTCCACTTATCCTAAACTGTCCTGGGAGACTCTTCCTCACGCTGAGACAGGTGTCAACTGTAACGGAAGGGAGCATGCTGCGCGGGAACCCCCTCCAGGGCCGGCTGGCCCCCTGACCACGCGCCGCGCCGGGACTCTCCGCGCTACCTGGCTGCGGGCCGGGGCGTCGGGGGCGCTGGGAAGGCGTCCGCCCGCCAGGGGGAGACTCGCCCGCGCCTCAGGGGCTGGACCTGGACGCGGGGCAGCGGTGCCGCGTCCTCTGCCTCGCCACGGCTCCGTGGGCTTATTCCTGCTCCCCACTGTCGCAAGCGAGGACGACGGGGGGGGGGGGGGGTGGTTCTCGCTGCAGATACGGGGCGACTTCTCCTTTCCCCCGGCCGTCTGGGGGCGGAGCGGGTCTACACAGCCCTGGAGGAAGGTGCGGGGGACCGCAGGGGACCCCGGCAGCCCTGCGTGGTGCAGCGAGGAGACCCACAAACTGGGCCCAGCGGGCAGCGCCCCTCCCGAGCTCGGGGGGTGCTCGGCTCCCCGCGGCCTGCCCACGCGCATCCTCGGCACCTCCTGTGCTCTGCCAGGCTGGTGCATGCCGCTAGGACGGCGCAGTGCGCCCCGGGTGACTCTGAGGGCATGCAAGCACCTGGCTTTCTTTCAGTCCCTCCCACCGTGCTCGGTCGCCGCCTGTTCCTTTCCTTCACCTTGGCCGGTGAAGTCACTAGTCTGAGTGGACCTCGACAGTGACAGTGACCTGTCCCCGGATAGGGTCCTTGCCATGCAGGCTCAGTGCAGGCTCCAGCGCCTGCATCCGACCTTGCTTGAAGGTCACTCATCAAGTTCTAAATTTTCTGAGCAAGGTGCGTTTAAGCCATGTCTGGGGTGTGTCTTTTTGACCCAGATGGGCAACGCACACATATGCAAATACAATTCTTTGAGTTCTGTTTTGGGGACTTCCTGAAAACATTTTAATTGGAAGACTATTAGTTGGGAGAAAATGAGTGTCATGAATTGTTTTCAGCAGCTCTTATTCCTTAATTTCACCTTGTAGCGGGCTGATGCTCCTGGAAAATAACCAAAGAGCGACCTATAAACTTCTATTTTTTTATTTCCCTTGAAATATAATATTTGATGAAGAGGAAGAACTGTCCTTCCGTTAATATCTGAGGACACAGTATCTAAAGGCAATATACTAATTTTTAAACATATTATTTAAAACCAAAACAAATTACCGGTGGTTTGTCTTTTAAGAAGTATAGTTTATATCGGTGGGGAAATAATCTCTGTTACTTCCTTCTCATTGCAAAGGTCAGAGGAGACACCATGTGACAGGAAAAATATCAATAACTGTGAGTGGTATTTCAAAGGAACCCCAACTGCATCTAGATGCAAGGGCTAAAGTGATTGTTCCAAAGGAAGCAGATATTGGCTCCGAATGGGAACTTCTTTCTAGTTCTTCAGACTGTCTGTAAAGGATATGCACCCCCAAGGTTTTCTATTGATGATCGGGTGGAAATCAAGAAAATTGTTCGTTTCATCTTCATATTTGTTCATTATTTCAGAAAATGTTTACTGAATGTCTGCTACAAAGAAGGTTTTCTTCTAGGTGCTGGTAATGGAGGAAGTGAACAAGACAAAATGGTGAGAAACAAGTTTATTTCAGAATCACTCAGTCCTGGGAAGATGAATACAGAAAGGCAATTACAGAGTAACTGGGCCAGGAGGAATTATGTGTCATATCCAATCATGAAAATTATGCCAAGATTTTCAAACCAGGAACTTTGATCCAAGTCCTTTATTATAAAGTTTCTGGAAAGACCAGAGAAACAGAGATGGACAGGAGGTCGAAAGACAGGGAAGGGTAATGGCACTCATGTCTTTAGTGGAAAACTTGGATAGCAACAACATCACTGAGTGTGGCACTGGATAGTGTCCAGACATCACAGATCTACACCACACCTGTCTTTCTTCTTTGTTTCTCCTTCCTGGAGGGTGAAGACTTCCTGACCTTAGTGTCTGGGTGCCTTCACCCAAGGGCTTGTCTCTAGTTCTGTAGAGAGAGCAGCACGTACAATTGGCAATGCTAGGCTGGAGGGAGCAGCACGGTGTCAGCAATCAGAGTGAGACTGTGCCTTAACTCCTTACTCTCTCTCTCTCTCCCCCTACCTTTCTCTCTCTACTCTATCTTTCTCTTGTGGACCCCAGGTTAGTTTCAGCAGGTGCACCTGAGTCCTAAAACTAGGATAAGGAAGTGAACCAACCATTCTGAGTAAAATACTCCCTGCGTGCAAGATGCTGTGCCAGGAAAGTATTAGGTGATTCCATTTGCTGTTGTCCATTCGCTCATATTAGCAAGCCCACCAGTCACCATATGCCCTGGACCCAGAATGTTAAGAGGTGGCAAACAAAGAAAATTATATGGAATGAAAGAGGGTGGGCTAGCATACTTGGGAGGAAAGGTCAAAGGGGATTCATAAAGTTGCGTTTAAGCTGGACTGTGAAGGAAGAATATGATTTTTGGAAATCAGGGAAGGAAGATGGGCAAAGAGTACTTCAGTAAGATCTGACAATCTCTCCCATTTAAGGAAAAAATGTGCACAAGCAAGGCCAGAGAAGGGAGTCCAATTTAGTTCTTAATGCAATGAATATTCGTGGAGGCCTTTCTGCAAGCCAATTTGGCATAAATACAAGGAATGTATAAAACTGAATAAGGGAAGTCTCAGGTGAAAATAGACATATATTTAATTAGAAACAACTTCAAAACGTTCCACTTCCATTTGAGAAATGAATGAACCCAGATGTGAAATGGGTCATCTTGTCCCTTAAGATCTAGTTAAATTTGCTCAAACCATCATTCCACACCCTATTAAATGTCCAGTTCTCCTTGGGAGGGTTGCTGATTCCAGGGGTGCTTAGTCATTTGGCTCTGGTTTCAGACTGTCTTTGGATTCTTACTTCCAACTTATGTCTTTGCAGGTATTCCCTCATGCCTCTTCCAGACTCCTCTAACCATCTCTTCTCAGCTCTTCAAGATCTAGTCTTGTGCAACTTCTCACTTATTTCTGTGTCATTAATTTCTCCCTCTCTGCTTCTAGTGTTCCAGCACTGCTGGACTAACTCCACAATGACATCCTCACCCTCATGTTTTCTTCCTGTAACTTCCTCTATGTTCTAAATCATGGAAAACTACTCAAAAAATGTTCATATTCATTACCCCTACTTCCTCACATCCCATTCTTGCAGTTTAAATATACACATCCTTGAGTGTGTGATTTTAACAGCAGAATAACAGATTTATGTCATTTAAAAAATGGCATAGCTGGTATTTTCACTAGGATACTTGAAAATAACAGTATCTGGAGTTCACAGAGGTGCTCAGGTCTTCAAGACATAATAGTGATCCTATCAGACACAGGAATCTAGGACGATGCCTATTTCTCAGTAATCTGAAAATAGACTAGCAAGGCTGAATAAGAATGTCCTCTCCATTTCTAGCCTGGCACCAAACTCTTGTTTTTATCTTCTACTTGTGTCCCTTACGTTATAGCCTCCCTGGCCCTACTTCACTAGATGCATGAAAGCTTCCTTTTCTGGGGTATGTTTGGGGATGTGTTATATTTTAGATTTCTCTAAAAATTAGGTGCTCGCACTAATTTTTAGTTTAAAGTTTCTTGTGAATAAGAGACCAAAGTATCATTTCAGCAAGTACAGATATTGTTCACAGGGGTAACGAGCTGATGATATAAAGTTGCACATAAAATCAGCAAGTTAAGCTATTATGTTGCAAGAGAAACCAAGATTTGTCATTTCTTTATTATCATTTATCCTATCAGGGGAAGGCAAAAACAGAAAGAAACCCAATGGATTAAGTTTACTAGTCTATTAAAGTTTAAAAATTATATAAAATATGCTTTTAAAATATTTTAATAGCACAGCAGGTAGGGCATTTGCCTTGCATTCGACTAACCCGGGTTCATTTCCTCCGCCTCTCTCAGAGAGCCCGGCAAGCTACCAAGAGTACCTCACCCACTGGCAGAGCCTGGCAAGCTACTCGTGGCGTATTTGATATGACAAAAACATTGACAACAAGTCTCACAATGGAGATGTTACTGGTGCCCGCTTGAGCAAAATCGATGAGTAACTGGATGACAGTGATACAGTGATACCAAGTTTACATTTTTATTATATTTTACTGTCACTGTCACTGTTGTCCCGTTGTTCATCGATTTGCTTGAGCGGGCACCAGTAACGTCTCCATTGTAAGACTTGTTACTGTTTTTGGCATATATTGAATACACCACAGGGAGCTTGCCAGTCTCTGCCGTGTGGGCGGCATACTCTCAGTAGCTTGCTGGGCTCTCTGAGAGGGATGGAGGAATCGAACTTGGGTCAGCAGCGTGCAAGGCAAATGCCTTACCCACTGTGCTATTGCTCCAGCCTGTAGGATATAATAAATACTTAAAATATATAGTCAATGTGTATGTAACCTCAACTGTAATTGTTGTTATGATTATATGATATAATATGTGTATGTGTATATATTTATATTCCAAATATGAATGTACTGCTGATCTGAAGAACATTGTATATGAGTGTCAAGGAAGTCCTTTCTGGGGCTTTAGAGATTAGAGACTTGGAGTCCAAGTTTGGGGAAAGAAAAGAACTGCTGGAAGAGAGCAATTCAGTGCAGATCGAGCAGTGTAAGAGGGTCAGCTGACCGGCCAGAGGGGGTGTTAGCACACCAGCAGTTCCTGACCTGTGATAATGGGGTCCAGTTTCCTCTAGTGAAAGCAGAAGGTTTTGGAGGATTTAAGATACAGGGGTCAGATGACCTGATTTGTGCTTTAAGAGACTTATGTTTGCTGCATAGGGGGAGGGTGCTGCAGAGAACAGGGTTGGGATTCAGAGATGCTCAGATGTAGCTGCTGAAGTCCAGGTGAGAGATAACTCCATTGAGATAATAAGAGGTTAGAAAAGAGACGGAGACAAGAACATGGGTCACATTTTGGAGAAAAGTACAGGTCCGATGAATGGACTGTGAGTGAGAAGTAAGGGTGAAAGGAAAAAACAGATTGATTTTCAGATTTCTGGATTACCCAGTGTGGTAAAGGGTTTTGACATTTAATAAAGCAGAAATGAATGATTCAATATTAGTATATGGTGCCTGAATTTCTCTTTTGGAATTCAAGTGTGTTATTATACTTCAAGTTATAGGATTTTAGAGAAATCAGGCTGCATTATAATTGTAGTCTGTTTTTATTAAATCATTAGAAATAAAAATATAAAGTTACTTGAATTAATGAGGTTACCTCAAAAGAAAGTGGCAGATAAAGAGAAAGGGTTCCAGACAAAATCCTGAGAAAAGACAACACTTAATTTTGGTGAATAAAAAAGAGAAGAGCAGAATAATGATCAGTGAGAGAAAACACAGATGGTTCAACCCTTTTGGAAAACAATACAGGCACATCTACAAAGGAAAAAAAAGGAAGAAAAGCTAAGAATGATGCTTCCATATGATCCAGCAATTCTAGTTTTGGGCCTCGACCCCAAAGGCCCAAAAATTCTTTTCTGAAAAGACATTTGCACTTCTATGTTTGTTGCAGGCCTGTTCATAATAACCAAAATATGGAAACAAACCAAGTGTCCAAGAACTCAAGGTTGGAGAAAGAAACTAACAATGTGTATATATACGCAATGGATACTATTTAGCAATATGAAAAGATGAAATCATGTAATTTGCCACTTCTCGGGTGAAACTGGAGGGTATCATGCTGAGTGAAGTCAGCCAGAGGAGTAAAGACAGAGAGTCATCTCTTTCATCTGTACAATATGGAAAAGAAGGGAATGACAAGTGGCTAAAGGCACCATAACCTGAGAACTGGTCTAGAGAATGAAACCACCATGGGGACAGGTAGGATACTTGGTGGGGTAAGGTGGGGTACAATCTGGTGCAAGGTAGAATGTTAGAATGTTTTATGCATGAAACCCTACTATTAATAGTATTGTAAATCATCGTGCCTAAAATATGTTTAAAAATTAAGAAAAGAGAGGGGCCAGGTGAAGGCAGTGGTAAGGATGTCAGGAGAGCAGCATGGTAGGGAGGAGGGAATTGTGTGTGCGGGTCAGAGATCTGCTGAAGGAAGGAAAAGAGAAGAAGATGTGTGCACATAGTTTGGGAACATGAAGGTAGTCACTGGTCTTGAAAAGTTTTGATGGAGGGTACCAGGTGGTATTTCACAAGAATGAGTGGGAAGTGGACATATTGCATGTCTGAAGTATAAGAGTGTGTGAAAGCACTGGGTCCTGACTGGGCAGAAGTATTGGTTCAAGAGAGTAGATCAATGATGCCCAAGAAAACATGTGGAATTGGGATAGATGGGAATTGGGGCAGGTCAGGGCCTTAGTGGGAATACGATGTATCCTCTATGGGGACTGGAGAGAAGAAAGTGACATTAGATATAAGTGTTTGGGGCATGGTTCTTTTTGAGGGAACAGTCTTGGTTTTTGAGCCACACCTGGTGGTTTTGGCTTATTCCTGGCTCTGTGCTCAGCCGTCACTCCTAGTGGTGCTTGAGAACCACATACAGATGAAACCAGGATTGGCCCCATGCAAGACAAGTGCCATACCTCCTTTGTTATCTCTCCATTCCCCTGGTGTTGCATTTTAAAGATAAACCAATAGACCTGAGCATTATCTGAGTGTTGGAGTGCACAAGCAGATAGGAGTAAGTAAGAAATATTCTCTAATGGAACTGAGAGACAGGAGAGTAAAGTAGCATTGCCTGGTGCTGGAGAGATTTCCTGTGAGATAATGGTCGTGAGGAATTAGCAGTGAAACCAATTGTACAATTTTGTCCAGTTGCATTCTATTATTTCTATTTTTCCCCACCTGTTTTGCTCATGTTGTATAAATGTGAGAAATTAAGAGGCGTGGGAAGAATTTCATTAAATAAGTCAATAAAAAAGGAAGTAAATAAGGGGATGCAATTAAAATGATATTCCATGAATTCTAGTTGTGTAAATGAAGCTGATGTAGATTGATGGATAGTGGGAAAGTTATGACATGTTCTACTTGGATAATATCTTCAACTTGGGGGGGGAAGATAAAACTGGAGGGCTGGGGTTAAAATATCTTAATGCCATAATAAGAGAGGAGCTAGAAGACTTTGTAAGAGCTTTATAAATAATATAAGAGCTTTATATTATTTTCTCTTGTAAACTGTCAGAAGCTGGTTCTGACCATTAGTCTAATATTTGAGAAATAGAAGAGCCCCATTGTTTGTATTTGATGTAGAAAGGAACAAAAGGCCTGGGAAAAGTTCTCTCTGAATTGTACTAGTGCAACCCAAAGAAAAAGGGAGAGGGAGAAATTTTCTTAAAGAGTGGAATACTCATTGTTTGATATGAACCAGGTCTGGAAGAAAATCTCAGATAATCTAATCCCATGAGAACCCTGAGAACCTATGACTGAGATCTGATTTTGTTGCTATTAATTATGACTTACATTATCAACTTTATTAAATTTAACTAACTTTAGGCGTCACCTCAATCATACTTAATAAACAGTCTTAGTTTCCCTATTAGAACACAGTATGAAATACTGAAAAGCATGTGAAATTTAAAAACAATGTCCCTGAACATGAATCTTGATTTCTTGATTTTCTTTCTGCTGTGTAATCTTAGGCAAGTTGTTCAGACAACTTTTCTAAATATTAATGATTTATCAAATAAGGTAATGATATTTATCTAAACATGTATTCCAAGGCATAAATTTATGTGAGGGGACAATTTTTTAAATTTCAAAGTTCATTGTTAGCAAAGTAGGAATGCATCCGAATCCAGAAACAGATGTGTAAGAAGCACTATGATTTATAATCTTTACTTTGTTTAATTCTGAATCTGAGCATCAACTCAGCTCCCTAAGGGTTTGCAGTTTAACTTCAAAACTATGTTCAACTGCCATCTCACACTCAGATGCTTAGTTAAGAAACCTGGGATTTTTTTCATGATACCACAACATTGCTTTGGCACCTCGGACTCCACTGGTTACTCTGGAGACACCATATGATTCCTTAGGCCTAGCGTCTCCTGGGGCCCATCTGGGGAATGCCTGCATGAACCTGAGAAGGAGTAATAAGGAAGAAAATGCAGGCCTAGCTGAGGCATGAGGGACCCTTTCCTCTGGAGTCCTGAGCAATTTTCATTTCTTTCCTTGCCTTCTCTTTCACAATCTCCTTCTAGAAACTTGAATGTTATCTTCTTAAAGTTGACATTCATAAATTCAGGAAAAATCATTACTTGAGAACTTTTTGTTTTCCATGGTACAAAACTTCCTAAGGCAAGGAAACCCCCAATGGAACTTCTTGGAAAGAATTAATTGAGGGCCCTGGATATGACTCAGGAAGCCTCATGCTTCCTGAGTAGGAGGCCCACAGTTAGATCCCAGAAGAAGGAGGAGGAGAAGGAAAGAGATAATAATAACATTGATAATAATATCAATAGTAGTAATAATGAGGACAAATAGAGAAAGGACCACTGATGCTATTTTTCTAATAAACTGATAACCTGTGGTGGCTATGTTTCAAAATTTTCTTGGGCTCTTGGTGGCATGATTGGATACAGTTTTATAATGTTTATAAGTATACCTTTATAATCTACCTCATCTTAGAAGAGTCTCTTGCCCCCGCACCTGGCTGTCTTCACCTGGGGCCCCTTGGAGGGGGTGGATTGAGTGTCCACCCCCCCCCCACTCCGAGGAGAGCTCTGGCAGCTGAAAGCTGAAGAACTCTGGAACCTAGCCACAACCATGCTCAAGGCCACTTTCCACACGCTTGGATGAGCCTCACACATGAAGGAACCGGCAGAGGAACCCAGGTGTGCAGGACCCAGACCTGAGATCTCCAAGCCTGCTCAGATGGGGACTGGGCCTCCTCTGCCCAGATCCCCCATTTTCCAGTAGCTAGGCGGTCACACCCACAAACTGCCCCTAGCCCATGTAATCCCATCAATGGCCAACATCCAGAGACTATAAAACCAAGCTCCCAGAAGCTCCTCTTATAGCCTAGTTTTCCCTCTAGGAGAAATTGTCAAGCTACTGAAAGTTTTCTGCCCACCTGGGAGAGCCTGGCAAGCTCCCGTGGCATATTCATATGTCAAATACAGTAACAATGATGGGTCCCATTCTCCTGACCCTGAAAGAGCCTCTAATACAGCACTGTTGGGAAGGTCGAGTAAAGAGAAGCTGCTAAAATCTCAGGGCTAGGACGAATGGAGACGTTACTGGGCCTGCTCGAGCAAATCAATGATCAACAGGATGACAGTGACAGTGACATTGAACTTATAAGATAGTTTTGATTTTATTAATTTCATAGAGAAGAAAAAATTGGTAAGGAATTTTCCTATCCCTGCCTTTGAAACTCAAGGCTTCAGTCCCTACTGTGTCAGATCATTGTGTGACTCAGGGATCTTCTGGGGTAACACCTGGTGATGAGCAGGGAGCCAAGATGTGTGGGGGCTCAAATGGGGTTCAGGCACACATGTGTTCCTTAATCCCTGCGCTCTCTCTTGAGCCTATGAACTATATTTTATTATCATTATTATAAAGGACATGAAGTGGAATCTTATTTTTATTCATGTTTTTCTGTGACTAATGACAGATGCACTTCAGCCACTAATTGGTTGTTTGTTTATTCACATTTCTGGTTCTTTTAAAAAATTGCTTTGGGTCATATCTGCATGTCTGGCTATACTCAGGGATCACTCCACGCTGTGTTTGAGGGACAATTTATGGTGCTGGGGATTTGAACCACCATCTGCTGCAGGCAAAGTAAGTGCCTTAATCCTTGCACAGGTCCCTGTGGTACCTTATTATTTTTTAATGGCATCTCCAGACACTAAAGTTTTACATTTGATGAAGTTCAATATATTTATTTACTTTTGTAGTTTGTGCTATAGTGTCATATTTAACAAGCCATTTCCTAATCTAGTGTTAAGCAGATCTACATTTTATTTTTTTCTGTAAATCCTTTAAATTTTGCTTTTTTAAAAAAGGATGTTTCTGCTAAATAAATACCTCTTGGTTGACAACATTTTACTATCAGCACTTTGAATATAACAACCAATTTCTTTTTGGTCTACATTACTTTTTTTTCTTTTATTTATTTATTTTTTTATTAGTGAATCACCATGAGTTACAGTTACAAACTTATGATCTTTCATGTTTGCATTTTGTTTACATCCCTCCACCAGTGCCCAGTCCCCTTCGCCAGTGTTCCCAGTATCCCTCCCACCCTCCCACTCTTTCCCCCCACCCCAATTCTGTGACAGGGCATTCCCTTTTAATCTCTCTCTCCTTTTGGATGCTGCGGTTTGCAACAGAGGCACTGCGTGGCCATCGTGTTTGGTCTATATTCTATTTTCAGTGTGCATCTCCCATCCCGTGCGGGTCATCAAACCACACTTTACCTTGTGTTCCCTTCTCTATGTGAGCTGCCCCTTCCTCCAGTGTGTGAGGCCAGCTTCAAAGCCTTGAAGCCAACTTCCTGGTACTTATCTCTAATATTCTTGGGTGTTAGTCTTCTGCTTTGTTTTTTTATGTTCCACAGATGAGTGCAATCTTTCTATGTCTGTCTCTCTCTTTCTGACTCATTTAACTTAGCATGATACTTTCCATGTTGATCCACTTATATGCAAAGTTCATGACTTCATCTTTTCTAACAGCAGCATAGTATTCCATTGTGCAGATGTACCAAAGTTTCTTTAACCAGTCATCTGTTCTAGGTCATTCAGGTTTTTTCCAGATTCTGGCTATTACAAACAGTGCTGCACAGGAGGAAATGGAAACATATTCCCTGCTCATAGATAGGAAGAATGAACATTGTCAAACTGGCAATACTTCCCAAAGCATTGTACGGATTTAATGCAATCCCTATAAGGATATCCATGAAAAACTTCAAAGAAATGGATCAAACACTCCTGAAATTCATATGGAACAATAAACGCCCACGAATAGCTAAAGCAATTATTGGGAAAAGGACGATGGGAGGCATCACCCTCCCCAACCTCAAACTCTACTATAAAGCGGTAATAATCAAAACAGCATGGTACTGGTACAAAGGCAGATCTGCAAACCAATGGAACAGGGTAGAATATCCCTACACACAACCCCAATGAACATCTAATCTTTGCAAAGGGAGCAAGAAATTTGAAGTGGAGCAAAGAAAGCCTCTTCCACAAATGGTGCTGACATAACTGGACAACTACTTGCAAAAAAATGGGTTTAGACATCAACCTATCACCATGCACAAAATTCAGATCATAATGGATTAAAGACTTCAATATCAGACCAGAATCCATAAGGTACATTGAAGACAAGGTTGGTAAAACTCTCCACAACATTGAAGCTAATGTATATTCAAAGATGACATGCCACTGACCAACCAAGTGGAAACAGAGATAAACAAATGGGACTATATTAAACTAAGAAGCTTCTGCACCACAAAAGATACAGTGACCAAAATATGAAGACAATCTATGGAATGGGAAAGAATATTCACCCAATACCCATCAGATAAGGGGTTGATATCAAAGATATACAAGGCACTGTTTGGAATATACAAAAAGAAAACATTTAACCCCATCAAAAATTGGGGCAATGAAATGAACAGAAATTTTCTCAAGGAAGAAATACAAATGGCAAAAAGGCACATGAAAAAATGCTCTTCATCACTAATCATCAGGGAGATGCAGATCAAAACAACCATGAGATACCACCTCACACCACAGAGACTGGCACACATCCAAAAGAACAAAAGCAACAGCTGTTGGTGTGAATGTGGGGAGAAAGGGACCCTCTTACACTGCTGGTGGGAATGCTGACTGGTTCAGCCCTTTTGGAAAACAGTATGGTCGCTTCTCAAAAAATTAGAAATTGAGCTCCCGTTGACCCAGCAATACCACTCCTTGGAATATATCCCGGAGAGGCAAATAAGTACAGTCGAAATGACATCTGTACTCAAATGGTCTTTATTACTTTTGATAAGAAATCAGTTGGAAGCATGACTGAGATTCCTTGTAAATGATGAAACATTTCTCTTGCTCATTTCAAAATCATCTCTTTACCTTTGGCTTTACATAGGTGAGAATAGTGGAACTAGATATAATATTTTAGTTCATCTGCCTATTGTTGAGATTATTGGATGCATAGATTAATATGCTTTATTAAATGTAGAAATATTTTACTATTCAATATATATATTTTTCTCTTTGCTTGTTTTTCTTCAAGAATTTTCTCTCTCTGGAAATATCATTATGTATATTTTCATAAAATTGATAATGCCTTAATATGTGGCTCTGGACCATTTCTATTCAATTCTTTTTTGTTTCAAAAATAGATAATATCAACTGGTGTATCATTTTTAAAATTAATTTTATTGTTGAGGTAGCAACACTGACAAAAAATGTTAATGTATATACTTTTGGTATAAACTTTTATTACACCAATATGACTACCAAAATGTCAAAACTCCCCCACCTCTCTTATTTTATTTCTAATCTGCCTCTTACTTCTTATACCCCAATTCTCCTACCCCCCATTGCTTCACAAACTTAGCACTGGAGTCTCAGTCAAGGACTTTGTTATCATCAAATACTGCTCATTTCTTTCAATTTTTTAATATACATTAGAGACATCATCTGGTATTAGTTTCTCTCTGATAGCTATATCCAAGTTGTAGTAAATGGCAAGATTTAATCTTTTTAAAATATCTTTATAGCATTCCATCATGTAAGAGACGCAGAGTCTCTTGCCCCCGCGCCTTGCTGTCTTCATCAGAGCCCCTCAGAGGGGTGGGCTGAGTTTCCCTCCCTACCCTGAGCAGAGCTGCGGTAGCTGAAGACCTCCAGAACCCAGCCACAGCCATGCTCAAGTCACTCTCCACATGTTCAGACGAGCCTCATACATGAAGAAACCCAGGTGTGTGGGACCCAGGGCTGAGATCCAAGCCTGCTCAGATTGGGACTGGGCCTTTTCTGCCAGATCCACCATTTTCCAGTAGCTAGGCGGTCACACCCACAAACTGCCCCTGGCACGGTGTAATTCCATCAATGGCCAACATCCAGAGACTATAAAACCAAGCTCCCAGAAGCGACATCTTATAGCCTTGTTCTCCCTCTCAGAGAACCTCACAAGCTACTGAGAGCTTCTTGCCTGGACCGGAGAGCCTGGCAAGCTTCCTGTGGTGTATTCATATGCCAAATACAGTAACAGTGATGGGTCCCATTCTCCTGACCCTGAAAGAGCCTTTAATGCTCCATTGGGAAGGATGAGTAAAGAAAGGCTGCTAAAATCTCAGGGATAGGACAAATGGAGATGTTACTGGGCCCGCTCAAGAAAATTGACGATCAACGGGATGATAGTGATGACAGTGATTACATCCTGTACATATACCACTGCCTCCCTTGATATCTTTCACAAGGTATTTATAAATTAATTCAGTTACTTTAGTGACTTTATACACAATTTTAATTTAAAAAAATTACATCCCCTCTAATTTATTGTTTGCACATATGTAACAGGTTTTGTGTGTGTGTGAATTTTGTAGTCTACTACATTACTTTACGGTTTATTGTTTCTCAAAGGTTTTAATGAACCCTTTAGGTATTCTATGTATATTATTGTGTCATCTGTAGATAGTGTAAAATTTTTTTCTAATTTGGGTGCCTTTGATTTCATTTTTTTTTGCCTGATTGCTGTGGTAAAGTTAAAAAACTATGTTAAAAACATAGAATATACTTGTCTTGAACTTGGAATAATTTTCTTTTTTTTGTGATTGGCTATGATGTTAGTCTTTTTTATCCACTTTATTTAAACAAATGGTTTACAAAGTTGTTCATGATGATTTGTTACAGGCACTCACTATTCCAACAAAATTCCCACCACCACTGTTACCTTCCCTCCACCAGTCTCTCCATTTTCCCAACCAGCTCTCAAGCCTCCCTCCATTGCTTGCCTCAAATAATTGATTTTATGTTGTTACAACTAACTGGCTAATAAAATTATCAAAAATACTTCAATAAAAGAAAAATTCTGAAAATTGTTGTTTTCCACCATGGGAACCATTAAGTCCTTGTCTGAGGGCTTTACTAAGCTGTTATTGCTAATGGAGCCTTCTGTGTGAATGTTTTTGACAATCAAGCCTCGTCGGAGTCAATGTTACATTGCCATCTAATCTGGTGTGCCACCACTGAGGTATTAGTATTGTAGAGTTTGGAGATGTCTCTCCAGAAAGTCTAGAATATTGAACTAGGCAGGGAGCTAAGGATGCAGTTGTGGTGGGATGTGGGTTAGGCCACAGGGCTTCTGTAAGTTCAGCAGGTGGGAGAAGAGGATGTCACCCTCTCTGACTCTGGGGAGGTCTGGTGTTTTCAGCCGAATGAACCCAGTGCACCTGAAGTTTTCAGTTGTATAGTGCCCAAATTAGAAAAAAATTATACTATCTGCAGATGACACAATAATATACATAGAAAACCCTAAAGGCTTCATTTAAAGACTTTTGGACACAATACACAGAGTCCATTGGTGAGGCTGTGGAGCCTGGCTATAGGCATGGTGGCAGCTGCTGGGTGTGAGAGACTGTGGGGCTTTAGCAGGGCGGGAATTTGGTCCACCTCCTGAGACTGCCTTGAACTGGTGTATCCAAGGAATATTTGTGGATAGTTGATCTCTTTTAGGTATTTTAATGAGTCTCTGGAGCAAGGCCAGCAGATAAGCTTAGACAGCAGCAGCGTGGAACATGGCTGCAGCTCTGATGTTAATCTTGAGTTTGTTGTGTATGGTCGTGATTTTTTGGAGATAATTTTCTTCAATTCTTATTTTATTATGTTATTTTTGTCATAAATCAATGTCAAATATTTTCAAAACTCTTACTATATCAATATTATCATAATTTTAAATAGTTTTGTTTTGAGGCTATCTCTCTCCTCCTGAGTGGTAGTGGGACTACCTCCCCATGGTTCTCAGTCAACTATGTGGGAGAGTTCAGGGAAAAGGCCCAAGTATTCAGTGCTACTTTGGTTTTGTGGTGTCTGTTATTAAGCAGACCACTCCAGTGATGACCTGTGGCTACCTGCATGTGATGATGCTTGGGTGACCAAAAGGCCCTGGGGATCGAACAAGGATTGGCTGCTTGTGCCTCAGCTCCTGCAGTCTTTCTTTAGCCATCCCTCAGCATATTAATTTTTTTTTTATTTTTTTTTTATTTTTTATTTTTTTTTTTAATTTTTATTAAATCACCATGTGGAAAGTTACAAAGTTCTCAGGTTTATATGTCAGTTATACAATATTCAAACACCCATCCCTTCACCAGTGCCCAAATTCCACCACCAGAAACCCCAGTTTACCCCCCGCCCCCACCCCCTACCCCCTACTGTATAACTAATGAATTTCACTTCATTTTTTCTTTACCTTGATTACATTCCATAATTCAACACAAAACTCACTATAGTTGACATAACTCTCTCTCTCTCTTTTTTTTCTCTTTTTCCTTTTCCATTTTTTTTTTTTAATTTTTCCCCCTCATCCCCCTTCCTGCGCCTCATAGTATGGTGTACTCCACGCCACGTTGGCCAGCGTGGGGCTTTTGCTTAGCTCATAGTCCAGAGGTGGCTGTTACATTAAGAACCTTCAATATTTCAACAAAAACTTACTGTTATTATTTGGAGTTTCCCCCCCAAGTCTGACCTGTTCAAATGGAACCCTTTCACATTGATGACAATTATAAATGTTAAGTTGCGCGGACGCAGCAGCGTCCGCGCGGTTTTGGATTTCTGTATAAAGTCCTGGGAAAATTCTGCCAGAAATTACATATTTCCTCCGTTAGCCGGCGTGGGGCAAAGGCTTAATTCACAGTCTCCATACATGGGTGCAGGCACTTGCTGGAACCCCAATTCCTAAAGCTGTCTCTGGTTCCCGCTTGTTCCACATCCACCGGCTCTGCAGGGGCATGGGCGCCCGGGCCGAAAACCCGGCCGGCCGGAGCCGAGCACGGGCCCGACTAGCATATTAATTTTTATCTTTCCTTTTGTTTATCCACAGTACAACATTAATTGATTTGCATATATTGAACCATTCTTGCTTCCCAAGTGACTCCCAATTGGTCATGGTATATTATATGTTTATATATTGTTGAATTCAGTATTCTAAGATTTTGTTGAACATCTTTGCATCTATACTGATAAATGATATTAGTCTGCATTTTTTTCTTTTTAGTTGTATGTCCATTTTTTTTAGGGTAATGTTAGTCACATTTAGATTTTAGGAAGGATTTTCATTTCTTAATATTCTGGAAGAGCTTGAGGAGTATTGATTATAACCCCTCTTTTTTTTTAAGTTTGATAGAACTCACCAGTGAACCTATCTAGACCTAAACTTCATAAAAAGATTTTTTTATGACTGCGACAAGTTCCTTACTTGTGAATGGTCTTTTCAGTTTTATTACTTCTTCCTGATTTAGTCTTGGGGGTTGTATGACTCTAAAAACAATATCCCTTTCCTCTAGGTTCTATAATGTAGTATCACAGAATTACTCATTAAAATCTCATAACTTTTTTATTTTAAAATTTTATTTTCATAAGGATATTCACATTAATTGATTAATTCAATATTTCAACACCAATCTTACTACCATTGCAACTTCCTACCACCATTATTTCAAATTTTTCCACCAGCGTTCAAGCCTGCCTGCTCTATTATCTAGGCAGATTCTAGATAATTTTTTTCTATTGCTTATTATGAATATCACAAGAGGTCACTGGGCTGCTGGAATTCTAAATATGTAAGTGATTGGGGTCCAGAATAACCTCTGTAGGAAGCTAATACATTTATCCATTTTGAGATTCATTTGTGAGTCTCTGAATCAAGGCCAGTGGCTTGCTTAAATATGGCCCCCAGACAGTTGGTGGGTGTGACAGCGAGGACCCCAGAGGGATGGGCGGGGGGATGGGAAGGGATAACTGCCTGGGCCCGCCCGGTGGCCTGGCATCTTCAGACCCTGGGTTTCTCTTCTGAAAGTTTGTGGCCACCCAGGGGGGTTCATCTGTAGTGAGCGAAATTCTCATAATCTTTTATATAAGGGTTATACAAAAGGTGTCTCCTTTGCTGGAAACAAATTCCTACTCTTCCATCTCTGATTATTTATCAGAGCTTTTTCTCTGCTTCCTCATGCTTCCTCCACAAACACCCTTGCTAGAGGTTTGCCAGTTATGTTTACTCTCTCAAGAAAAGAACAAAAATAGGGGGCTGGAGCGATAGCACAGCGGGTAGGGCGTTTGCCTTGCACACGGCTGACCCGGGTTCGATCCCCGGCATCCCATATGGTCCCCCAAGCACTGCCAGGAGTAATTCCTGAGTGCAAAGCCAGAAGTAACCCCTGAGCATCGCTGGGTGTGACCCAAAAAGTAAAAAAAAAAAAAAAGAACAAAAATAGCTTTAGTTACATTAACTCTTTGTATTGCCTTTTTTTTTTTTTAACCATTCGTCTACAACCTTATTTATCTCCTAGTTTGGGTATCGTATGCTTTCCCTTTCCTACTTTCACAAGCTGTGGGGCTAGACTATTTGAATGCTTTCATGTCTCCTTTGCTGCGAACTCTCCTCTTAGTGCTGCTTTTGTTTTGTCCCATAACTTACGATAGTTTGTGTCTTCAGTCATTCTGAGGAATCATTTTTCCTTTTTTTCCCCATTTTCTCTTTCTAAATTATGCTATTAAGTTTCTAAATAGTTTGGCTTTTCCTATATTAAAATGATTAATTTATATTTTATGGCATTATGGTATAAAAAGTGACTTCATATTATTTTTAGTTCTGTGACTTTATTGTATGTCTTGTATGTGTCAAGAAGATGGTCTGTTCTGGGGATTGCTTTGTACGCTGGAGTAGCATGTATATTCAGCTATTTGGGGTGAAGGGTCCTAAGCCTGTTGGTACCAGTTTTTCCAATTCCTCATTTACGGCTCTTGTTTCTACATTGATTTCTCTATCTGATTGATTCTTGCATTGACGAGAGTAGGGTGTTAATCTCTCCCTCTGCTATTCTGCTTCCATCGATGCATTGCTGCAGGTCTATTTCCAGGTACCTTACAAACTTTCTGTCCCCTAGTTTGGTGCATACGTGAGAATTAAGTGCTTGATTAATGGTCCCTTAACCAATACATTATGTGTACCTCTATCTCTCATTTCCTTATTTAGTATAAGCATTGTTTTTCCTATACAAGCACTGCTGTCCTTTTCATTTTTTAACCTAACATATGTATTTATCTTTGTGTTAACTTTGTGCTTGTATGTACTATGAGAGTTTATGTGTCTCTTGAAAGCAATAGAAAAAAGTAGATTTTGTTTTCTGAACCATCCAAGACACACACACACACACACACACACACACACACACATATGTGTGTGCGCATATGTGTGTGTGCAAGCCCCCCTTTTGTTTCTATGAGGACAATGGGCGATTTTGTTTTGTAACATTTTTCCTTTAGCTTTTTTTTCCCACTTACAGTTTGATACTGGACTTTTATGTAGGATCTGCCAGGTTTTTCTTCTTATTTTCTTCTAAGTGTTTTTGATTTGAAGTTACCATGTAATTTTGATGTGAGAATCTAAACTTATTTCCTCTTCTCAATTTTAAAGCAGATAAATCTATAGCCCCTATCTTGATAGTCCTTACATACTCACCAGCTTATCCCCATTTTATTTCTTTTATGAATCTCTCTGCTTCCAAATTAAATTTCCTGTGTTTTCTTTGTTTCCTCTTGAAGTCTGGCTTAGAGGCAATAAATACCCTCAAATATTGTTCACCTGAAATTTTTTTTTATTAATCCTTCAAATCTGAGTGATATCCTTGCAGGATAGAGGACTCTTGGGCGCTGGTTCTTTTCATTCAGAATGCTGAATATAACATTCCATTTCCGTCTTGCTTATAATTTCATTTGAGAAATTTGATGTGAATTTTATGTTACTCCCCATGAGTTTGAGGCTTTATTTCTCTAGCTGTTTTGAAGAGTTTCTCTCTTTGTTTCTTGCCATTGTGATTGTAATATATCTTAGTTTGCTCTATTTGAGTTTATTTTGTTTGACGCTCTGAGTTTCCTGGATCTGTGCACATGTCTCCCTGCTCAGATTAGAGAAAGAAACTATTTCTTCTACTGGCCTTTTCAGCCATCAGGTTTTGCTGTGCATGTGGACCCAGTGCACTGGTTTGATTTATTACCCTTTCAACATGTTGGGCTAAATAGTGCTGATCCAGCAAGTTTGTCTGAGAGTGAATGCCAATCTGCCAGGATCTGACTTCCCTTATGATCTGATAGGCAACTACTGCCTTCAAATTGGGCAGCTGTTCCCTGCTGAAATAGCTTCCTGATACACAGACTGCAAGATATTTTGTCAGAAGCCACAGAATCTGCCCACATTGGCTCTGCAGTGTCCCACTCCCATCCCAGACCCTCCTTTTAACACGTTTCTCTGCTGGCTCCTGGCTCCATCAACTTATTCCAGGGCTCATCCCCTAACCACTTACATTTTAAATCACTGGGCTGCATTTTCCATCTCCCTGGTGCCTCACAGCTATCCAAGCTCCCCAGTTGCCTGGGCTTCCTTTTCTGTGTCACCACTATTTGCTCTCCCTCCCTTGTCTGGGTGGATGCTGAGTTTCAGTGATCTACACTGTGGCCCTCAGCTTTGTACTCATCCTATTCCTCTATAAGTGTCTTGCTGTGGCATAATGTTCACTTTCCTTCATTTGACCATCCTCGCCAACCTCCTAACAATTAACTTATTGCTTTGTTTAACAATTCTTTCTCCCCCAGCTCAAAAGTGCTTTTAGATCATCAATAGTAAAAGTTTGATCTTTATTCTTTATTCTTTATTCTTCCTATCTCTAGAATTTCTCTTTTCCAGAATAATACTACTTCTATAACGATAATCCCTATTTGATAACTTATTTTTGTGTACCCCTTTAGTTCTTTCAACATAATTTTCTGTAGTTCTTTCAATATAATTGCTTTAGTATAATTACAAATTTAGAATCCTTGCCTAGTAAGTTTTGAAATCTGAATTTCCTCTGGGAAATTTTTATTGACTGTCTCTTCCCTTTGTACTTTGCTGTTCCCTTAAAAATCTTATAATTCTTTAGTGAAACTGGAAATTATATCTCCCTCTCCAGGATTTTCTTTGGTGGTTATTTGTTGATGCTGCTTATTTGTTTAGTGACTTTCCTGAGATAATTATCTAAAACCTGTTTTTGTTGTTTTTGTTGTGGTGTATGACCAGCGAAGTCTCTGTTTAGTTAAATGGTTAGCTATGATTATTACATAGAGATTTCCTAAAAGTCTTGGACCAATATGTCTCCTAGAATTTCCTGAGACGCTCTGGGTTTGTGTTTGGGCTTTGTCTCCATGCTTTGCACAGAGTTCTATTCCAACTCTATTCCAAGTTCTATTCCAACTCTATTCCAAGTTCTATTCCACAGAAAGTCACTTTCTGTGTAGCCAGAGGTGAAAGGTTAATATCTCCTCAGGACTGGAGCGATAGCACAGTGGATAGGGCCTTTGCCTTGCACACAGCTGACCCAAGTTGATTTCTCCGTACCTCTTGGAGAGCCCAGTAAGCTACTGAGAGTATCCCGCCCATATGTCAGAGCCTGGTAAGCTAACCATGGCATATTCAATATGCCAAAAGCAGTCACAAGTCTCACAATGGAGACGTTACTGGTGCCTGCTTGAGCAAAATTGATGAACAATGGGACAACAGTGCTATTATGCTCCAGTGCTCCTCAGATATGTCCTATATGTACAGTCCTGCATATGTTTGAAGTCATTGAGATTTTAAAGAATATGTTAAAGCTTCCTAAATGAAATCTCATTTCCAAGATTTTTCCCCTTTACGTTTTTTTGGTTAGCTTTATGTTTGTGGCCACCATTATTGCCTCTTGGGAGGACTGGGTGTTTGAGGAAAATGACCTTAGTAATGTTATCATGGTAGTGAGTAAATTCAAGTCAGATTAAACAAAGATTATCTCTTCATGTTCAGTTTCCTAAGGAACTGTCACACAGATGGGATAATGTCCGTTCTTGGGAATGGGCTGGTTCTGGGAGTGCCTGGTTTGTTCCAACCCTCTCGTGTGAGTTAGGCTTCTGGTCTGCACGGCTCTCACAGGGGTGAGGAGAGGATGATAAGAATGAGATGAGTTAAAACATTTACTACTCTAACCAAGGTTCATTATTTTCCTTGAATGACATAATCTCAGATTTATGTCACTCTTTGGTTAATTTCTATAGCTCTGGTAAAACAGATTTTCACTTTTTAAGTATTCTCATTGCAATTACAGATGAACAGAAACCTAGTGTCTGTTACTCTGCCATCCTAAGTACTGTATTATTTTTCTTACTGCAGACAAACCAAGTACCATGCTACCATTAAAAAAAAAAAAAGAGAGATCTGTGGGCTGCCCCAGAGGGGGCAGGTGAGAGCCCTTCCCACCCCAAGGGATTCAGCCCCAGCAGCCGAAACCTCCAGAACCCAACAGCTGACATGTTCAAGGCCACTCCCCACACATTCGGGCCGAGCCTCACGCATGAATGAAGGCCAATGAAACCCAAGTAATGTGGAAATTTGTGACCTTGGACTCTGGGCTCAATGGGATCCTCTGCCCGTTTCTCCCAGTCTCTAGTGACCCAGGGGTCATGCCCATAAGCCACCTCCTGCTGGTGGCAGATAATAACATCAGCAGCCACCATCCAGATCACAAGGCCTTTTCTCCTGGAAGAGAACAATATGACGCCCACCATAGTCATGCCACTGGACTCCCTGCCAGGCTGTTTCACTCAGAGTGCCCCAGAGGTGGGACAGGTGAGAGCCCTCCCCACCCCAAGGGACCCAGCCCAAGCAGCTAGAAACCTCCAGTGCCCAACTGGCGCCATACTGAAGGCTGCTCCCCACACCCTCAGGTCAAGCCTCACATATGACTGAATGTATTACTGGACAGCACAGCTGCGAATGCACACATCATAAGACATTCCCATTCTCCAAGAGTACCACACCACATTTGATGGGGTTCAAATAGTAGGCAACAAATCAGGAATCACAAATCATGAAATCTCATTAATCACTGATTTCTCGGGCGGGCTCAGTAACATCTCATTTCATCCTTTCCCTGAGATCTTAGAAGTCCATCTCAACTCGGCCCTCCCAACTGTTGCACTGGGGGCTCTTCAAAGTCAGGGGAATGAGATTCAGCTTGTTACTGGATTTTGCATATGAATACACCATGGAAAGCTTGCAAGGCTATCCCATGTGGGCAAGAAACTCTCAGAAGACAGCCAGTTTCTCCCAGAGGGAGAAGCAGGCTAAAGATATTGCTTCTGGGAGCTTGCTTTTAAGCCTCTGGTTGTTGGCCGTTGATGGGATTACACACACCTGGGTTCCTCTGCTGGTACCTTCATGCATGAGGCCTGTCCAAACATGTGGAGAGGGGCCTCCAGCATGGCTGTGGCTAGGTTCCTGTGGTCTTCGTCTGCCGGAAGCTCTGCTCGGGGGTGGGGAGGGAAGCTGGAGCCCATCCCCTCCTAGGGGCCCTGGGGAAGACAGCCAGGTGTGCGGGCAAGAGACTCTCTGCACACGCCAGGCAACAAATCATAGAGGGAAATATATATATCTGTATATATACCTAAATATATATATACCTAAATATATATATACATAAATATATATATACATAAATATATATATACATAAATATATATATACATAAATGGCAGTCTCGTCCCCACACCTGGCTGTCTTCACTGGGGCCCCTTGGAACGGGGCAGGTTGATTTTCCTTCCCTGCCCCAAGCAGAGCCCCGGCAGCCGAAGACCTCCGGAACCCAGCCACAGCCATGCTCAAGGCCCCTCTCCACATGTGTATACACACACACACACTCCCATTCTTCCACTTCTTCCTTCAGATAAAGTATGTCCTTCCTGAGTTTGAGTCTTGTTGACCTATGGAGAGGTGTTAAAACGGTGTTGAAATCTTGTGTTGCTATCAATGTCTTTTTTCAAGTATATGAGTAGCTGTTTCAAGTATTTCGCTGGTCCCTCATTGGTGCATATACATGTAGGACTTTGAGTTCTTCCTGATGTATTGATCCTGTGATCATTTAAAAATGACCCTCAATGTCTCTTGTGACATTCTTTAGTCTGAAATCAATGCGGTCAGATACCAGTATGGCCACCCCAGGTTTTCTGAGGGAATTGTTTGTCTGTAGAATTGTTTACCAGCCTTTGACTTTGAGTCTGTTTACTCTGACTGTTCATATGTGTTTCTTGCAGGCAGCAGAATGTCGGGTTTGATTTTCTGATTCATCCTGCCACTCTGTGTCTTTTAATTGGTCTGTTTAGACCAGTGACATTAAGAGGGATTGTTATGGGTTTTTTTCCCCATCTTTCTGCGGAATTTTGATGTATTTGAGGGGCTTGTCATCTTAAAGTAGCCCATTTAGTTTTTCCTGCAGCCATGGTTTTGAGTTTATGAAGTTCCTGAGTTCTTGTTTGTCTGTGAAGATGTATGTTGTTCCTTCTAATATGAATGAGAGTCTAACTGGCTATAGTACTCTTGGTGAGGCATTTATTTCATTGAAATAACTTCTTGAAAATAATACTGATGAGGCCATTGAGATTTAATAGGCAACCTCCAGAGTAATGCATACATAGATAACTACTAAAAGCCATATATCATTTAGCTCATGCATCATTCTTCATTAGTTTTTTACTTGGAATTGGTGAAAATCATAGCCAAGAAAAGTGATGAGAATTGTCTGTTGCTAGGAAAAGCATGGCCTTCTTTTTACCATTTGGCCTAGAAATGCATCTTGGCTTACATCTTGCATGTTCTTACATTGTATCTACTGGTTGCCTTTCCACAGTGGTTAGATTTTTGTAAGCTTCTTCAATCTGATAAGATGAACTTTCAGTTAAAGTGTCTTTTGCAAACCCACCACTTAATAACCAGTAAGCAAACTGTCAGAAAGTATTCATTTATTCGGCACAATGCTAAAGTCTTAGGACTCTTTAATCGATAATTCGGGATGTGTTTCTTGTTCTCTCTCACAATCAAATATTAACATGAGAAGGAGTTCTCTAAGTATAGCATGGCTAACTTTTGTGAAAACAGACTCCTTTACCTGCTTCCTGCCTCTAGTTCCCAACAAGGACCTCTCTTGTCCATCACTTAATTTTTCTGTTGCCCTCAACTATAAATAATCTGGGAACACCAATGAATAGCTGTTTCCTACACCCAATATCAACCTCTCAAGTTATATATCTAAGTTAGTAAATGATTTCGGCCATTTGGGAAAGCAGTCACAGCCCAGAAATCTGGGCTTCTTCTCATTCTAGTATCATTGTTCTGGGTTCTGGGCACAGTTGGCATTCCACACTCTATCACTTTAACCTGGCCTCTGAGGTGGTAGAATTGGTAGCAGAAATGACTCTTGCCTTCCCTCTTGTGGGATCCATCTCCTTCATGCTGCCCCCTCGCTGCTTCCCTCAGTGCCCATTTGCAGACAAGTCTGTGGATGCCAGCGCCCAGAGCCGGAGCAGTGTGATACTGACGTGGGGCCGATTCTGCTACCTCTTTGCTCCATCACTCTCACAACCAACTTCATTTTAAGCATCATATTTCCCTACAATTCATTGTCTGAGTTTTGGGAAATAAATACTTAGGCTCATTTCTGTGTGGTCTATTACATACTGAAACATTATTTTCAGTATGTATAGATTAGAGGATATCAATTTTATTTATTGATTTATAAAATTATTTATAAATCAATTTTATTTATTTATAGATATATGATACCTAATATATCAAACATTAGATCAGAGTATATCAATTTTATGCCATTTGACATTTTGAAAAAAATATAATGGATGCTTTCGTACCATCAGAAGTTCTTCTCCAGGGCCAGAGCTATAGTACAGTGGGCAGGACATTTGTCTTTCATGTGGCTGACCTGGGTTCAATCCTGGACACCCCACATGGTCCTCTGAGCCCTTCCAGGAGTGATCACTGAGTGTAGAGCCAGGAATAAACCCTAAGGACTGCTGGGTATGGCCAAAAGAAGAGTTCATAAATATTTGTACAATGGCAATACAGATAAACAGGTGAGAGTTAAGTGTAAAATATGAAATCGTTTAGGATATAGTATGAAGCAATTATAACTCCTGTTTGCTTCTTCTCAGCCTCCTCTTGGCTTCTTGAGGACAGGAATTGTTCCTTTGCTAGCCTTATATCCCTGGCACTTAGCACAGTTCCTATGTAAAGAAAACATCCCTTACATTATTTGTTGACCAAAGCTCTAGTTTATTCAAATTAAGTAGGAGATGTTTCCTTTAGTCCTTTGGGTATGAATTTTTCTTAAAATTCAGTGAAAGTTGAGAAAAGAGCTCAGAAAAGGAAATATATCAATGTTACATTTATTTTGATGGGCCTGTGGAAATATCAGAGATAGGCACCCCTTTCTCTGCCCCATATTTCTGCTTCTTTTGTGCTTCATTTTTTTCCGAGCCCAGCAATTTCTTTGGATACTGATTATTTGATCCTGAGGCAATCATCTCTCCAAAACTCATCCAAACTTAGCTTATGTCTTAGTTGCCAATTTCCAACATGCCACCTCCTTAAGGAATACTGGAAATGTGCTGATGCCCCATTACCAGGTAGCACATCTGTATTTCTCAGAATCCAGAAGTGACCTAATGTTTTATCCTAAGGCAAGCAATCTTGCTTGCGCACAAGGTGATGCAGCAGATTGCTAAGAGAGTTCAATTCTGTTTGTGAAATCCTTCTCAGTAATATCCTAGCAATCCACTTAAATATCTAAACTCCATTTCCATGCTCATTGGAAGGAAACATATTAGATAATCATTAATACTAACCCAACGTTCTTTGTAATCTTAGCTGTTTTGTATTTTTGACTAAATACAAGGATAAGTTCTAAAAATCATTTAAGCCTGTCAAAGGAAAACATAATAAACTAGATGAAAGAGGCTCTCTTGTGCAGATTAATGTCTAAAGTCTTTTGAATCCCTGCTACTAGGTAAAAGTTGTATTTCAAACAGCCTCAGGTTACAAGGATGGTGACTAATGAATTATAGAGGAAGGTAATTAACTTCCTACACTCCCCTAAAATCTTGCTTTGTAAGAACCTCTCTGACACTCATTTATAGAAGACTATGACTTCTGATTAGCATTGTTAGGAAAACTGCCCACTTCTCTTCTATTTTCAGACTCTTTTAAGACTGGGGCGTGTAACTACTGCAGGCAGTGGAAATTTTGGATAACGGGAAAGGAAGTGTGATGTGCCAGAAGCTGTTTTGCTCTAACTAGCACTAGTGTCAGGGGCAAATCATTTAAATTTCTTATGCCAGAGTTTACAGAGTTTCCTTCTCTGTAAAATGTGGGGGCGAGACACAATGACCTATGAATTTTCTTCTATACCTTATGTTCAAAATACCAAAGTATTCTCACTGAAAGGCAGATGAAATAGTGTAGGCTGCTCTGAGATCGTGAGGTATAAATAAAACTCAAAATAAAAGTCAAAACTGAACAAACTTTCTTACCTTCACAACTTCCTTTTATGACTTTGCCTGAGAAGAGGCATGTAGTCGCCATATTGCCAAACTCACGTGGAACTGGAATAAAAAAGTACAGTTTATTTATTTCCCCAATCTTTAATCTGGTGCAGGTTCATTTCCACATGATCTTTGAACAGTCTTGGAAAATAGAGCAACCTTCACTTTAAGTAGCAAAAGTCCTAACTTCATAATCTATCTAGCTTTGCTTCTTGTAGTCATCAAAATGCCAAAATTGACTTAGTTTCCCACTTTCTTCCCTCTACCACTGTTGACCTTCTTCTTAGACCATAGAGAATGAGCTTATTGACCTACGCTATCTCTAGCAGTGACACCTGGGAGACTTAGAAAGAGGACAGTTCTCTCCTGCTGTGTGGCTTTGAGTCAAATGGTCCCACATTGATGAGCCTGATTCTTTCTCCCACAAAGTACTTCAGAGAGTCCTATTAAGGGCTCCCACCAGAATCTGTTCCTTGTAATCCTTGATTAAAGCAGAACTGCATTCCATCTGAGTTGCCACATACTTGGCATATTTAAGAATCTGAGTTCAATCCTTAGTATCATATGCTACCCCGCTAACACTACTGGTTATGGCTGTCTCTAGAGTTCCCTCAACTCAGCCTAGCATCACAAGTCTGGGGCACTGTGGGGAGTGGTCCCTAGGAAGTAAAAAACCAAAAACCTGAGTTGTTAACGGATTCTTCTTTCTCAGTTTTTAGTGAGGCCGTTGTCTCCTGACTCATTCTCAGCTCTTAGACTCTAGTTCCGATCAAGCTAGCTGTATTGGATAGGACCCTACACAAACCCACACCACTTCATGTTAACCTGCTCTCTCATGATGGGAATACTCATACATCCTTTGTCCCTATCAACCCTGGAAAATCAGTCTAATATTAAAAAATTAAAAACACAGAGTCTTCTTATTTCACCCTTATGAGTTCTAGGCAAGGTCCAGACTCCACTCCACAGTTGGTTGCTTTTCTATTTTTAAGTTTTTTTTTATTGTCAGAGATCAGAAAGTCAACATTTTCCAAGTTCAGACTTTGGAATTTGGAGTTAAATCCTTCAGGCACATAGAACATGCTTTGTGAGCTGACCAGGAGAGCTATTGCCTTTCAGATCTCCAGGTGAGTGACCTATCCTGGCCTCAACAGTCAACCCTGCCTCAGCAGAGGATGTGGGGAAATAGAGGTAGACAATGACTTATACCAGTAGATCAACCAAACAAGGAACTGGAGATGGTCTAAGTGGTAGAGTTCATGTCCGTCCATGTCCCAGGCACTGAGTTCAACCCATGTGCCACATTATTTGCCCTACTCCCTCCAGGTATGGCCCTGTAGTTTTTAGAAAATGAAGCAAAGTAATTCTTTGTGAAGTTCCTTCCTTAAACCTTTCTTAGATCTTTACATAGAATATTTTGTTGTTGCAGTATCTTAGATAACTTTAAGAATTTAAATCATTGGGGCTAGAGAGATAGCACAGTGGGTAGGGTGTTTACCTTGCATGCAGCTGATCCAGGCTCAATTCCCAACATCCCATATGGTCCCCCAAGCACCATGAGGAGTAATTCCTGAGTGCATGAGCCAGGAGTAATCCCTGAGCATTGCTGGGTGTGACCCCAAAAGCAAAATAATAATAATAATAATAATTTAAATTATTATAATAATTTAAGAATTATTAATTGCAAAATGCTCATTTGTGGCAATCAACAGGTTTTCTCTCTGTTAATGGAACCCATTAACCCATTACAGGTAGGAATAGTTCAATTGAGCTAATTGCAGAAAGGCCTCATTTTATTTTTATTTTTTTAAATTAATTTATTTATTTTTAATTCGTGAATGACCATGAAGGCACATTTACAGATTTATACACTTTTGTGCTTATGCTTCCCTCATACAAAGTTCGGGAACCCATCCCTTCACCAGTGCCCATTCTCCACCACCAGTAAACCCAGCATCCCTCCCACCCTCCCCGATCCCATCTCCCCCCACCCCGCCCTGCCACTGTGGCAGGGCATTCCCTTCTGTTCTCTCTCTCTAATTAGCTGTTGTGGTTTGCAATAGAGGTGTTGAGTGGCCACTGTGCTCAGTCTCTAGCCCTCATTCAGCCCGCAACTCCCTTCTCCCACATGGCCTTCGACTACATTATAGTTGGTGATACCTTCTCTGAGTTGCCCTTTCCCCAGAATGTGAGGTCAGCCTCCAAGCCATGGAGTCAACCTCCTAGTACTTATTTCTACAATTCTTGGGTGTTAGTCTCCCACTCTGTTATTCTATATACCCTAGATGAGTGCAATCTTTCTATGTCTGTCTCTCTCTTTCTGACTCATTTCACTCACCATGAAACTTTTCATGCCCATCCACTTAAATACAAAATTCATGACCTCCTTTTTTTCTGACAGCTGCAAAGTATTCCATTGTATAGATGTACCAAAGTTTCCTCAACCAGTCATCCATTCTAGGGCATTCGGTTTTTTTCCAGATTCTGGCTATTGCAAATAGTGCTACGATGAACATACATGTGCAGATGTTGTTTCGATTATACTTTTTTGCCTCTCTGGGATATATTCCCAGCAGTGGTATTGCTGGGTCAAATGGGAGCTCAACCTCTAATTTTTTGAGAGTCGTCCATATTGTTTTCCAGAAGGGCTGAACCAGTTGGCATTCCCACCAGCAGTGTAGAAGGGTCCCTTTCTCCCCACATCCTCTCCAACAGCGGTTGCTTTTGTTCTTTTGGATGTGTGCTAGTCTCTGTGGTGTGAGGTGGTATCTCATGGTTGTTTTGATCTGCATCTCTCTGATGATTAGTGATGTAGAGCACTTTTTCATGTGCCTTTTGGCCATTCGTATTTCTTCCTTGGTAAAGTTTCTGTTCATTTCTTTGCCCCATTTTTTGATGGGGTTGGATGTTTTCTTCTTGTAGAGTTCAACCAATGCTTTATATACCATTGATATCAACCCCTTATCTGATGGGTATTGTGTAAATATCCTTTCCCATTCTGTGGATAGTCTTTGGATTCTGGTCACTGTATCTTTTGCGGTGCAGAAGCTTTTTAGTTTAATGTAGTCCCATTTGTTGATCTCTGTTTTTACTAGATTGCTTAGTTCTGTGTCACCTTTGAAGATACCTTTATCTTCAATATCGTGGAGGGTTTTGCCGACCTTGTCTTCAATGTACCTTATGGTTTGTGGTCGAATGTTGAGGTCTTTAATCCATTTTGATCTGACTTTTGTGCATGGTGTCAGGTCAAGGTCTAAGCCCATTTTTTTGCATGTGGTTGTCCAGTTGTTCCAGCACCATTTGTTGAAGAGACTTTCCTTGTTCCACTTCACATCTCTTGCTCCCTTATCAAAGATTAGATGATCATACATTTGGGGTTGTGTGTAGGGATATTCCACCCTGTTCCATTGGTCTACGGCTCTGCCTTTGTTCCAGTACCATGCTGTTTTAATTGTTACTGCTTTGTAGTAGAGTTTGAGGTTGGGGAGGGTGATGCCTCCCATCATCTTTTTCCCAAGAATTGTTTTAGCTATCCGTGGGCGTTTGTTTTCCATATGAATTTTAGGATTGCTTGATCCATTTCTTTGAAGAATGTCATGGGTATACTTATAGGGATCGCGTTGAATCTGTATAATGCTTTGGGGAGTATTGTCATTTTGACAATATTGATTCTCCCTATCCATGAGCAAAGTATATGTTTCCATTTTCTCATGTCTTCTTTTATTTCATGGAGTAGCGTTTTATAGTTTTCTTTGTAGAGGTCTTTTACATCCTTGGTTAAGCTGATTCCGAGGTATTTGATTTTCTGGGGCACGATTGTGAATGGGATTGCTTTTTTTGTGTCCCTTTCCTCTGCCTCATTGTTTGTATATAGGAAAGCCATGGATTTTTGCGTATTGATTTTGTAGCCTGCAACTTTACTGTATAAGTCTATTGTTTCTAAGAGTTTCTTAGTAGAGGCTTTGGGCTCCTCTAGATATAGTATCATATCATCTGCAAATAGTGAGAGTTTGATTTCTTCCTTTCCTATCTGGATGCCCTTGATCTCTTTTTCTTGTCTAACAGATATCGCAAGTACTTCCAGTACTATATTGAAGAGAAGTGGTGAGAGTGGGCATCCTTGTCTTGTGCCTGATCTTAGAGGAAAGCCCCTTAGTTTTTCTCCATTGTGAATAATGCTTGCCGTAGGCTTGTGGTAGATGGCTTCGACTATCTTGAGGAAAGTTCCTCCAAAACCCATTTTGGAGAGAGTTTTCATCATGAACGGATGTTGAATCTTGTCGAATGCTTACACTGCATCTATTGATATGATCATATGGTTTTTATCTTTACTTTTGTTGATATGATGGATTATGTTGATTGATTTCCGGATGTTAAACCATCCCTAAATCCCTGGGATGAATCCCACTTGGTCATGGTGTATGATCTTCTTGATGAGTTGTTGGATCCTATTTGCTAGTATTTTGTTGACGATCTTCGCATCGGTGTTCATCAGGGATATTGGTCTATAATTTTCTTTCTTAGTGGTGTCTTTGTTTGCTTTTGGTATTAGGGCGATGTGTGCTTCATAGAAACTGTTTGGGAGAGTTCCTGTTTTTTTCAATTTCCTGGAAAAGCTTGAGGAAAATTGGCAACAGGTCTTCTTGGAATGTTTGAAAGAATTCACCAGTGAATCCATCTGGGCCTGGGCTTTTGCTTTTGGGGGGATTTTTTATTACAGTTTCAATTTCCTTAACATTAATGGGTCTATTCAAGTATTCCAAGTGTTCTTTGTTCAGACTTGGGAGATTGTAGGAGTCAAGGAATTCATCCATTTCTTTTAGGTTCTCTTGTTTTGTGGCGTATAGACCTTCGAAGTAGTCTCTAATGATCTTTTGAATCTCACTGGTTTCTGTTATGATGTCCCCCTTTTCATTTCTGATTCGATTTATTAGGGTTCTCTCTCTCTCTCTTTCTTTGTGAGTCTTGCTAGCAGTTTATCAATCTTATTTATTTTCTCGAAGAACCAGTTCTTTGTTTCATTGATCTTTCGGATTGTCTTTTTGGTTTCGATGTCATTAATTTTGGCTCTAATTTTTATTATTTCTTTCCTTCGGTCTGGTTTGGGTTCCTTTTTCTGGTCCTTTTCTAAGGTCTTGAGCTGTGAAGTCAAATTCTCTATGTGGGCCCTTTCTTCCCTCCTGAGGAATGCTTGGAGAGCTATAAATTTTCCCCTTAACACGGCTTTAGCTGCGTCCCATAGGTTTTGATAACTTGTGTCCTCATTTTCATTTGTTTCTAAGTATTTCTTGATTTCTTCTTTGATTTCCTTTCTGACCCACTCATTGTTCAGCATTGAGTTGTTTAGTTTCCAGGTGTTTGATTTGGTTCTCCGTGTCGGTGTGTGGTTGGCTTCTATCTTCAGCGCTTCGTGGTCTGAAAAGATGGTTGATACAATTTCTATTTTTCTGATTCTATTGAGGTATGTTCTGGGGCCCAGTACATGGTCTATTTTGGAAAATGTTCCGTGTGCACTGGAAAAGAATGTGTATTCTTTCTTTTTGGGGTGTAAAGCCCTGTATAGGTCTATTAGGCCTCTCTCTTCAATTTCTTCTTTCAGAGTCAGTGTTTCCTTGCTGAGTTTTGTTCTTGTTGATCTATCCAGAGGTGATAGGGGGATATTGAAGTCTCCAACTACTATTGTGCTGTTAGTGATGTCCTCTTTGAGGTCTGTAAGGAGTTGTTTTAAGTATTTAGCCGGTCGTTCATTGGGTGCGTATATGTTTAAGAGTGTGATTTCCTCCTGTTGTACATATCCCTTGATGAATAGAAAGTGGCCTTCGCTGTCCCTTCTAATCTTTTTCAACCTGAAATCTATATTGTCGGATACTAGGATGGCCACTCCAGCTTTTTTAAGGGAGTTGTTTGCTTGCAGGATTGTTTTCCATCCTTTGACTTTGAGTCTGTGTTTACTCTGTTTGTTCAGGTGTGTTTCTTGTAAACAGCAGAACGTTGGGTTTAATTTCCTGATCCATTTTGCCACTCTGTGTCTCTTGATAGGTGCATTTAGGCCATTGACATTGAGAGAGATTATTGTGATGGGGTTTTGTGTCATCTTTCTGTGGGGTTAGTTGTTCTTATGGGGTTCCTCCTTAGCTTACAGTAGCCCTTTTAGACCTTCTTTTAAGTTTGGTTTTGAGTCTATGAAGTTCCTGAGCTGTTGTTTATCTGAGAAATAGTGTATGGTTCCTTCGAGTTTGAGTGAGAGTTTAGCCGGATAAAGAATTCTTGGTGAGGCATTCATTTCGTTGAGTTTTTTCACTATGTCCCACCATTGTCTTCGGGCTCGGAGAGTTTCCTCTGACAGGTCTGCTGTAAATCTGAGGGGTGCTCCTTTGTATGTGATTTCCCTCTTTGACCTTGCTACTTGTAGAATTGTGTCTCTATCTACAGCATCCGCCATTCTGACTATGATATGCCTTGGAGTCTTTTTATTTGGGTCTCTTTTTGCTGGCACTCTTTGGACTTCTTGTATCTGGACGCCTGCCTTCTCCAGCTCTGGGAATTTCTTAGTAATGATGTCTTTGACTATGTTTTTTTCATTGGGGTTACTTCCCTGTGGTTCTGGTACTCCAATGATTCTTATGTTGTTCCTCTTGAAGTCATCCCCCAGGGCTCTGATTCGCTCTATAGCCATTTTGAGGTCTTTGGCCATTATTTGTTGTTGTCTGTAAGCTTTCTGCAGCTCATCCTCAAGCTCGCTGATTCTGTCTTCGGCTGTAGTCATTCTACTGTTGAGGGCATCTACTGTGATTTTTAATTCATCTACCGTTTCCTTTATTTGTGTGACTTCCGTTCGTAGGTTTGAAATTTCTGCTCTCATTTCTTCCTGCATTTTTTTTGTAGATCGTTCCAGTGATTCATTCATCTCCTCCCTTAATTTATTGGACGTCTGTTCCATGGTTGCTTGGAGTAGGTCGACTCTCCTCCAGATTTCCTCTCTGAATTGTTTACCTGAGAGGTCGTAGATGTTGGGAGCCTCTTTTGAGGTTTCTAGTATCTTTTCTTCTCCCTCTCTTCCTGGAGGGGATTTTCGCTGCTACTTCATATTGTTATGGAAGTATAGGATTGGAACTTTGTAGGTGTTTATTCCTACTACCTCTTGCTGAGAGAAGGAGGGGCTCTGTTTGTGCTATTGCTGATGGCGGCTTTATTCCTATTCTAGAAGTCTTCCTTACACTCAGCCTTTTCTTTCTGATTGATGTTGGGCTTTAATGAAGACTTAAGGCTAAGCTGTCTTTACAAAAGCTTTGCTAAGCTTCTCTTATTCACTGATAATTTTTCTAAACTTAGAGCTGATAGGCTAGTTCGCATAAGTGTATGAGATATGTTAAAGCGATTTTCAAAGCAAGAAGACTATACGTAATGTGCTAAGGTAGGAAATAATATCTGCGGCCGCGTTAGCGGCCGCTGCTCTGGCAGGAGGCCACGCCCCTTTTTAGACCATGCCCCGTTCAGGCCACGCCCCCGTTTCTTCCTAGCAGGGGCTCCTGGGACATGGGTCCCCTGGGAAACGGCCGGGTTGGAGGGAGCCGGACGGACGGGAAAGCTGGGGCGGTGGGACGCGGGAAGTGGCGGCGGCAAGGGTCCCAAGTCCCGGCGACCACGTGGGAACCAGGGGCGCACTCGGGAGGCGTGGCTGGGAGTCTCAGAAAGGCCTCATTTTAAAGTGTGTAGCAGTTATATTAAGCCCAAGCTGATGTGTGACGAGTAAAAAGCATCAAAGGAAACAAAATCTGTCACTGTCACTGTCATCCCATTGCTCATCAATTTGCTGGAGCGGGCACCAATAAAGTGTCCATTGTGAGACTTGTTGTTACTGTTTTGGGTGTATTGAATACACCACGGGTAGCTTGCCAGGCTCTGCTGTGCAGGCAGGATATTCTTGGAAGCTTGCCAGGCTCTCCGAAAGGGATGGAGGAATCAAACCCAGGTCAGCCACATGTAAGGCAGACGCCCTACCCGCTGTGCTATCAGTCCAGTCCCCCCCAAACAATAAATAAGCAAAACTAAACAAATATCCTATGCTTATCTCTGTTCCCTTACTTTGCAAATGATTTAATTTTAATTTTGGAGACTATGTTTTAGTCAAAATTAATAAAAACAAAAATTAGTAAATTTCAATTATCAAAGAAAATATGATAGAAAATTGAGCACTTGCATAATCAAATAAATCAAAGCAAATAAAAAGCTATCACATGATTCTACTTATATTCATATCTGTTAACAGTTTTGAAGGATACTAGAAATATTTCAGTTGTTCTGTCACTGTATCACTGTCATCCCGTTGCTCATCGATTTGCTCGAGAGGGCAGCAATAATGTCTACATTTTTGAGACTTGTTGTTACTGTTTTTGGCATATTAAATATGCCATGGGTAGCTTGCCAGGCTCTGCCTGGGCTTGCTGGGCTCTCCAAGAGGGGCAGAGGAATCAAACCTGGGTCATCCATGTGCAAGGCAAATGCCTACTGCTGTGCTATCGTTCCAGCCCTTCAGTTGTTCTAACTTTAAAAATATACTTGTTTTATATTTGATCCTATAGACCATACTTCTTCATAGCCCTAATCTAGCTCACTATTATGATGTTATTTTTGCTATTCAACATCTTTTTACAAACATTTTGTTATGCCATACATGGATTTTTATTCCATGCATTTGCATGCCATCTAGTTATAAGGACTCTGATTATTGATCTTGGCGGATGCCTGTTTCAAACTTGGAGTTACAAAAGTTAAATGGAATGAATCTACATTCTTTTTAAGAAAGTGCAGAGAATTATAATACAGTGTGCTATTTGTCACAAGACAGTAATGTAGTGTTGCTCAGGCACTACGGTATGGGGACTACCAGCAGTTCAGGGACACCATTTTGATACTCAGGGGACAATGCAGTGCTGGAGATGGAATTTGGGGCCTAACATAGGCAAAGCTCGTGATACAGCCTCTGAGCTATCTTCTGCACCCCTGCATTTGTTTTGAAAGGAAGCAGGAAACAGGAAGGATGTGGTGAGCTGTGTCTGGTGGATGTGTGGGAGTTGCTAGGTAGACAGGCAGGCAGAGGGCGACTCCTGGTGAAGGAACAGCTTGTGCAACGACATAGAGTTTATTTTGGTCTGATAAAAGGTGTTAATGTTTTCTTTTTTAAAAAATAAAATTATTCTAAAACTACCCGTGAAATATTCTTTCTGTTCCAGGATAGAAAAGCAGGCTTTATCTTTTATGGGAGATTAATGTTATTTGATTTCATATCATTTCATAATCATTTCACATGAGATTCCAAGGTTTTAAATTTTGGGGTGAACCAGTGCTATATGTAGTAAACCCATGTTACTTTTTAAATGTTTCAGACCCCTAATATGCTAATTTTTCCTTTCAGCTTCTTTGTCAAACAATTTTTCCCACATTATTTTAATTCAAATATTCCTTTAAGGAGCCTAATTATCTTTTGAGAATTTAAGATGTCAAATTAACTTTTGATATTTAAGACTATTTAGGACAAAAATTGCTCGAAGTTCTTTATTAAATTCTACTTTCCATGGCCGTTTGATAAAAGTCTTGAACAAACGGCTTGAGGCTAAATCTTATGGTGTATGATGATTGTTTTGATGCTTAATTTGTTTCTTCATGCAAGCCTAAATGTATAATCAAAATGATTTCAAAATATTTTTTTACTTTAAATAATAGGGTTTACTCTGAATCTTCCAAATTATTAGACTTGATCTATTAAACAAAATATCTTATGTCTCTACTTTCATATATGAAGGCATTCTCACTAACATTTGAACATAGCTAGTCTCTTTATCTTATGCTCAGAGTTGAGGTTAAATATAATTTGACCCATAGATTTATTTCCCTTTGCTTCTAAGACCAGGAAAGTTATATACAGAACTGAAACATACAGAGTATCAGCTCTATCTTGAGACAAAGTTCAGGTGCTGGTTTGCTACTGAAGAATCCTTCCAAGAAACAGAGTGGGTTCTTAGTTATTGACTGTGAGGACCACAAAAGATGGGGGAGAGAAGGGAGGGGGGATGTGAGCATCCCAGGAAGAGATAGCCAATGCAGTCTGGAGTCTTTCTGTGATTTTAGAGAGTTGTCAAAATAAAAAAATTCCAAAATGTATAAACCATGTCACTTGTGCACACAAACATCTTCCAAAATGACAAAATGAACATGAACTTCTCTCTTCTTCTCTGAAGTAATTTCTGACAGAGCTGCCTGTGCATAGAACTAGCATCCCATGAAACTTGCATGAAGTATCATCTTTTTAAAATAAATTTTATTAATGAATCACCGTGAGGTACAGTTACAAACTTATGAACTTTCATGTTTGCATTTCGTTTACATCCCTGCACCAGTGCCCATTCTCCTCCACCAATGTTCCCAGTATCCCTCCCACCATCCCCACCCCAATCCCTACCATCCCACTCTGCCTCTGCAGAGAGTGAAGTATCATCTTTAAGTGACAGGGGATACTGCTTTCATGGACATGTGGAGAAAGGACAGGACACATGCCAAATAGTTGTGGAGAGCACCCCAGAAGTCAGGTGAGACCCACCTCGGGTCTCATCCTTAGTTTCAATGGGACCTTGAGAGGTTCGGTGTCCTGAGAGTTAATAATGAGTTAGTAATGGGGAAAAGAAGCTATTGACTAATAAAATTCATTTCTACACAAAGGCGAGCGAGCTCTGGTAGCAGATGAGTTACATGTCAACACTCTATATTTAGCATACAGTTAACAAACACTAACTGAACTCTACCC